>NC_085014.1:20763198-20765698 GCF_963854185.1 Sardina pilchardus | reverse complement strand
CCCTTTCAGTGTGACCCCTAACTACCTCCACCTCCACCTCCACCTCCCCTTCCCCCCTCTCCAACCCCACCCTTCAGAAAGTGGAGGGAGAAAATGTCCCCTCTGGGGCAGGTGTGGCAGATACCCTCCCGACAACAACAACCCCTCTCCCCCGCATCCTGTGTTTGATGCCTTAACTGCCCCCCTCCTGCCTTGTTTGCCCTGGCCTGCTGATCAGTGTGTGTTTCTAATCTCATATCCTGGGGAGCCAGAGACGCGGGGGTGTAGCAGCACTGGGAAGAGACAGGTGAGGTGAGATGGGGCGGGGGTGTCACTAAGTACCTGGGGGGGAGGAGTAGGGTGTGGGTGTGTTTGTGTTTGTGTGTGTCTCTGTGTGTGTGTGTGTGTGTGTGTGTGTGTGTGAATGTGTGTGTGGGCGGGAGGTAGAGAGTAGGGGGGGGGTCGTCCTTTTTATCCCCTCCCAGCTTTGATGCACAAGCCCTGCAGACCCGGGGCTTTGAAAGCGCGATCTCTCCCCAGCTGGCTCAGGCGCATGCCAGGCAGAAGGCAAGAGCATTAGGGCTTTAAAGGTGCTTTTCATCTGCGCGGCCCTAATGACAGCGTGGTGCGCAGCGCCAGTGGAAATATCATTAGAAACAGAGAGAGAGAGAGAGAGAGGTCCGGCACCAGACTAGAACAGTCAAAACAGCAGCGGCAGCTATTTTCGGAACGCGCCGTGTGTGAATATCAATAGGTGATTTATTAAGTGAAAGTGTTTTTTGTGCTACTTTTGTGCTGTGTGTGTGTGTGTGTGTGTGTAGAGAGAGAGAGAGTGAGTGGTGTGTGTGTGTGGTGTGTGTGTGTGTGGTGTGTGTGTGGGTTTGGAGGGAGTCGTGCATTTTTCCAGTGCGCTCCTCTCCCTACCTCTCTCTGCCCCCTGCCTGGCACGCGTCTCTGAGCGACAGGCTGGCGGACGGGCGGGCGGGCGGGTGGTTGGGCGGGCGCGTACGCTGGCCAGCGGGCACGGAGACGGTTAAGGAGGGGAGCAGAGGTTGGTGGGCTGGACAGGGAGGCGGCTTTTTTGGGGGCCTGGGCTGTCTGGAGTGCGCATCGCTGGGCTGAGCTAACCCTCTCCACTGGAACGGGACGAGAGAGAGAGAGAGAGAGAGAGGACTCTTATGGGAGAGGAAGAGAGAGAGAGGGGGAGAGAGAGAGAGCGAGAGAGAGAGGGGGAGAGAGGGAGAGGGAGAGAGAGAGGGCTCTTACGGGAGAGGGAGAGGGATAGGGAGAGGGAGCGCCCAGCAGCCATCAGGTCAGACAAGACAGGGCCTGGCCTCAGAGCGCAGCTCGAAAGAGTTGAGGGAGTTGTTGTGCTCTTTCAGATCATGCTGATTATTTGTGTCCAGTGTTCCAACCTTCTCTTTCTTTCTCTCTCTCTCTCTCTCTTGCTGCGGATGGTATAGGTTATCTGTACTGGATGTTGTCATGTGTTCATGTGTGTTCAAGGGTGTGGTGATTTAAACTGTATAAATACTGCTTCAGGATATGACTGTTAAGTCTCTTATGCCCTCTCTCTCTCTCTCTCTCTCTCTCTCTCTCTCTCTCATGTCATCAGATGTTTCTGGTCCAGCTGACATCATTCTCTGTGAGGGAACGCCAGAGTGCTTGAGCATCCCGGTCAGTTGACCCGCCGGAGACCGTCCGGAAGGTGGAGAAGAAGCAGGACCGATCCGGAACCTCGGATTTAGAACCCCTCAGCGCTCCTGCCGCCGACCCGCCTCCTGAGTCCAAGCCCCACCCCTCCCGGAGGGGTCGGACCACCCCCCCCCTTCCCCCGTCAACCACCGGCGGCCTCGCCATGACGACAGCAGTCGTGCCCGGCGATCTGGTGTTTGAGTTTGCCAGCAACGGGATGGACGAGATCAGTCAGGTAAAAATAATCACCAAAAAGCAACGACATCAACACCACCCCCAACACCTCTCCAACACCACCCAAAACACCTCCCAAACACCACCACCAACACCACCGTGACCGCATGTGTCGCATCTCGCTCCGTTTTTAGTGTTCCTGTTTTTTCGCGGTTGAGTCACCTCTGCTGCTTTCTGTGGAACTGGGCCGCCTGGTATTGGTGTGTTTACAATCTGCAAGTGGAAATGTTTAGTAATGATGAAGAGAGGGGAAAAAAATACGATGGCCGCTGTAAAAACGTCAAAGGTTTGGAACCGCCCACTCGTCCAGTCAGCGTCAGGAGTTACTCAACACTTTTCTTTGATAATGGAAGCCAGACCCCGACGAGAAAAAAAAACAAGAAAAGCTGCAGATGCCCATCATGACAGACTAAGAAGAAAGAAGAGAGAGAGAGAGAGAAGAGGAGGAATACAGAGAGAGAGAGAGGAGAGGAGGGATAAGGAGAGAGAGAGGAGAGCAAGAATAAGGGAAACAGAGGGATGAGATACACTTTCATAGAAAACAGAATTTACATAGAGAATATAACAAGGAAACATACTGTGTGTTTTATGT
>NC_085014.1:20745698-20750698 GCF_963854185.1 Sardina pilchardus | reverse complement strand
GATCTTCACTCAGGACGACGGCTTCGCCAGCGGCGACGGTCTGGAGGCCAGTGCCATGAACGGACACTCGGACGCCACCTCGGGCGTGCCTCTGGCCAGCAGCCCCAGCGAGGGCCTGACCCCCGTCGAGGAGCTGGAGGGGGTCATCGAGCCCAAGGAGCAGATGGTAGAGGTCCCGGTCAGCGTCGGTCTGCCCACCTCCGACTTCATCCAGATAAAAACAGAGATGTCCGAGACCTAGAGGCACCCCCCCCCAAAAAAACCCCAACCGACCCCCCCAGCCCTCACCACTCCTCCATCCGCAGGCGTCTAAGATGGAGTATGGACACAATCACCCCAGAAAAATATCTATTCAAAAGAAAACCAAAACCTGACTGCCGTTGTTTTGTTTTTTTTCTTTTAAAGTTTCTTTTGTCCGCAGTCAACCGTAGCAGCAGCAAATTTGTAATTTATTGCTCTTAAGGAAACAACAACAGCAACAAAAAATCTAGGCCCCTTGCCGGCCGAGGACATTTGTTTACTCATAAACGATGTGAAACTAGTGCCTAAATTTGAACTGTAAGGGATCGTCTTTTTTTTTTGCAGATGTCTGTTTGATATTTGGAGGGGGAGGGGCCACTCGCATGCCCCTCCTCCCATCCGCATGAACATTCCCCCGTCAGGAAACGCAGCCATTTCAGAAGCAGGGACCACCCGACCAAATGTGCCAGTGAGAAGCTTAAGTCAAGTCATCTCTTGCCCCTTCCTTTCCCCCCACCGCCCATCAACCAAAGAACGTCACGGGATGCAACTAAACTGAGCTGTCGGAAATGATATACTCTGGCGATGGCGAAACCAAGACACGACCTTGTCAAGGACACTTCGAGGGCGTGCAGGTAGAACAGACTGTGTTGTTAGTCTGAGCCGACTAGCCAGTGGGTCTTCCACCATGGTGAACGAACAGCCGGATATCAGGGGAGTGAAATAAAACAAAGAAATGCAAGAAAGAAATAACCAAAACCAACGAAAAATGCCTCACACGCCTAAACTGAACAGTGCCTTAGCTAAAGCAAAGAGGGAGGATGTTGTCTTTTGTGTCGCCATGCTGTTCTCTCTCTCAGACTTTCCTTTCAAGGTGCTGCCGTTCGGCAGAACGCACGCCACCTCTCGCACGATGGACGTGACTCACCGCTCAGTGACTTGCAGTCCCCCCGTTCCTCCCCTGTTATCACGCCGTCAGTGCTGTGTGATTCTCTGCCGAGACCTCGTGGCCTTAACACACTGTGTTTCTATGGAAATGGGCATTCACTGTCTCCCGCGGCAACCCAATTACAGATTACAGATAGTGTATATATACTTGCAGACTTTCAACCCAGAGACAGAAAAAGAGTATGAATTTGGGAACAACTCCGAAGCTGGTGATTTTAAGGCAAAAACCCTTTTTTGCTTCCCCAGAATAAAGTCCTGTTAATATGAAATGGAAATATAGAAATATATATATATATAAATATATATAATATACGATTGAGATTCAATTTTAAGGCCACAAATTTATTTATTTTGTGAATTTCTAAATTCTGTATAAAAAGGCTCTTTTTTTATTATTATTTACCTACATATGCAAAAACAAAACAAATACGAGGGAACGTATATTCAGTAGTATGTACGAACCAGGAATTGAAATGTTT
Organism: Sardina pilchardus; assembly: GCF_963854185.1. Lineage (NCBI taxonomy): Eukaryota > Metazoa > Chordata > Actinopteri > Clupeiformes > Clupeidae > Sardina > Sardina pilchardus. Next base: position 20,749,031 of record NC_085014.1, on the reverse strand, counting down.
GTTTGTCTCAAGCTGTATCTGTTTATCTTTTTGAAGCATTCCATATACTCTGCACTCCAATGTTTATGTTTTTTATTGTTATGTTAAAACAACAGAAAGTGAAAACCATGCCCCCATGCCTTCTGTCATCTCCGTAAATAGCCACTGTGAACATATCATCTGATGTGTTGTTTTTATATGGCAAAATGCCTTTTTCATTGTGCTTCTAAACTCTCTGATGGCGTATCTGAGGCAAATTTACCCCCGAAACTGGCAAGCCAGTGAAAGCTCCCACCGGCTCCAAATGTTATTGGTTTCACAGTCAACCCCATGCTCACCTAAACCATATTCCTCTCTAAAGAGTGTGTGGAGCACGGCCGAGGTGAGGATAGGAGCATTTCTCCATATTTGAATGATGTTTACTCCCTCCCCAGTGGGCGTCTCACACTCCATGTGACATTTCCACATTGAGTCGGATGGGAGCCGAGGACTCGCAAGCTGAGGCCTTTAAAAATCCCAGGCCTTGTGTGTGTGTGTGTGTGTGTGTGTGTGTGTGTGTGTCTATGTATGTATGTGTGTGTGTGTGTGTGTGTGTGTGTGTCTGTGTGTCTGTGTGTGTGTGTGTGTGTGTGTGTGTGTGTGTGTGTGTGTGTGTGTGTGTGTGTGTGTCTGTGTGTGTGTATGTGTGTGTGTGTGTGTGTGTGTGTGTGTGTGTGTGTGTGTTTGGGGTGGGGGGGTACAGGGCTGTAAAGCACACTGCACCCATATTGATCCTGAACTCAATTTGTACCGAATTGGTGGCCGTGATTGACTCTGCTGTCTGAAAAGGGGAGAAGTCTGGATGGCCCTCGGTCTGGAGCCAGAGGCCAGGCTCAGAGAGAGAGAGAGGGTGGGGATCAGTGGCCAATGCCCCAACAACTCTTCTCACTCTCCAGAAGAAAAAAAAAATCCCTCTGAAAAGAAAGAATCTCGTTCCTGATAAATTGGCACAAACACTGGACAATCGGCATTATGAAATGTTACAGCATTGAAATCGAAAAGGAAGTTAGTGACAATCGGCGATTTTTGGCCTTGCCTTAACCCCCCCACCCACCCACCCCCATCCCGTTTAATGCCTTACACAACAAGCACAGTCAAATCCTTGGACCTTGGCCCCGCTGGCAAAGGTTTGGTTTCTGGGCCTCAGCGTTGTTTCTTCTCCCCTGACCCCCAGCACAAGGGTCTGGTAAGGGTCAGAGTGTGTACCAGCTGTATTCCTCTGCCCGAGTCCTGCTGTTTTCTTCTCTCCTGTTATTGTTATCCTTTGTGTTGGTCTGGAGCTGCCCGAAGAAGGCACTCCGTATGCTGAAATAGTAGTGTAGAAATGTATTTTTTTTTTCTAAAACAAAGAAAAAAAATGTAATAAAGCTCAATTTTGCTTAAATGACCTCTTTGAAGTCACTTTTTTTTCCGATGCCAAGAAAATTAGTGCTAAGCTGACTGTTCTACCATCTGCAAACCACAAAGGACGCGCCTCCATTGTTTCCGACTTTATTAAGCGCTTCTTTCCCTGCTCTCCTTCGCGAGTCTTCTCATCTTATAATAAGCATAAGCACCAGCCTCTGAAGGAGGTCAAACCAACTGCTTGGGTTTTTCACATATTCATTTATTTCATCTATTTATTCTTAGTTTTTTGGCTTCTCCACATTTCTCCGTCTAGGTGGTTTTCCAGGCACAGTTTTCTTTTGTTCGACATTTACGACTTCATTTCGCGTTGCGAGCCCCGAGAACCCGAAAAGGGAGCTAAAGCTCAACCGTGAGAGCAAACGAGCTCACAGCACATCTGCTCGGAGGCCTGCAGATGTGGAGGCCCACGCAGCTCCACCAGGCGTGGATCAGGGCTGTGTGTGTTAGTGTGTGTGTCTGTGTGTGTGTGCGTGTGCGTGCGTGTGTGCGTGTGTGCGTGCGTGCGTGTGTGTGCGTGTGTGTGTGCGTGTGTGTGTGCGTGTGTGTGTGTGTGTGTGTATGTGCGTGTGTGTGTGTGCGTGTGCCTGGGAGTGGAGGAAATGTGGGGCTGCTGTGGGGAGATGATTGGGCTGGACCACCTGTGTGTTTTTATTTAATGCTATCAGAGCCGTGCCCCTGCTGTCAGGTCCAGTCACGCGGAGAGTGTGAAGGCGCCGCCGGCGGGAGAGCGGCTCTCGTCTGCCCGTCTGCCCGAGACGTCTCCTCTCCCCATTGATTAGCAGCTGCCACCCCAACGTGTGACGCTGCTGCTGTGGCTGCTGCTGGCCCTGGTGGTGGCGGCGGCGGCGGTGGTGGTGACAGTGGTGCCCGTGGTGGCAGCAGGAGTGGCAGTGCCAGCTGCCGTGGAATCCACCACTGGCCAGATATCTGTGTGTTTCGGTGTTTGATGATCGGTGTGCTCGTGCTGGTGGTGGAATTGTGTGTGTGTGTGTGTGTGTGCATGGGTGGGCGGGTAGGTGAGGTAAGGTGAGGTGAGGTGGGATGGAGTGGAGGGGCCTGTTGCCAAGGGTGTGCGTCGCGTTCGTTCGGGGAGAAGGGAGAGCGAACGCGCGCAAAGAGAGAGAGAGAGAGCGAGAGCCATCTGGCAGCCGTGCGCCGCCACCGCTCCCAGCCCCCGAGTTGACTCAAGTACAGCTGGAGACCGGGCTCTGTCGGCGTGGCCACGGGCGAGGCAGGCAAACAAACACAAGCAAACACGGCAACAGAAAATAGCACAAACAGAAACAACAGCGGCGAGCTAACACAACACCAGCCTCTCCCAGGCAACAACAGCTAGGAGCAGGGGGCGGGGGGGGATCAAATATAAACACAGTATAAATTGCACCTCCCTCCCCCCCATGCTCTTTTATTTGCTGCAATTGGCTTAGTCTACTACACCGTCTACAACAACTTGAAACAAGCACAGCCTCAAAGGAAACGCCACCCCTGTCTGATCCTCAGGTGGTCAGTCGAGAGTTGATGGTCAACTTATTTGACATCAAAGCCAAAAGGGGGGCGAGAGACCAAAGAGCAGCATCCTTCAATTCAACTCAGTCCAGGCTACGGAGCTCCACAGCCAAGCACAGCTCACTTGCCGCTCCTGTTTAGACAGCAGTAGACTGGCCCCCGACTGACTACGTACTTCCGCTCATTTACATTTCTCTTCATACTCTATAGCTTGATTCAGCTTTGTTTACTTCGGTAAGTGCATCTCCACTCAATCAGCGAACAGAGGGTGATTACATTTGAGTTTCAAGCCTATCGTTATCGTTGTGTCCCCCGTGGTTATCATACGTCATTACCAAACGTTAGTGATTGGACTGCAATGAATTCAAACTTCAGACAAGCGTCCACAAACCAGGAAATAAA
>NC_085014.1:20725698-20740698 GCF_963854185.1 Sardina pilchardus | reverse complement strand
AGCTAGCGGAGCATAAAACATGATCTAATACCCTTGACCTTTCCATTGTGCCAGCTCTAGCATTACCCCAGCCAGGCCTGTCCCACCCCTCTCATTCAGGAGTCCCTTAGCCCTTGTCTGCCCCACCAGTTCTCCATCAAAGTGGGTTTGACACTGCTGGAAGCCAGGATAATTACGCTATCCCTTTCTTCTGTGACCTCTCGCTCCTCAACTCTCACTTGCACGCACACACACACACACAAACACACACACACACACACACACACACACACACACACATACACTCACACACTAACCCACACAGTAACACACATACATGACACACACACATACACACAAACACACACACACACACACACACACACACAGACATTCCAAAACACACACACTCTCTCTCTCTCAAACACACACACACACACACATACACACACACACACACACACACACACACACACACACACACCCCACATCACAGCACACACACAGAGATAACCAGTAAAATGGCTGCCACCTCTTAATTTGAGCCCACAAATGAAAGCATCCCCCACCTCGGTGACCTTGGCACAAAGTGGCTGGCACATTCCTGAGGCAATTAGCAGAGTAATGATCGCCTAACAAGATCCCCTTTATTTGCTCACGCCGGCCACATCACAATTTATATAAGGGGCCAAATGAAACTCAAACTCAAGGTAAATTGGGTGAAATTAATGGGCCGCGGATTTTTCCATTGTGATGGTGTGTGTGTGTGTGTGTGTGTGTGTGTGTGTGTGTGTGTGTGTGTGTGTGTGTGTGTGTGTTTGTGTGTGTGTGTGTGTGTGTGTGTCACCCCTCCACACCCCAACCCTCACCCCCACCTTACCCCAGGCTGAAGAGCCATGCCTTTGATCAAGAGCGTTTCGGAGATTGCATGCGGAATTGAGTTCCTACATAAACACAAGCGTCTAGACTCTAGTAGCACTTTAGCAGAGAATAGAAGAGAATAGCGGAGCCTAGCCAGCATACTCTGCACAATGACAATACAGTTGAATCTGATCTAATCTCATCTAATATGCACACAATGGAGTACATCCTAGATTCAACACTGAAACAAATAACAAATCACACTTCGTGCCTTGTTTACTTGAACATTGACATCAAGCTTTGATCTCACACACAAGTGAACATTTTGGAAATGTTATTTTTTCGATAAAGTGCTGTAGATGCAACATGTTTCCATCTGAAAAAAAAGAGATATCTAATTCCGTGTTTTTCCTATACTTTTCCATACTGCACAGAACTGTGCAGGAAGTGGCCACAATGGGAGGAGATGCCACCCTGGATGCAGCATGACGGCAGAACACTCCAGGCGCACAAGACAAGATGGCTCCTCAGGGATCGTACGGAGCCTCCCGTCTAATTAAAACTCGTTGTAGTAACGCTCGTTACAGCCATTGACTTATACGTCTGGGAAAGGTAAACAATCAGGTGTTGACTTCTTTCGACAAAGACAGAACGCAAGTGGGGAAGCGAGGACGAGGAGAGACAACTTCCTTATGGTTGGCACGGTAACTGCTCCGCATTTGACATGCTCGTTTCCATTCCAAATCAGTGCAAGACGTACTCCAGCACGCAGACACAACCCAGGTGATACACAACAGCCATTACGACAAAGTGCAAAGATGATGAATTGTGTGAATTCGCACTCTCTTAATGACGGGGACTGCATGTTTAAGAAGGGGGGGTGGGGGGCCCGGGGGGGACCCGTGAGGACACATGTGTCACAGTCGTGATTTATGACTCTTGCAAATGCAAAGAGGCAATTACTGATTTATAATGTCTGTCAACTGGTGGGGGTCATCGCTTTTACATGCGACGATTAATAATGTAGCCAACTACACAATGACTGTCAATGTTCAAGTGATTGCATTATCAGGTCCACAAGCTAAACCTCGCCTGCTCCAGTTTTGGGTGGAATATTTCAGCTAAATGATGGGTGATAAGGCGTCGAACAAACAGACATTGAGTCGTATTGTTCCACCGAGGCAAATTAATCAAAGCCAGCGCCTCTCGAATAGATTGCACATATTAATCACGGTACCTTTGAACTTCCATTTGTGAGACAGCGTTGCGCTGATCAGAAACGACCACCATGGGAAATTTACCCCTCCACTCATAAACAAGCGGCATTAATTAAAAATTAAAGTCATTACCACTGAATCTGCTCTGAATTTATGGTGACGTTCTTTATTTATTCGCGTCGGAGCATTAAAATGCGAGACAGCCTCCCTGAAGGATCATGGGAAGGATTCAATATGGACAAGTGAGGTGGAAAACTAAGTCAGTTGTGTCGAATCATCCAACGAGCTACAACTCAACTCAGCTGAATTTCTACACCTCTGTGAATCACTTCAGTGCTTCTGATTAATGTCGGGCCTACTGATGTGAGAGCCGCATTTGTCCCTTGAGTATTACTCAATCAGTTTCCAACTAACATGCAACTGGAATCAAATACTGTGCATTGCCATTTCACGTTGCAACAAGGGATAGCACGTTGGGAAACTGCGAGTGAACGACTGCATAGATTGTGAAGATATAGAGGAGCCGTTTCTCCCACCTTTCATTACCAGAGGTGCGCTCAAGTTCACAAATACGTATAGGCAAACGTTTACGAACATTTGCAATCAGTTAGCCCTGAGTTTTCGGCGAACGCTTGTGAACAGTCGCAAACAGTCTGAGGAGGTATAGTTCTCCGTGAACATACAGTGAAACTGGACGTGAGTTTGACAACAAGACAACAATGCAATTAGGCTACTGTTAGAATGGAGCGTTAACACCGAATCGTTCAAATTTTACTTTTCAAAGAAATATATGGTCACCACGAACATTCGTCACTGTTTGCCAAATTTGAATGCACCTCTGCTCTACTCTATTCTACATACTCTCTATGAATGGCACTTCTGAATCTGTGCAAAGGAGGAGGCAGAGGGTCTCCAAAAGATTTGATGGGGGGGCCAGCGTCTGTCCTGAAAGGGGCCTTAATCATTATTCCAGTTGCCAATAACATACCAGGCCAAGGCACACGGGTCACACCAGTGGCCCATCAACTCCGTTCAGGTAGCCAATCAGGAATCAATTTGTAAGTCTGAAGGCGGGACTGGCTGGTCGGTCCCGCTAGTCTGAGAGGCTTATCTGCCGAATGTGGGTCAAGGATCATGATGCAATTTCTCGGCGCGTCAGATGATAGTTATTAAGTCTGAGTGATCGCCGGGACCAGCGCCGTGCGGTGGCACGTCGCCCTGGCAGACGTGGCCAAAGGTCATCCTCGTAAAAAACCTCACACCTCTGAAGCGCCGCGTTCAGCGGTTATTTATACCACCGGCCGGAGAGGTGGGGTGAGGAAAACAAAGACTGTATAGAACAAAGACTGTGGTGGGAGAGGAGAAGTAGTGAGACTTCCTTTTTGCTCTCATTGGAGGCGGCATGAGCAACCAACTGTGGCGTTGGTGGTTTAAGAATCACGCCGAATGCAAATATACTTTCTCCCCCTCGTCAACCAGTGACATCCGACTCCCAATTACTGGCGGAGTCACTTCACCCCACAGCAATCACCCCGCCACATACCCCCTCCACACCACACACACACACACACACACACACACCACAAACACACCACACACCAAAGCCTTTGCTATCATTCGACCCACAGACGGAACTTGGCTAGGGGAAGGTGTTGGAAGGGGATGGACTGGCGAGTCATAAAGGGCTGATAGAAATAGGGCATATGAAAAAGAGAGATAGAGCGAGAGAGAAGGGTGGAGGGATGGAGAGAGGAGGGGGAAAAAAGAGAGGCACGTTTCATCTGTGGGTTTACTTTAATTAGACACAACATTGAAGCTGCGGACATGGGAGGGAAGGGGGAACAGGGGAGGAGGAGGAGGAAGGCTGAGGAAGAAGAGGAGGAGGAGGAGGAGGAAGAGGAGGAGGTGGCAGTGGTGCTAGTGTCCGACTCAGGTGTCCCTGGGAGGCTGCAGATAAATGTCCTGCCTCTTTCTTCTCCGCTTCCCCCTCGTGTCCCTCCGTTTGGAGTGGGGCTGGGGAACGGGGAGAGTCAATCGCTAGTTGAGCCCATGTGGGTGTCTGTCCCTGGCCGCTAACGATGGGACGGGCATTAGCACTCGCGCGCCAGCACAGGTGAGAGCCGAGGGTAACTTACATCCAAACGCTTCGGTCGGCGCTTATTTATCCTCGACGTTCATAATTAAGGGTAACGTTCATAAATGAATTCATTCATTAACGAACGACCTTAAAGAGGTGCCCTGTATCCACCAGAAGAAGGGGGTAAAAAAATAAAAAATAAACACAGGCTAGAAGAAGCAAGAAAGGTTTCAGCGAAAGCTTGAGGGAGATGTTGCTGCCTTTGAAGACTAAACACCCCTCTCAATTAATGGGAAGACATTAAGGGGAGTCTTAAGTGAGTTGGCCTCATTTAAACAGATATATAGCGCAATTGCAATGCCCTGTGGTCTGCAAATTCCGTTTCAAGTCTTGCAATGCTGCATAGATTAATGGCTGATTTAAACCGGATGAAGAAAAGGGGGGATGAAGGGGGCAAGTGGGGAATGGGGGAGGGTAATTGTGTGTGTGGGGGGGGGTATTTAGATCGCAGCGGTTGGTCAACGGGCACTGGTTTCGGGTAGTCGGCTACTCACATAGTCGTTGACGGCCACGTGATCCAAGACGTCCCTGGCCTTGCGCTGACCTCGGGCGTCCTCGTCGGGCGTGTCCTCCACGTCCTCCACGTCATGGAACTCAGCCTCTGAACGAGGAGAGAGAGAGAGAGAGAGAGAGAGAGAGAGAGAGAGAGAGAGAGAGAGAATAAGCTAGGGAAAGAGACACTCGTACTCAGATCACATCCACACATCAGACACTCTGTCTGACAAAGCCTCCCTGGAGGCCTGGGAGCCTTGTCATGTACATAAAGGCCTTGTTGGATGATTACTTTCTGGAAGTTATTAGCACAGCAGTTTTTTCCGTTGGATCTCGGGGTCGATTTCCGGCGGGCGCGGCCGGGGTCAGCGGATCGTTCCCAAGACGGGCAGCGGATGCTCCGCTTTCTGCCGCGGCTCCCTGGCAAAATGGGTCAATTGCTACTTTTACATGGTCAAGAAATTAATTAGTCTGTGTGAACTTGAGCTGAGTGGATAAGAGACAGTCTGCACTCGCAGCTGAGCTCAAAGGCTTGAAATGGTGTGGTGGTGGTGGGTGGGGTTTCTTCCCTGTGTGTTGAGAACCCCGCAGTGGTTTAAGTTCTAGCGTTTTAATTTCAAATAATGAAAAGATAGTAGGCTATGTACATCAACAACCAAATATCCAGTTTAACGTGCGTTCTATTCAACAGCTTAATTTCCTCTCATGTGCAGGACTAGCACAGTGAGGTTCAAGCTTACATTAACCTTTCAACTACTTTACTTAATATTAGAAAGATTATATTAAATAACAACGGTTTGGAGAGAAAAACAAGCTGATACTTGGGCTTTAATGAGGCTGAGAGATTAAAAGGAAATGCATGGTTAAGTCAGAAGCGAGGCTTTGTAGACATAAATAGCTGGTAAGAATACCATAAACCCCAGGTGGCATATTATCGCTCGCCGCATAGAACCTAAGGTGCTGAAACGTCTCGGCGGTCACAATAGGTTGTTTTCGTACACCTAGTAAGACAACTTGTGGTGTTAATTTGTGTCGCTTGTGTTTTATAGCCAAATTTAACTCAAATTGTTGTAAAGCAGCTGACAGTAAGTGTCAAAGGTAACATAGGATTATGCATAGAAAATAACATTAGACTAACTAATAGTCTCACCAATGTTACTTTGCTATTGTTTGATGGCTTTTATACACTGTATATTTTCCTATTGAGAAAGCAAGGACTTTTGACATAGCAATAAGACTAAACCAAAATAGAAAAAAAATAACAAAATTAATCAAACGAAATTACCATTATTGGCTTGGGGTGAGGTGCTGGAATAGTGCTTTACGTGTTGGAGGTTAATACAAAAAAACCCTCCCAGCAAAGTCGCTAATCCAATTTGCCCATGTCTCATACTCATACTCACTACGTGGAGGAGAAGCATGTTCTAGAGCTGCACGTGCGGTCTTTGATTAGAGGTGGCTGTTTGAAACTAGGAAGCTATGATTTGGAGGATGGGAACATCTCTAAGGGAGAATCATTAGCCTGACTTAGCCATACTCAACATTCTATTCAGAATTTATGTGGGGTTGGAATTGGAGCATTGGGACGTGATTATGGGATGTGTTTCAACCAATATGGGGCGGGGGGTACATCTGCACAAAGTTGGATAGACCTAACCAATCAGACTATGAAATAGCCTACCGTGAATCCTAGAGGCCAACACATCCTTCTTCTAAACAAATGACGTTTTCTGCCTTTTTTTTTTTTTTTTAAGTTATTGGGCTGTCAGTAAGCTATGCTAACAGCCATGATAGCGATATAAACATGTAGTGACCACCATTGCTAGTGACCAGCTTTTTGCTGTAAACAAAATCAACCGAAGCATGCTCAGGTCACGTGAATGAATTGGCACGGTTGGTCATCTGTCCATCATTGTATTAAGCCCAACCCGATTGGATCGTTCTGCACAATACTCAAGTATTCATAGAGCCTTGTCAAAGGAACAAACCCAGACCAAACTTCCAGAATTCAAATTCTGTGGGTGAGGCCAAGTTCAAGGCTGGCTTCCAGGCTAGATAATCATAGTTAAAAGCCATCTTGTAGAGACTCATACAAAGATTGGGTTTGCTTTGCATTTTCCTGGAGGATTTTGAGTGTCCTTGAAAAGTCTCCTTCATTCAAGTGAACATGGGATGCACCTACATTGGTAAGCATGTAAGCAATTCTACCAGAAACAAATCTACTTGAAAACGAGGAGGTCAGAGTCCATCTCTGAGGAAAACGTAGTAGAATCAGGCACTACGTCCTTTATTAGCACTTCAACGGCACGTTGTGTGTGTGTCTGTGTGTGCGTGTGTGTGTGTGTGTGTGTGTGTGTGTGTGTGTGTGTGTGTGTGTGTGTGTGTGTGTGTGTGTGTGTGTGTGTGTGTGTGTGTGTGTGTGTGTCTATGTGTACCTCGGAGTGGCGCGGGGTGGATCCAGTGTATGGGCAGCTCCCGGCACACCTCCCAGATCTTGGACTCCAGCAGGAAGGCGTGATTGGTGATGGGCTCCTCGGACGGAACCCACACCTGCGAGTCCTCCACCCTCATGTCCACCGTCTCCAGCTCCGCAACCTGAGAGCGCACACACACACACACACACACACACACACACACACACACACACACACACACACAGACACACACACACACACACACACACACACATACATACAGACAGACACACAGAGAGAGAGGCACTTAGTTCATTAGCCTTTTTCCCCACTCACCCGGCGCTCCTCTGCATGCACCGCTTCAGGCCTCCCCTCCACAGGGGAGCGGTGTGGCCTTCAGTCTTTCATCCAGCTGCCCTGCCAGTCCTGCGAGTGGAACTGGAAAGGACTTAAACCCGCCGCAACACAACTTCAATACAGCTTGACCCTCGCATAAAGTCCAAAAGTGCCTCTCTGCCCTCGTCTGCTTTCAAGTGTCCAGTCTCAACCCCCCCCCCCCCCCCACCCCCCCCCACCCGCTGCCTCCAACCCTTCCTCATCTCTCGCTCTCCATCCTCCTGTTATCTGTGGTGGGCAGAGCATTTTCATTCCGACAGCAGACGACTGAGAATCTGATTTGACTTTCATGATGTTTCATGGTCTCCTTGGCTTTTTTTTTTTTTTTATATAAAATTTTCATATACTATGGAAGAGTGATATGTTGTTAAATATGACATGTCTGGATGGACAAGTGTTGCATACACAAACACATGCACACACACACACATTCACACTCACACACACACACACACACACACACACTCACACACACACACACACTCACACAGACACACACACACACACACACGCACACAGAAACACACACACACACACACACATAAATAGACAGACGGACACACACACCCACACCCACCCACACACACACACACACACACACACACACACACATACACGATGATATGATATGGGACTATTAATATGCTTAATTTGTTGATTCTGTAGTTCATGAGCTGTAAAGTAAACTATTATTGCTTAATGATAGGGATGGCACATCATTTTACATCTAATAGAGACGTATGAAAAAAGGCCTTGGCAAGGCATCCCCCAGTTTATACTAATGTGTTTGTTTGGCTGCTGTGTATGTAATCACATAGGCAAACAAATAGACTTCACATTCCCATGTTAATTAGCACTGAGAACAGGGGAGAAAAAATGGTCGACTTGACAAATGTTTTTTCAAGGTGATTTTCTCCCAGTCTGTGGCTTAATTGCACATTAGTTAAGCTCGATGTCAAGTCCTAGGGCTATGGAGAAAGCCACCATCATTTACTTTTGGCTTGTGCTCTCTCGTTCTCTCTCTCTCTCTCTCTCTCTCTCTCTCAGTCTCTCTCTCTCTATTTCTCTGTCTCTGTATCTCCCTGTCCTCCTCCTTCTCCAAATGAACTCTATTCCAGCTACTTCTTTCTGTCCCCCTCTCTTTTTTTCACTCTTCCCCGTTTCCTTATTCCTCTCTTCCTCATTCCCTGATTCTCTCTCTCCCTTCCTCTCTCTTTCTCTCTCTCCCTCTCTCTGTCTCTCTCTCTCTCCCTCTGTTATTTTTCCCACCCTGCTGTTCTTGCTGTATTGGAATTTATTTCCTCTGCCGCATCTTGTTTGTTTGCGAAGTGACACCCCACTGACCTGTGGTGAGGAAGAACCCACTTCGGTTCTGCCTGATTAGAACCTGACACCCTCGCCCCCGGTACCGCGCCATGCTCGGCTGGCTCTTTGACACACTTCCTGGCCAGTGCCTCCCCACCACCCCCTACCCCCAGGCCCCCCCCCCCCCGTCCCACCCCCCCATCCACCGCACCTTCCTCCCTCTACACCCCCACCTCCCTGTCCAGGCACTGGACACATCACGCCACTAATGATGACTCTGAGGACAGCCGTGCACCACGTGTCCGCTCCCTCTCTCGCCCTTTTTTCTCTCTCTTTTTCTCTCCCTCCCTCTCTCTTGCTCTCTCTTTTTTTCTCTCTCTCTCCCTCCCTCTTTTCCTCTCCTCCACCCTTGAAATTATAATCAGGGCCAATAGTGTGAACGTGCAGTATTTTTTTTTTCATTCTAATTGGCCTGCTTTAATGTCTAAGGACAAGGCAAGCCTCCCCTCACACTGTAAATATAGAGGTCACGGTGGACAAGTCAGTACCAAAAACATTAGCACTGAAGTAAATAGTGACCTCAATAAAATTAGACAGAGAGAGAGAGAGAGGGAGGGAGGGAGGGAGTGGGGGAGGGAGAGAGAACCTTAAGGAAGTTCTGGAGGTCAGTGTGAAGTAAAAGTGTGAAATTCATCAACAAAATATCGAGCTGGTTCAGCCGGCATGTTTTCTAACGGCAGAACTCGTCTTTAAAAACCAGCCACTCAAAAGGAAACAACTCTCGGGGTGCTGCCTAAATAATTACAGCGTTTCTTTGAACTCTTGACCTTTCGGCGTGTAATGCTAAAAGGCTCACAGCAGACAAAAGGGTGCGGGGGTTAAACACGCTATTATCGTCGCGGGGCTCAGCAGGTGGTCACGACTCGTCTGAGCTTTACGGCCCCCGCTGCTTTTTTTTACAGCGCCGCAAAGATGATCACAAAACAGCCCCGCGCATTTTATCTCCACATGCGGCGCGCTCGCGCCCAGCCGTCACCCCGACCGTAACGTTGGCAACGCGCACGGGTGCCTGACGCGTGGCGCTGAGAGATCTCCAGTCCAGTCCTGTCCAGCTGAGTCCAGTTCATCCGTAGGGCGTGCCACCCCTGTCTCTCTCTCTCTCTCTCTCTCTCTCTCTCTCTCTATCTCTCTCTATCTCTCTCTCGGAACGTCTATAGGTTGTGAAATACATTGGCGCGGCTAGTGGGGCATGCTAACCACGGCGGCGAGAGCGGGCGAAAGGCTAATCCAGGTACCCGGCGTGCAGACGGAGAGAACGGGCGGCGATTTCATCTCCAGCGCTGCACGGCGCCACGTGGCACAGCGCAGCGAGCAGGACATGGGCAGAGAAGCCCGCGGATTACTGACTTCATCATTTTTATTTATTTATTATTATTTTTTCCCTAGGAGGGAATAAATCGAAAATGGCAAGAGAAATAGAGGGAGAGAGAAGACGAGAGAGAGAGAAAGAAAGTGAGGGAGAGAAAAAAAGGGAAAACACATATACAAGACACACCGGCTCTAAAACACACACACACACAAACACACACACACACACACACGCACACACACACTGGCGGCAAACAATTCATGTTTGTCACCTGGTTTTACTCTTGAGGCTAGTTTATTTTCCTTATCGGCCCTTTGCAGTTCCTCCATGGGCTGCATTGTTTCCGCCCTGCACTTGGTGTGGGAACGCTCCCTCTCCCATGCCCTGTGGCTGGCAGCCTCCACCAGCTAATAACGCCATTGTTTACTTCTTCTGGGCTTGCATATGGAGAAACACAGAGGGAGAGAAGGGGACAGAGAGAGAGAGAGAGAGAGAGAGAGAGAGAGAGAGAGAGAGAGAGGATGAAGGGAGACAGTGAGAGGGTGGAGGAGAAGGATAGGAGAGAGAGTGAAGAAGAAAGAGGGGAACAGAGAGAGTGTGTGCAGAAGGAGGATGGGGAGGATAGAGAGTGAGAAAGAGAGAGAGAGAGAGAGAGAGAGAGAGCGAGAGAGTGAATAGAAAATGGGACAGAGTCAGATGAAGGAACACAGAGAGAGAGGATAGAGGAGGACAGGGAAAGAGGGTGTCAAAGAAAGAGAGAGAGGGAGAAGATATACAGTAGAGGGAGAGAGAAAGAGGGAAAGAAGGCAAGAGAGAGAGAGGGGGGAGAGAGAGAGAGAGAGTTGCTGCATGCATGCTGTTGCTTTGTCTGTCTACATCCTCCTCCTCCTCCTCCTCGTCCTCCTTGTCGTGTCTCTGTTCTGCTTGGGAGTGACAGTGAGACGCTTCATGGCTGGGCTCCAGCGGGGCTTTGTGATGTGCAGCGCTCCTCTCTTCTCCTCGCCCCTCGCCTCCTCCTCCTCCTCCTCCTCATCCACCACCACCTCCTCCTCCCCCCCCCCCCCTCCCTCCCGCTGTCACCCGATCCTGCCAGCGGCGGGCAGACGTGAGCGGGGCGGCCAGCCAGCCCGGTGGCACTCGCGCCGGCCGACCGAGGCCGGTGATGGACAAGACGACGACGGAGCCGAGACGGACAACCCGACCCCCCCCGCCGGGCGACCCAGCACGCCTCGTGGCCACGCGTGCTGTCTGCGGCGCGCTCCCCGCTGGACGTCCGGCTCGTCGTCATGGCGGTGGACTAGCACGCACTCTGCTCCACGCTGGGCCAGAGAGGGGGAGCGGGCCGCGGCCTGACTGGAGGCGGAGTGCAGCCTCTCCGGTGAACATCCTCCAGCCCTCTGTCTGATGGCTGCTCCCCACTGTGGTCCTCTCATTCACCCCCCTGCAGTTTCTCTCTCTCTCTCTCCCTCTCTATCTCTCTCTTTCTTTCTCTCTCTCTCTCTCTCTCCCTCTCTCTCTATACACAGTATATATATCCAGTTTGATGCAGGGCTTTCCACAGCATGGCCTAATCCTGTGCCATGTGTGTCTCTGTCTCACTCTCTGTCTCTCCCTCTCTCTCCCTCTTTCTCTCTTCCTGCTCTCTCCACAACACAGAGCACCCCACTCTTCTCTCCTCAATCTCCCTCTCTCTCCCTCTCCTCTCTCTCCCTCTCTCCAGTTTCTCTCCTCGTGAGTCCCTCAACCCCGGTGGCTTTCACCCCGTGCCTGCTCTGATTGATTCCACATCTGTGGAATATGGCTTAACAGAGGAATCTAATTAGGTCTCACAATGTGCAAAAAAGGGAGGAAAAATGGCAGCGACATATGGCGCTTGCTAGGCAATTAGTATCTGTAAACATGGATCAGACATTAAAAAGATGAGGCATTGGGGGGAGGGGGAGGACAGTTGGTAGTGCTCGGGCCTCCTCGGCACACACACACACACACACACACACACACACGCACACACACTACTTCCCTCGCTTCCTCTCAGCCTTTGTCTTTCTCTACCTTCTGTTGTAAAAGTCAGTGAGGATATTGGAGAGCTGGCACAACAATGAGGCGAACGATGTTGTGTTGTTTTTTTACGAGCCTCTAAAACGGACCAGCAGATTTGTCGCTGTTGCTTCGCTTGCTCTTCCCCCCCCCCACGCACGCCCCTCCACATCCCGCTAATGTCGACAGGGGAATATGACGGAGGCCAAAACCCATATGTGAGAGACTGATCCCCGCGGTGGGCCACGCACACACGCCGCCATTTTGGCTCTGGCATGGATAAATGGGATTTTTTGATCAATGGGATTTCGCTTCTTGCTATCTCTCTCTCTCTTCGACTCTCTCTGTCTCTCTGTCTCTCTCTCTCTCTGTCTCTCTCTCACGTACATGCTCCCTGGGTTCCAAACATCACACACACACACACACACACACACGGCCGCTGCTGTGGTTCGGGAGCGCGGAGGCAAGGCCCGAGATGAATTACCGCGGCTCTGGCTGGAGCTTGAAATTTACGGAGCAAACATCTTCAAATACCATTTTAATGGCTTACCTTTCCCAGGGCCCTGCGCTCTCTCTCCTTAAGGCTATTTTGGCTCAGCCTTCAGAGCACATGATTAAAAATTAATATTAGCTCCGGATTGACGGCAAACACCTTTTGATGTCCACCACAAAGGAGGTGATGGGTTTCGTGAGCACCACATACTCACGGCTACACGCCGTGCGCGCCGCTTGTAAAAAAAAAAAAAAAAAAAAACTCAGGGAGATGATGAGAGAGGGGGGCAACGAGACCAGCCGACGATATATATTATATATTATATCCATATTTGGTCATTATCTTTCCCCCACATCCTTTAAAGCTTAAATCCCAGACGTAATTTCATTTCTACAACACACACACACACACACACACACACACACACACACACACACACACACACACACACACACACGCGCGGCTCGGTGATGAGATAAGAGGTGTGGCGCTACCTCGATCTCCACATCCTCGGCCTCTGCGTCGGCGATGGGTGGCAGCTCCTTGGCCTGCGTCTTGATGTAGCACCTCTGGTGCTTGGAGAATCGGATCCCGGTGATGCCCTTGAGAGAGAACAGAGAGAACAGAGAGACAGAGAGAGAGAGAGAGAGAGGTGGTGGTTAAAGACAACACATAGAGCAGTTATGCGGTGAGTGCCACATTGTACAGCTGAAGCACCCACCCACCACGATGGCTCAGCAGGTGCTGCGGAAGGAAAAAAAAAAAGAAAAGAAAAAAAAGTGGTTGTTGAATATTGCGGCGGTACAGTGCCTCCGCGGAGCCATCTAGGCATTCAGTGTGGAAAATTAAACCCTTTGTTGCCTTGAAGAAGACGACAGCTTAATCTCTTCTAGGTGTGTGTGATAATCTGCGCTTGTAAATGTGTGTGTGAGATAGAGGGTCTCTCTCTCCCTCTCCCTCTCTGTCTCTTTCTCTCTCTCTCTCTCTCTCTTTCTTTCTTTCTCTCTCTCTCTATATATCTCTGTGTGCACTCTAGCATGTATTTCTGTATTGTGGCTCTAAAACGAGGCTGCTGCGGCAGGTAGGCAAAATCTCCAGGCAGCGGGCAAAAGCCTGATCAATACGCCACTTCAGCCATTCAGGGCTGAGAGACTCTCCAGCGTTTTTTTTTTTTTTCCGTATTTTTTTTTCGTTTTCTCTCACCCCCCTCGCTATGCCGACTGAGCCCGCTGAATTCCACCTTTTTCCAAGGCCCTCCGCTCGTCATTCATTTAATCTGCTCATCCGTGTGAGGAACCCGCTTTTGCCCTGAGACGCGCTCGTGACTGACTGACTGCTGCACAGGAGCCAATGCGTTTCGATTAGAGCCAGAGAAGAGAGAGAGAGAGAGAGAGAGAGAGAGAGTGAAAGAAAAAAAAGAGACAGAAGGAGAGACATAGAGAAAGAAAGAAAGAGAGGGAGAGAGAAGAGGGAGAGAAAGAGGGAGGTGGGAGGGGGGGGGGGCACTTTTAGGTGTAGACATCTAAAAAGGATCTCTAGCGGGACCGTGGTGCGTGTCTTTAGCCATCCAGAGCTGGCTATGGCTCCTCCTGAGCAGACCAGACAGCAGTCCAAGCAGTAAGTCCTTAGCTGCGGAAAATAATGCACCGTGAGAAGTGAGAACAGACGAGGGGGGGGGGAGAAACTCTTTGAAATGATCGGCCTTCTTCGCGTGTAACCAGCGGAGCGGGCCGCGAGGTAGCGTGGAAATCAAACTCGGTGCAATCGCGATTTAATTACGTCCGTATTTACGACAATGTCCTTTAAGCCTCGGCGTAATGAAGACAAGACACCTCGCTCCCCCTTTTCCTCGTCAGCGGGATATCTTTGGCGTGCGCCAGACGGCCGGGGATGCCACGGAACCGAGCTGACGACGCCTGTCACATTCCCGTCTACTCCAGTGGGGGTGATGAGGTGTGTGTGTGTGTGTGTGAGTGTGTGTGAGTGAGTGTGTGGGTGGGCGGCGGGTCTGCTGTTTGTAGCAAGCATAATGTTTATGCCCGAGATTATTTTGATGAGCTGGTGTTCAATTTGCTGTAATGGCGATCCGCTACCACACGGAAGGGACAATCTCGTGATGAGATGCGATGATTACAGAGCCTGGTCAACCAGAAAATTAAGAAAAGACACTTCATTACTTGGATAAGAAATGGGAAAAGGATGTGATATCGGCGACAGCACTGAAATACAGCAGCCGGCCTGCACCCAGCTCGGATTAAAACGGGACACACTCCGCCACTTCCCCCCATCCCCCCATCCCC
>NC_085014.1:20678198-20723198 GCF_963854185.1 Sardina pilchardus | reverse complement strand
GGGGGGGGTTGGTCAAAGGTAAAAGCGGGACCAAATATCACCTGAGTCTATCTCGGTGTGGGCGCAGTCTGTCAGTAGCTACAGCTCGAGTCATTTTTCCCCCTCCAGTCTAAAATGTTTGACGTTGGCGTTGGTGGCTGTATGTGTTATTATTTCTTTGCGTCTGCCATACCTTGAAGCAGTGCTGTTTATCACAACTACTTTCTTATGTACTGTGCCTGTGCACGCATGGGAAGGCTTCTCAATACCCTGCCCACTAAATAAAAAAAAAATGAAATGATTCATACCCAAGAGCCAACAAGGAAGAAGAGGAGGGAAAAAAAACCTCTCTGCCATTAATATTTATGTGAGAGCTGGGTTACTAGGAGAAATATATTGCCAAGTTCATCTTCATCTTTCTCACTGGCAGGCACAGCATCGCACATTGTATTAATGAAAGAACCAATGAACGCTCTCAGACAGAAGAATAATGAAAGTCTATGAAGATTAATATTCCAAATCAACATTTTCTCTGATTGTCGAAGCAAACAACATCTCCCCATTAACATAAACACAGTATAAATCAGACCTTCGCATCATGTTTGTCCAAGCAAAGACATATGTGAGCTATTACATGTACCATTAGTGCTACATAAAACCTTATGGGGCCCTTATGGAAACAATGCACTTGACAATATTGCCATGCCATGTTGACATGCACTGAAGCATGTAAACCCAAGCAAGTAAATGATAAAGCAACAATAGGATTACTGCAAATGGTAAGTGAATGGATTGTAGTGGATCTCAAATGATCATTAATTCGGATGGATCACCCTGGCCCCACCCAGAGGATGGACCACCAGTACACTACTATGGCCTGTTGCTGTTGTGTGTAGAGATGGAGAGAAATAACTCATCTGTTTTGCAGTTATTCCATCTGATCAGGACAGCGATTTTGTTCGGATGGGGCCGATATGGTGCAATCATATTGCTATTTGCACAATTAATCTTTGTGATCTACTTGTCCAATTTCAGATGCAGCCGTGTTGAGATGATGTATGCTGAAGCTAAGGGGTTTGGAGAGGAGTGCATTTAAAAGTTGTTTTGGACTGGTGCAATTGGGAGAGCTTGTTTGTAAGATCTTGAATTTTTTTTTTTATTTAACACCATGTGCATTTACATCAGTGTTGAAAGGAGCTACACACTGCGCCACCCTAATTGTGAAAAGCTCACCCACATATGCCTCAACAACTTCAAGGCTGCTGCAAATTGTTGTCTGTTTTGGCACGTAGACCTACCCAAGAAGTATTTTATCAGTGTTTTATTAAAACATGAAACATTCAATATAGTTTCTTGTTCAAAGTGGCATTTGAACACAGAATATGTAGAGGTCTTTGTCAGCCAAGTGTAGCCTTGTACTAAAATGAAAAGATTATATTTTATAACCTTCAGTTAGATCCCCCCCCCCCCATTTTTGCAAGCTTTTGTAATACAGCAACTATAGATCTAACTGAATTTAGAACATGAAAGGTGAAAATGTATGTCTCTACAATACAATTATAATGTAATATGACTATGCTATGTCTTGACAACCCAATGTATTTGAAAAGGATTACATAACCGAAGACATATAATTTATTATAGATGCCTGCATGACAAGACTTCTGACAAGCCATAATGAATCAGAGTCTCTCTCATTGTGCAGTGCCTTGAACCTCCGTTTTTATGTAGCCCTCTCTGTACAAGGAACGGGGCTAGCTAATTAACCTCCATTATTGTTATTCCTTTGCCATATCAAGGGCTTTCATCAGACAGTCAGACGGCTTGCAGGGACACGTAACAGTATTTCCACAACCAACTTCACCTGAGAAGAAGTAGTAACGTACTGTAAGTACAAAAAAAATCGATTTCGAAGAATGTTATAAAATGAAGAAGTGGGGGAAAAAACATTTTTGTTATTCTCTCAGTTGAGGACAGACATGTGATGAACATAGGCCATGTGCTAAATACCAATCGGACACACAGAGGAGGATTCTAATGAAAGATCTGTTCATGGCACGCAGCACACACAATGAAGCTGTGGGGTGATTGGTGTCAAATGAGCCCTGCCCGACTCCCACTGGCATTACGAGAAAAGGTCATGAAGATGTCATCAGGTGCGCAGTCATGGGGGGGTGGGGGGGGGGGGGGGGCTATAGCACGGGACGAGCGCACACACGCGCTTGACAACATGTCCGTCGGATGTCCTTCAGGCCGTCGAGATGCAGGGCACCAGCGAGCCGGAACCTGACGGCTGTCATTTAGAGGAAACGATGTCAAAACGCATGTCCCGCCAACCCCCCATCAACGCAACGCTCTCAGTTCATGGGTAAGAGAAGGGACACGCGAGGCCTGGGGGTCAGGCCCGTGATAGATAGATGTGACAGAGAAACAGTGTCAGGCATCATGGAATCATCTGGTTGACAGGAAGCTGGTTACAGGAGGCCCAGCCTATATGTGGTGTCATATTTTTGTGCTGCATTTTTTCTGACTTTGACTTTAAAATGAAAAAATATTAAAAAAATAAAAATAATCTGAAGGTCTACCTGAGGACGGGTTATTCTGGATCCAGTCATATTTCACTGGCAGTCACGAGTTGGTGTGGGGGGGAAAAATAAAAATCTGACCACCTATTGTGCAGATGATTGAAATGTCATAGCGGTGGCAGACACCGAGTCAATTACTCAGCGCTGGTTTCCCGTGTCAGTGGGGCCATTGGAGACTTCCTCTCCCCGAGCTACTTCAGGGCGTCTCAGTCTCCGCTCAAGGCAACCACGGGCTCCTTGTTCTCCTGCAAATGATGATTTAACAGCTCCACACTGCTCACATGGGCAGCTGCACCAGCACACCCAATCTCTCCCCTGGGTTGCACTCTCTCCCACTCGGCAATGTTGTTTAAGAGACTGTGTAGCTAAGTGTGTGTGTGTGTGTGTGTGTGTGTGTGTGTGTGTGTGTGTGTATGTGTCTGTGTGTGTGTGCGTGCGTGTGCACTAGTAGAGTCATACTCTCCTTCGTCGAGTGAAGGCAAGGCAACTGCTGCAGCTACTTTCAAGACCCCGGCAACAACTATGTTTTCCACTTTTATCGGTTACCCTACAGTGTGGAGGTACATTATGAAAATTAAAGACGTGCTGGATTCAATCTGCGAAGAGTCTTTTCATCTTGCGTGGCGAGGTGTGTGTGTGTGTGTGTGTGGGGGGGGGGGGGGTTTATTCCTCTCCTAAAAGCAGACAGCAAGCCGTGCTGGCTGAATCTCAAGAAAATGTAGTGAAAAAAAGAAAAAAAGAAAAAAACGTCCCTCTCCCTACAATATGAACGAGAAAACAGTGAGAGACGGGGACAAGAGAATGGGGGTGCACCACAACCTAGATGTGGACATATTGGCTATAAAATAAACCACAAGGGAAATGATTTCTCTGGTAAGAGATGAAAGACAGACAGGAGTCCAGATGGCATTCACATGTGTTGATTGTGTGCGTCCACTGGAATCCACAGAATTAGTCGCTGTGCGCGCATCAGACGACACACACACACACACACACACACACACGCGCGCACACACACACACACACACGCACGCGCACAAACACACACACAAAAGGGCACGCACACACACACACACACACACACACAATAACGAGCCTGGAACTAACTCAAACTCAACCCTTTAAATCGGTAATTGCAGTTCAGTTAATGACAGACAGATTCAGCCCCCCCCCACCTCCACCCCCGAAGTGTGCCCCCCCCAGCTCAGAACAATGTAGATTATTGTGTCATCATTTGAACTGGAGACTCATGGACAGCTGTAAAACCAAGACTGCACTTTTGTTGACATTTCCCTAGTTCCTCCTCTCAAGCAAAAAAAAAAAAAAAAAAAGGTTGCAGGCTTTTTTACACCGTTGACCTTTGTCAGAATTGTTATGGAATTCAGGTGAGTCTGATTTGCTGCTTGCAGTTATCTGGGGAGGAATTACAGGGAGGGTGGGGTGGTGGTGGTGGGGGACGCAGTAATGACAAAGCCTGTCAACTCTACATGGCCATTAGGATGAGGATGAATGGAGTGGAAATGTTTTTCAGGGCTGCCAGACACATTCAGCTCCAGCATCTGGAGATGGGCGATGAAGATAGGCAGCTGTTGCTGGACAAACGGGGGGTGCCTTTGAAAAATGCAAAACACCACTGGTCAAACGGCCAAAGTCATACATCTTGGTGCACTTCCCAGTTGAGAGAATAAGATGGAAGACACGCATGCAGGCACGCACGCACACATATATACACACATGCGCACGCACGCACCATACACACACAAACACACACACACACACACAAACTCATTTTGAGGTGCTTCAGTTGTGTAGATGTGGTGCTGAAACTCTCAAGACTGTATGGTGATCTGAAGGCTCTTAATTGATTTAAATACAGCACAGAGATCATTTGTTGCTAACCACACACTTGTCTCTGTAATCGAATGAAAGGCCAAACATCAAAATCTCATTTAAGAACGTCTGTTCCTTCCAGTGTAAGTTTAGAGAGTATGCTAGATAATAACACGCGTTTGTTTCTGTGGTGATGCTTAATTGTAGATGTGTTTGAGCATGCTTACAACAGGGAGCCAAATGTTTAGGCTATTTTTCTTTCTTGTTTGTCATTTGTACCTTTCCTGGTGTTCAAAATAACACATGTCAGAGTTATTTCAGTTGAACTGACTCTGTCTTCTATGAACCCACAAATCTAAATTTAACTGTACTTTCTTGAAGTTAAAATCAAGGTTCAGCTCTTGGCTCCTTCCCGTGCATTCTTTGTGAAATGTTTAGTGACATTTTCTTGAAATTCCATGTATTAAATTCAAAGTGGCTTTTTTGTAGTGGTGCACAAACGCAATCCATAACCCTTGTCCTACATCTTGACATGGTACATGTGTTTAAAACTAGTGGGTCTTGTCCTCATTCACTGAACTTACTGTAAGGCAGGTCTGGGAAATTTCTGTGGCCCCAGTTTTCTAAATAACTTCTATGTTGAGCTAATCTACAAAGACTTCATTTGTTTAGCTCTACAGTTGTCCCTGCTGCTGATTCATAATATCTTTCTCTTCTTTCTAAAAAGAAATGGGTACTTAAAACAAATGTGCTGAAAATAACACAACTTGCATTGGTTTTAACACAACTCTGTGTCTAGATAAGGACAACACAGTTTGTGTTGTTTCCTTTTCAAATTTGTTACACAATATGTGTTGAAAATAACACCGTTTTTGTTTAACACAACTTGTTTTTAACACATTTCTGTATCCAAATAGGGACGGCACATTCATTTTAAGCGTGTAGCTACCTTGAAATACCGATGCTGCTAATGTAACCAGCTATGATCAGCTGAAGCATGAAATGAATGAAACTCTCATCTTATCTGTGGATCCTTCGCCATTTCATTCCCAGGGAGTAAATGTATTAATGAAAATGTGCATCTGTGCTGCAAGTCGCTCAGGATAGAGGCATCTGCTAAATGAATAAACAGCAGAAACACATTTGGTTTTCTCACAACGGCCCACACAAATTTGCACGGACACGCACAGCATTTTGCCGCAGTGTGGACACTGGACAGTCCATGTGGACTGTGCTGCGGACAAAATATGTTTATGCTTTTGCCTGAAGAAGATCCTGTCGGGTGGGTTGAGACCTTGCTTTCCTTTCAACCATTCCCCTGTAAGGAGTTCAGGCCCGTTGGACCTGTTTTCAATGTTTGCTAAAAGAAAAATATTATTTTTTATTTTTTCTTCAAACTCAGACTCATTGGCCTTGGCTCATTTTTTTGTGAGGATTATACAAAATTAATTACTTTCAATGATTGCACAAATATTTGGGTCTACTGGGCCCGAGTGTAATTGTAGGTGCTATGTACCTTAACTGTGTCCTCCTAACTGGACCTGCTGTGTGTGTGTGTGTGTGTGTGTGTGTGTGTGTTTGTGTGTGTTTGTGTGTGTGTGGGTGGGTGAATGTTGTTTTTTTACGCCTGCTATTTTCACACAAAGTTACAAACGTGTTACATTTCAAGCACTTGCACCTTTTCTGATTAAGTTCTAAGAAATAAGCATGAATAATGATCTGTAATGATCTCAAAAAACATCTGATAAAGTATTTGTACATAAATTGTTATGACTGTATTGATTTAAAAGCCTAATAATCCACCAGAGTCCACCAGAACCGGGAACATTGTCTGAGTAACAAAAATACGAACACCTTACAAGGGTTAATTAAATTCTGGCAACTTCTCCAGTGTGTGGGCTCTGTCTTTTGCTTTTACCTTTACGTATACAGTACTCTGTCCTGCACCTGGCCTAAACATGGGATGTGCACGCAAACACTCTACTCTGTCTACTAGAAAGTTTACTTGCTGAAAGTGTTCTCTCATTTTGGAGGTTTTAACAACTACATGAGAAGACAGCATTTCAGGATTCCAATTCCCTATTTATAGTCCACTTCCAACAACCAATTTATTTCCCGTGTCTGTTATGTCTTGTGCTTACAGTGACAAAAATAATCTTGGGCTCTGTCTGTCCCTCTGCTAGGCCTTCCAAATACGGTGTCGTGACCTCCAAGGTTCAGAAGACTGGTACAGAATAACTGATACAGATTTGTCATGTTTTTGTTTGTTTTGTTAGTTTCTTGTTATACACCTTGTACTGCTGTTCTTGCACGAAAGCCCCTATGAACATTTTAATTTGATTGATTGATTGAAGGTCAAAACACTTGCTTAAATGCTTCACCAAAACGTATGAGATCAGACAAGCTTGAGATTATGTAATTACATTACTAGTCATTTGGCAGTGGCTCTCATCCAAAGTGACTTGCAGTAAACGGACTACAGGGACAACAAAGGTTAAGTGCCTTGCTCAAGGGCATAAGGTTCTTACACTGATCTTAGCGTGCTTTGTCTGGGTAAGAACCAAAACTCTACTCAACTCCAGTTCATTATTATCTTATTACCTGTGTGCAGAATTACGTGAGTTTGACTTGCAATGACCAAAGCTGTGTGGCCTTGGTAGAGATCGGCCCTCTCTGAGTGCCCTTCTAGTTGACTGTATAGCATTTCTGAGCAATATACTTATATGATACAGCCATTTTAGCCAGAAGCACAAGATAAGGACGCACCCCTTTCTTGTGCATACTGTGCTGGCTACAGTAACTGTAGCTGTGTAACTGTATAAAGAAATGTACTGAAACAGCACTTGTGCAGTGCAGCCTAACCCTCTGCCTCCGTATTTATCTGCTCAGAGTTAATGGGTGTTCTTTGTCGTCATGGTTCAGGAGAGTCAGGGGTCTGTGGACCCTTACTTCGACTCTTTCTCTGCCTCAAATGAGCGCCGGTGTAATGACCCACTTTCTCTCCCTGCTCCCAGGGGGCCCCCGGCTACTTGCCGCATTTGACCACCTTGCCGCGGCTCGCTACCGTCCATACAGCTGGTTTTAATTTGCACGACGACTTCGCCACCAAAAAAACCCTTTCCCCTCCCCTCACACACCGCACCCCCCCCCCCCCAGCCCCCCTTTCAGCTCCGCCGCATATATGACTAATCGCACTAGCCATTTTAAACAACTCGAGCTCTCGCTGGCAATAAATCACCTTGATCTGGGCTACTGTGCGGGTAATAGAGCTATGTACAACAGGGAGGGAGAATAAGGAGCGCTGGGAGCAATTGCATTTCCTTCTGGTCAGCATGCTATTCAGGGATCGGGACATTGTTGTCTGAAGTATTGTTTGTTGATAAAAAAAAGAGAAAGGATATGGTCAAATAACTTCAATGGGGGCTCTTTATATTTTGCAAATCACCTTTGGTCTGTGTCCCCTGCTTATTTTTAGGGGGTTTGTTTACAATGCTGTATGTCTCCAATGCAAGGACAACCTTGGAGTATAAAAGTTGATGTTTTTATGGACTCTCTGTTTTTCCTGGCTGTACAGTATAATAGGACTGTTCATTATGCACACAGAAGAAAAATGATAATGGCATTGTAACTGAGAATGAATTGTGGCATCCAACATAACTGAATGAATAATCCCACAGACAAAAGTGCACTAAAATCATTGTAATACAATACATCTTGTTAAAAAATGCAACTTTACTGAATGTCATTCATTATTGTAATTAACTAAGGAACGAATGCAATTCAATGTAGATCTATTGGGCAGGAAATTAGAGTGATGTGCATCACTCATATACAGTTCTTGATGTGTGCAATGCACATAATGTATTAAGAGGTGGGGATTTTTTTTAGGGAATGTATGTATAGTGCTGGACATCTCCAATGCAAGAGGAAGTAGCATAAAAGGAGGTTTTGTGGACAGACTCTGTGTTTTCTGGTTACACAATACAGTAGTGTTGTCCATTACGACTCAAAGGAAATGATAATGGCATGATGGCCACACTGGCAGAGTGGGAAAAATGAACTGGGGCCTCCAATATAGCAGAACGAATAATCCCCTGACCTATCTGCACAGAAATCACTGTAATATCTGGAAAGTATACTGCATTGTGCCGTTTACTGCAGCGGTTGCTTAACTTACAGTAACCGGGTTTGGCATGAGATTCGTGGGAGATCTCCTGGGCCGGAAATTGTATTGATGTGCATGATACTCTCTGCTCGGCCTCTGATGTTTGCGGTGCATATCATATTTGCACGAAGGCTTAGAGGTGTGACCTTCTGTCTTACTCTGCTGTGCCGACTGTACTGTAGCAGCCAATGCTTCAGTAGGGTCCTTCCACAAGGTCCCTCCTAAACCAGGACACCTGGCTTTTGTCGGTATTGCTGGGCCAGTGTTGGCATGCCTTGGTGACTGATATCATTGACCTGCAGCGAGCTACGACAGAGCGTATGTATAAATAAAACATGAACTGTCAACAAAACCTTCCCTCCCTGTCCTGTTGTCAATCTGACTTCCTTTCTCTTTTCAGGCACATGTTTATTTTCCTCTGACCATTTGCAGTGTTAGGCCCTGGGAGAAAAAGAAAAGAAAAAAAAGCGCAATGAATTCTGTCACTGATGATTGTTCCTTTGGATGGGTTTCCACCCTTTGAGTGCGGGTAATCTTTTGTCATGAAAGGGCAGTGAATGTTCCATGAAATATTCATCAAACACATCTCCTAAGACTGTAGTGCACTCGCCTGCATCTCCATGAATGAGAAACAGGCTTTTTTTTTTTCTTCTTCTTAGGCCTCAGCCAAATATTGAACTAAACACCCATCCGGGACCTCTAGCTATGAGCTGCTCCACCACAGGGGGAGGTGGACTCGGAGAAGAACCAACACTGTCACCGCGGCGAGCTTCCAGCACCTTCCGCCATGCGTTAACAAATTAACTGGAGTGGATTTTTTTTGTTCTCCTGTGGCTGACTGGCATTCATCCACAGCTTGCAAGCAGTGTTTCCTCAGCCTTTTAGTGCAGTCTGTAATTTGGCCAAATGAATAGCATTTCCAAGTAATGAGCGCTGAAACGTTTTTTGAGCCACAAAAAAAGGAGCCATTAAAGCTTGGAGCTCAGTGTAAAGTCAGGAAAGCTACGGTAGGTATTTCTTTCTTTCTTTTTTTGGTAGCCTAACAACACAGCAGTTGACAGGCAGATCTTTTCACACCAATTTAAGTATGGTTGCCAAACTAATTTCTGACTGAACTCTAAATTCAGCGACTGTATTGCTTAAATGTCTCTCTCTCCATAGATATTAGTCCCTAAAAGGTAACAGTATAAATTGAACACTAACATAAGGTTTATCCAAGAGGCTTTACTGCAGAGGTTGAATAATAGTACAAACAACAAAATCAGAACTTGTGACTGGATTGTCACAAGGTGCAAACTTTGCATGCCACCTGTACCTAAAACCTGTTTTTGGCCCATTATCTCATCTCCGCTTCTTCTTCATTTTATTAATTCTAAACGGATGACCTTGTGCTACAACCAGCAGTAACCTCTCGCAAACGCATCGCAAACACAAACACACACACAAAATCGACACCAAAGACAAGCTCAGCGAAAGATCAGCCATTTCTGCTATATTTCCCAATCTGGCCATAGAAGAGTGTAGTGATGAAGCTGGAATAACGAAGCAGAGTCACAAGTGTCCAGTAAGATGTTTACAAGCTTGTGGTCCAGGAAATGAGATTATGATAGCATTGACGGCTTGGGGAGGCAATAAAGGGAGTCTTTGCGTAAAGACAGCACCACTGAGCCAACAAAAGCAGTGATGAATCTGTTTCTCCTCGTGACCTGGGTTCAATTATGTAAGACTTTGGGGAGAGGGTCACCTAAAGTTCTCCTTGACTCCCATGCATCATTTCATTATTCCTACTTAACAAGGCTGGACATTTCACCACAAAACTGCATCCGCATGCCTATCTCAAGCAGAGAATAGAGAGACACAGTGAGACTTGATAGAGCCACAGTGAGACATGAGAGAGCCGCCGTGGATTCTTTTGAGTAGCCGACTGCTCGAGCGTGTGCTCTGTGCTGTAATGGATGAAAGAGTTTTTGGTGAGGTGACGGCCCCTTGACCTGCTCCGGCAACGAGGGCACAAGACCGAGGGCAGGTGCGCTGGAGGGCTGATGGCACCACGTAGTGCTAATTACGCCGTGATCACCCATCTGCCAACTGCACACACAAGCCCTGTCGCCTCACCGCTAATAACATCAACAAGATATTCACTCAATGGTGCCATCCAACACTTGTCTGGTGATAGCCATTAGGTGTTAAATGTCACAATGCAATTTAATCATCTTCACATTCATTATCATGAATATTTCACCATGAAGTATACTAAGCTGTATTCAACTAAGCTGTATTCTACATCCTGGCTATACCTGGAGCCAGTAGCTTGCAGCACAAATCCTCCTGACACAGACACACAATACAACTTGAGATTGTATGTGATCTAAAAGGGACACCGTGTCTATACAATATCAATAATGTAGTTGTTAGGATACAAAGGCTACACAACTTGAGACTGCGTGTTACCCACAGATTTACACTTCTGTGATGGACTATTACAGCTTTTAGCATCAGTGCCATATAATTTAGGAATTATACACAGAATCTGGAGACACCCAGTTTGATTGAGGAGAGAAAAAGATGAACAGTGTAAACAAATATGTAAGTACAGTTTAGTATCTTCTGCCATTTACCAACCATGTCTCCCTCTGAAACTACAGTATCTGGCTTTAACTAACAGGCTGTTCCTGTTTCCACATTTCCTTGCTTTGTAACGTTTATGTCACAAGGACTGTCACACAGATGATTATTGGGAAGTTAGTGAGCTTGCTCTGCAGTTGCCTTAGCACAGGCTGTTTCGTAACAATAAATGCATTAGTGTCAATAACAGTGGCAATAGATTTCTGAACAGACCATCAGCCGAACAACTACGACGGCTTTTGTTTCACCTCAATCAACACTTCACAATGGCTTGTTTGGCTACTGCTGTTAGCCGCGGTTTGTGTCCTGGCGTTTGGAGAGTGGCCTTTACGGCTGTTAATGCAGAGAAGGTGTTGTAAAATGCGATTTAAATGTAACCTTGGTGATGAGAATGGATTGATGTTGACAGAAAATACTGTGGCCGTCTGCAGCCATTTACTCCCATTATCTGCTCAAGACGTAAATTGACTCCTGTCTCAGACTACAGCAAAACCCCTTCAAAGCAGACTGCAAAAATTGCAATCTTTGAAAGCGTAGAAAATGTCTGCTGTTTACTTTGCAGATAAACACCATGCCATTAGCAAATATGTGCTCTGTTTTCACTAGAAAACTGAGAAATCTGAAAGTAACTACAGACACTAACACAACCATATTGATGCGTCTGTGAGTCTGCTACACATTGTCTGTATCTAGAAATCAATCAGTAATTCAATATAACTGCCATTCTGCAATCTTGTGTGCTGGTAATGGTTTGATTGATTTGGATGTGTTGAAAATATGTTTTAAACGAATAAGTAATATGAAACAGAATATGTTTTGGTGGATGGAGTTCTATGTAACTTTCTGGGCAAATGAATACTGTAGGTTTAAAAGGCATACAGACAGCTATTGTTGTAACCAGTTTTTGCCTGTATGGCATCTCAAGACTCAACTAGCCCAACATACACTTAATGAAAAACATTTGGAGAGGCAGTCTCAACGAGTCAGTTGTCTGACAACCAGGAAAGTCGTCAACTGTGTGTATACTTGCAGGGATTTGCAAATCGTGGTAAATTTCTCTTTCCCTCAACAGATTGATGTTTGCTATTAACATTCCTGCTGCATGGGGGAAAAATCCAAAAGGCTATTGTGGGGGCAAATGTACTGATTAATAAGCAGCTGCCTTTGTTGAGTTCTCTGGGATGTCAAGATAAAGCTGAACTATAAACATATTTGGCTTGTAGCTTATTTTTAACAAATTCTGATTGACATCACAGTGAGAGTGAGTAACCGGAGCGGGAAGACTGTGCAATATAACCCAACCCCAAATGAAAAAAGTTACTGTTAAACGTAGCAGGACAAATCAATCCTACAGTTTCAAAGACCACATAGTAAAATTTTATGCATCAATAATTCATCTACACTGTATTTGACATTTGAAGTTACGAGAGCATGGATAGCACACTGTGTCCAAATACCAGCGGTAGACTAGGAAATGGCCTTGGCCAAACATCTGTATTGGTAATAGCCTCTTTACAAATGTCTCACTTTTTTAGACTGTAATTATCAGCTTCAATGGCTATTCACATTCTTACATTACCCATTTCCAAACCAAGTAGGAGGCCTTGTGCGGCATGCAGATATGTTTAACACTGTACATCAAAACTGGTATGACATCCTACAACAGTAACTACACCCTCTATTAGCTACTGTATACTGTCTGGTTGAAAAGTTCTCTCAGTTACTCGTGCTGCAGTAGTTAAAACTAGGGCTGTCAATCGATTACAATTTTTAATCTAATGAATTACATATTCTGTGATTAATTAATCTAAATTAATCGCATATGAAATGTAATCGCAAAATCGCAATGTCAACACTATTTCTTTGCAGTAATGTGGTACTTGTGGAGTTGATGAACTCCGGTGATATGCAAATTCTGTGCTGCCGACATTGCAGATGACTTTGTTTTAATCAACACATTCTTTTTAACACCGTCAGGCCGTTTTTTTTAAAAAGTAAATGTTCCAATCAATGATCCAGGCAGCACATTCTCGTCTCCCCATTTTAATGGTTACTGACTAGAATGGCTCCGGGTCAAAGGTCATCGATTAATCTGCGTTAATTTTTGTAATCAGTTATTTTATCTCAAATTAATTAATCTAAATTAATTAGTTATTTTGACAGCCCTAGTTAAAAACTTTTGTAGCAGGTGATCCCATTTTGAAGTCAAAAACGCTGGCGATGAATGAAACATTCACCCCGTCCAAAGTAATGCCTTGATTTTTGCCAAATGTCCTGGCAAGCTAATTCGCTCGGCTATCTTTGCATGTGTGGTTGTTAAGAAAGTTGATCAAGTTTTCTAGCCAGATTGATCGTAAAGAAGTATTCAATGTGTATTTTAATATAATGCACTGGTCAACTGTAAGACACACAGTACCGTAATTTCCCGACTATTAGCCACGGCTTATACTGTACATTGATTTTGCAAAATGTGTTCCGCTATGAGGTTAATACATGGGGGCAATTAATATGATGTTAATATGGTTTTGTTTCTTTTATCCTGCATAAAACACTGTCCTGCGGCTTATACGCAATGCGGCTTATATGCGGGAAATTACTGTATATCAGGCCATTTCTGGCCACCCTGCATGGAGTCCTGACCCCAGGGTTGAGAAAGGATGGGCTAATTCATCAGAAACAGCCAGGCTGCTGCTGCTGCTGCTGATGTTGCTTGACTCACTTTCAAAAGGGAGAAAATGACAGATTGCCTCATACGCTGCATGTTGCAGAGATAAATTATGCAATAATCAATTTAGGAGTGTTTGTCTGTGAGATTACTTTCATGTAAAAAAGGTTAGCCTTGTGATGTTTTATTAATGCAGAGAGTGGAGCCTCATCTCTTCAGATGTCTACTGTGTTCTTTTTACATTGCTGTAAAACAATGTCATACCACGAGCACTGCAGTCATCTTAAATCTTGTAGCTTTTTTTTCTCTTCTTGTTCTCCACCTCCAATGTTCATATTTCAAGTCAATAATTTCAAATCACACAAACACAGTGGAAATGGGAATCCCCCGACTGGAATGGTAGTGGAGTAGTTGGCAGCCTGTTCTCCTGCCTCGATGCTTATCAAAACAACCTTGCTCCCACGGGGGGATGCCAATCTTCTTCTGTTCAATATTTCATCAGTGGATGTGCTGGATCTTTACAAAGGTTTATTAACATTGACTGTCAAGCTGAAAGAACATCTGGTAGGCGAGGGGGATGTCAGCATGCTACCTTTGATAAGTGGCGCCACACAAAACAACAAAAGAGCATATTCGGAATCCGACAAAGCCATCGCATGACACTCAACAGTGAGGTGAGCGCAGCAACACTTGCTGAATGTTGCCACACGTTTCCGCCAGCACAATGCTGCGCCGTTTGTCTCCAGGTGTGTGCAATTCCTATCCAAAACGCGTGCTCTGAACCTTGTTAGCATTTTCCGCTAACTTAAACACCATAGGGCTCCATTTCCAACTTCCAATTTTGTTTGCACAAGCCAGACAAAACTAAAATCATTAGGATGTCAAACCTTACACGTATTTCAGTAGGAGTCAGAATGTGGTGAAAGTTTCGTTTCTGAGTTCCACAGATGTTCTTTTTTTCTCTCTTGTCAGAGTCTGTAGACAGGTAGATATCAGAGTATAAAGACATCTGGTTTAAGCAGTTTTAGCATTTCTCTGTAATGTCTGCCAGATATTTCCACTGTAGGAACCCACCTCCACACTTCAGCCTGTGGTGTAGCCAGATTAAGTGTTACACAGAATCACCACTTCCTACACTAGCTCTGTTTCACAAGAGTGCCATAACTAAATATGGACATGGCTGTATTTGAAACTGGTCTGATAATGCAAACGCTGTAGAAGGAATTAGCTGAAAATATTTCTCTTGGCACATTCCCATTGACTCTTCTTTACTGTTCTGAAAACACTTAATTCTGGAAAGACAAACAGGATATCAAATCTCAGTAAGATTTCGTGCTGAAGAACCAGGGAGGGAAAGACTGCTTGGCAACTGCGCTGCATTCTGGCTAAAGAGGATGAGTGAGTTTGAGGGAAGAGTTAGGTGGGAGGCAACGATGAAATGACGATCTTAAACTGCTACTACTGAACACTCCCCTCGTAAACATATCAACACACTTAGTGCACAGATGGACAGCATATGCTACCTCAAGTTAAAAAGAAAAAAAGGCCCTTTAGGTAGTGATAGAACTCTTTCTTTTTTCCCCTTTTTCTTTCTTTCTTCCTTCCTTCTTCTTGAGCTGGATGAATTACCACCGCATTCTTCACCGCACTACCGCTATCAGCTTCTTCAGAAGCGGCAGCTCTCTGCTGGCCGGCAGGTGGGCGGTGTGCCATGGGCAATGTCCACATCAGGCCCTCAGCTGGATGGGATTTTAGCAACGCTTTCTACCCCCTCCTCCCCACCAACCCACCCACCTACCTCTCCATCTCGCCTCCATCTACTGCCTCCACCACCCCTCCAGTTCAAAGCATAGGCTGGAGCTTAGACTAAGCGCGCAGACAAAACCCTCCCCTACTAAAGGAACGGAGCGGTTGGTCGACAGCTTTTTTAAGTGCATAACTAAGCTTTTCCATGTTAAATCAGAGAAGATTACAGACTGGAGCCAATTGCTCTGACATGGCTGCCAAAGAAACAGCTGTTTGTAAAGGCCAGTCTGTTTCATTAACCACCACCTCTCCCAAAAGAACGAACACAGAAAAAACAACCAGCTTTGTCAAAACAAAACAAATAAAAAAATGTCTTAAAGACATTGGATTCTTATACTATGAATGGAAGATTGAAAAGGGGGACAGTCTTTTCTTTCATTTTGTCTTTCTTTTTTTCTCTCACTGGTGTTGTGATTCATCCTCACTGAATGCGCCAGGGGTTGTCTGTGTGTCCGTATCTGTGTGTGTGTGTGTCTATGCCACTAGAGCCATTGTGCGTCATGGCCAAATGGCTAACACAGGACGCGGCCAGTCAACAAACACTCCCGGGGGAGCCGTTCCCCCTGTCCCTGCACCTGCGGCCATTACGGTCCGAGCAGGTGTGGCTTTGTTTCATTAGGTGGCTCAGCCCGCCCCTGAAGTCTTTAGGAGACAGTCGGGGGGCTCGTGGAGGCGAAGACGAACCTGGCGCACGGGGGCCTAGGGGAGGCAGGTGAGCAATGCAATTTGGGGAAGGTTTGAATAATGGTGGCGGTGGCATCACAGCGGAGCCATGGCGCGGGTTGCGTGGCTTCCAGACGCAATTTTGAAAAGCCTCGCGCCCTGCCCGCCCCGCCGCACCTGATCAGGTTGTGAGGCCCGACGCCCCCGCAGCCCATCAGGGCACCGTGGCTGTGACGACCGTGGGGAGCGGAGGTGCGACCGTCTGTTTACACCGGCGAGGTAAATGTTGCTCAGATGTGATTTAATCTCAGCAATATGTGTGTGTGTGTGTATGTTTGTTTGTGCATGTGTGTGTGTGTGTGTGTGTCTGTGTGTGTGTGTGTGTGTGTGTCTGTGTGTGTGTGTGTGTGTGTGTGTGTGTGTGTGTGTGTGTGCGCGCAGGATCTCTGTCATCTGATAGGTAACTAAAGATCCTGAGTCACTGAGTAAAACCGAGTGGGAAGATCCTACGAAGACAACAACCTGCCAAGACAAGACCCGTCTCCTCCATCCAAAAGCTGTGTGGTGTGAAAGCCGCCTTTGTTTTCGCATTCAAAATAGCCTTTGTTCGCTAAATGAATGGGTGTTAGCATGCCATATTGGTTTCAGATGTTACGGGGCTCTATGTCTGCAGAGGAGTAACTTCAGTGTTTGTCTTTTTTCCATAGTCGTCATAGACCTAGAGTAATACAGTGAGGAGTGGGGAGCGGGAGAGGGGAAGTTAATCCCCTATGGCCGTGCTGTGCTCACAACAATAATGAGAACATGGTAAACACACTGTATGGCAACAGCACAGCGCCTTCAGCCAGAAAAGGGGATGTGGGCAGCTACAACAGCTTGCCCGCAGCACATAGAGACTCACACACACACGCACACACACACACACACACACACACACACACACACACACACACACACACACAGAGAGAGACACACAGAGACACACACACAGACACACACAGACACACACACACACGCACGCACACACACACACACGCACACACACACACACACACACGCACACACACACACACACACACACACTAAAGCACACACTGGCAGCGAGAATGATGGCAAACTCTTTATCTTCCCCGAGCCTCTGTAACAACATATGTTTGCAAGTAATTAAAAGAAGCTTCCAAGCGGCCGCCATGTCATGTTGAAATACAATACTCTGAGCACATTACCTTTCCACGGCAGTTTATGCAAAGCCGGGCACAGGAGACCACTCTGCAGGGCCTGCTGCCATACTTAGGAGCAGGAGGAGGCAATCTCCGGTAATATTGATGCATTGACTTCTAATTAGTTTGTTGGGAGTTACTGCTTTTTGAGAGCTGGGAAATAATTGATGAGGGCTTGCGGGGCCAGTACAGTATGTGGCAGGAGGGAAGACGCAAAGACGCCGATTTAAAAAGGAGGGAGACAGTCAGCGGTATGGGTTGGTAGTGTGTGTGTGTGTGTGTGTGTGTGTGTGTGTGTGTGCGGGAAGGGGGCGGGGGTTGTGTGTGGTAGTAGCACATGAAATATGTAGGGCTAATCATTAAAATATTCATACTGGGCTGTGAGGTTTGAGACGCCCTGGAGCCGAAACAGTCGCACACTCAGGTGCCACTGATGGTGTCAGCATTTACCAGCAGGCACTGTAGCAGCAGCAGGCCAATATAGTGCGTGCAGACACACACACACACACACACACACATACACAAAAATGGACACACTCATGCATAAGCATTCAGACATGCACACACACACTCCTACATACAGGCAGGCACATACAAAAACACGCACACAGACACAAACACACAAACATGTACAAACTCATGCATACGAATACAGACATACACACACACACACACAACACACACACACACACACACACACACACACACACACACACACACACACACACACACACACACACACACACACACACACACACACACACACACACACACACACACACACACTCTTACATACAGGCAGGCACACATACACAGGGACATATATAGACACACAGACTCTCTTTATCTCTCTGTCTGCTTTACACACCCATATACACTGGGACACATCACACCTCTATATTTCATCTTTGGCTGTCCTACTTTTCACACATTTCTTCACTCTTTTTAATATATATATATATATATATATATATATATATATATATACTGTATATATATTACAAATACAACTTGGAGAGAGAAGGAGAGGACCTGAAAACATGCCTTCCGCTCTTGACCCAATTAGAGGGATGTGGGGGACCACAGGTGGTAATAGGTGGTGTGACCATCTCGGGCGCCAGTAGGTTACTTTCACACAGAGCTATGTTTATTACTAAGCTGACACACAAACCTGTATAAAAGGTTATGAGGACATTCCAACACTACACTGCAAATAAAATATTCAGAGTTCTGGGCGGTTGAGAGAGGGAAAAAAAACACATCCCATAGGCTTTTAAGGTGCACACATCCAAGAGTACATGAATCTAACATGAACTTAAACTACCTGCTAGTGGGCATATTCAGGTTTGTTTCAAAAATCACCTCATAAAATCATACGCATGAAACAGGCTTTTTGATAACATTCGTGGGTGAATAGTGTGAATTATTAATATTTACTTTACTATGCGGACCACAAAACTTAACTTCAAATATCTCTTTGCCTGTTCGTTTTCAAGCTAACCTCTCAGCCATCACAATACGCTCAGTCGCTACATCCATGTGTCTGCCTAGCAACATGCAGAAATTCATATGTTCAGCTCCAAGGGACATGAACTAACAGAATAACAAAAATAGCTACATAAAGTTAAAAGAGGAACTATAAAAAAAACATTCCAAGAATGTAAAAGGTTTCCAGAACTCTGTTCTTTATCAGGACTCACCATGAAATAGAAGTCATGTCAAACACAGAGAATCTCTACACATATCCACATTGGATCTAGAGTTCCTAAGAGCCTTTTACGGCCTTGGATTCAAGCCATATGAGCTTGAAGTTTTGCACTGCCCTTCTACAATACTGCTACAACACTTTTTTGAGAAAATTCCCCAAAACAGACTACTTCTGATAAATCACTTTTGATTTAGTTTCACACTCCAATGTTCCTCCTCTGACTGCTTCTGAAGGGAGGTTATGCATATTTTTACACAAATTTGTCCTGATTTTCATTCGGTATCTTTGTCTTCCCTTCCTGCCCCTCAACATTGTCAGCCTAAATATATTTCTCTCCAAGAAAAGAAAACAATTTGTTACAGTTCCTTACTGTTGAAGTACATTTGGAAAAAAAAAAAAAAGCCTAAAAAGACTCATCATAATTGGTTGGCTAAATTAGAAATGATTTCTCCACCGCAAGTCTGTGGTGTTAATGAACCACTTGCACTTCACAGAAGCGGGACTCATGTGGCAGAGAGAGCACCAGATCTCCATAAGATAAATGACCGGGTTTACATCAACTCGAACGCCACTGCGCCAGAGGTCTGTGTGCAAATTGAAAGGTGTTCAAGGAACCATGGCAATTAGAGCGAACTGAGGCCAAGGAATTAGGCCTGGGATTTGTCTGGTTTTATGGCAGCACAAGTCTTCCATCATAAAGGGAACGCCACAGCTCTCGTGACTGCATGGCTGCTAGGCCAACAGAGACTTCAAACTCCTCGGGGGTGACCAGTCTATTAGGCCATTGTGCTGTCATAAGTGATTAAAGACTTGCGCTAATGGGTGCAGTCTGTGATTCTATTCCAATATTCGTGTCAAATTCAGCAAATTGTCCCTCAAGGTCCACTCTGCACGACATAAAAAAAAGAAAAAAAAAACTGTCCAAGTCTTGATTCTGCGAATAGGAACCACTAGTGGGTTCAATTACAGTATATGTGTATATCTGATTCTATATACAGTAGTGGTTTGTACCAAGCGATCAACAATTCCAGCCAATCAACATGTTGCTTCAGGAGCATGGAAGGGAATGGTGTAATTTGATTGGTCGTTGAGCTAAAAAATCTTCAACAATCTTTAGCCACAATTACAGACCTTCTAAAGACGCCCTTGAGCCCAGGAGGCTGCTGTGAGGTCTCCTGGGAGTGGCCTGAGTGAGCTTACCTTTCCCAGAGTTGGGCTCCAGAAATGCCTCAGACTGAAGACGCCGACCGTGAGCAGGAGGAAGACCAGGGACAGGGCGATGGCCACCCTCTGGTAGCACTGGTGCCTGGCTTTCTTGTCTTTCCCCTCCTCCACCTGAAATAAACAAAAAGAGAAACAAAACGCAACCGGGTAAACAAAACAAATCCTCAAAACACCTCCTCTGTAGCCCTGTACAGTAGATCTGCACTGGAATCAACTCCTCCAGCAGACCCTCGAGCTCCTTCAAAGCATATTTACAGTGTAATACCATTATGCTGAGCAAATGGTGGCTACAGCCCAGTTATAACCCTATCTAAAAAGCCTACATTAATATGAAACCCCTGGTGAGAGAGAGATCAGATATTGCCTTGTTACTGGCAAAAATGAATTAAAAATGAAGCTCACTCTCTGAGATTGGTCTTATTGCCTTGTTCTCACTGGAGACACGAGAGCATGAACTATGCAATTTCTGCATGATCAATACCACTAATGTTGAGGAGGAAGCATGATCAGTCGGAAATATGTATTTTCCCTCCGCTGTTCTGACATTGATGTACTGCAATTTGTGTTAAAAAAAAGGGTACATGGATTCCCTCGGTGATTCTCTAATCGCACTGCCCACTGAGGACATTGTTTATAAAGGGAAACCTCAATATTTTTTTTAAACTTGGGCCCAATTTCGACGTTGTTTTGTGTGCAAATTTATGGACTCCAGAGACCTGCTAATCCTTGACAGCATTTACAGTTAGAGAGGTAAACAGACACATTTGTATCTCTATAGAGAAACATAATATTATGAGACCATCTGTGGTGAAAACAAGTGTTTTACTGTGACGCAAATACTTGCCCACAGATTTATGTTGTATAATCAGAAAGAAATGTTTTAGATCTCCAATTTAATAATAAAATTGTCATAAGTCTGTTAAAATAATTGGACCTCTGGTCACATCAAAAGCAATAGGCTTCACAGAACCAGCAAATGGACTGGGTGTAGCAATGAGAAAACCATGCCTGGAGTTTGGGTTGTGTTCAAACTGAAGTAAAAGGGCCAAGTGGACACAAAACAGTTGGATGGAGCAAAAGAAAGCATGCCTTGTTCATCACATGTTTATCCAGTAGACAGAAATAGTTGATCTTCAACAGTTTTTTTTATACATCCTATATATTTCTTCTAACATATGTCCAGTGTCCCTATGCTGCTTCCAACAGACGGAGGCACCCAAAGCTAGCCCATTACAGCACATTCTCACTTCCTTTAGTTATTAGCCTAGAGGGTGCATGACACTTTCAGTTCAATTGAATTTTTTGCCATGACAGGAACCAAAGAGAAAATTAATGGTTAAAAAGTTTTGCTGGCAAATTTAGGACGAATTCAATAGCACTTCACCACCAAATTGTCTGATTAAATTCTTCTTACACTTGCTGTTTTGATAAGAGCCATTCTCTATGAACAGTAGGGCATTTCTCTTGTTAGAGAGTAGAGAATGAATTAATAGGCAAGTGCAGGGACATTTGAATTCTGAAGAGATATTCCATCTCTCATTTATTAAACCAATCCCAAATGTGCCTGTTGGACCTGATTCCCCAAGCCGTAGACCACAAATTAATGAAGAAGGGGCTTTTGTCCTAAGCTAAGCAGCCACGGGAAAAGAGAATAGAAAGGCTCGCTATTCATCGCAGAGCACCCTGCAGGTCTTTTAGGATAACAACAGAGGGAACACAGAATGTGCCATACTTCAATTAGTCTGGTCTTCAATGAAGAGCAGCTTAACTGCTGATAAAAGTGCTTTTTTTCTTAGAATCGCAAATCCCTCTATGTAGATCTGAGTTGCACATACCTGTTTGAGTAATACAAGCTTCCTCTTAACACCCCATTCAAATGTACAACAATGTATCATTTGCGATACTATGAATTCAAGATGACTAAAATATGACAAAACCAAGATAAATACTAATATGATCCACACAAACCTACAATTCTTTTTTTTAAGTCATTCTAAACTGGCTACTGAAATTGTGGTTTTGAGGTACATTTGAGAGCTATGACAGGTGGTGTCTCCAGTTTCAACAGCACCTTAAAAAAATGGGGACATGGTTTAAAAAAAAAAAAAAACATCTTTAAAAAACTTGAATAGGAACCACAACAAGGTGTTGCGAGAGCTCGGCATGATGGGAAACAGAAGGCTATGTGGCCACCTGGCCAGAAATTCCTCCCGAGGAAGAATTTTCTCCCAGCGTGGAAAAAAAAGAAAGAAAAAGTGGCTAGAGTCTCTACTCTAATCCAGGGATTGCGTAAGCAGTGGAAACTTGACTGGAGGACAGGGTTCCGTCTGCCTCAGAATTTAAATTGCGTTGAAAATGCCCCAGCGGCCGCCAGTGAAACGGTATCAAACTGGTTTAGGGTTCGGAACCGGCGATTCAAGTTCTGTACCACACGGTCTGTACTGAGTCGGGCTCTGATGGAGAGCCGGGGGGCCCCCTGCTGTTTCCTCAGAGAGAGAGAGAGAGAGAGAGAGAGAGAGAGAGAGAGAGATAGAGAGAGAGAGAGAGAGAATATGAGAAGGTGTGTCTGTGAGAGAGGGTGACACCCAGAGAGAGAGAGAGAGAGGGAAAGGGAAAGAGGAGCATATGGCTCACAGAAGAGAATGAGAAAGGAATGAGGAGAAGAATGAAGAGGGACCTCTAAGAGAGAAAGGGAGAGAGAGATAGAGAGAGAGAAAGAAAGACAAGTAGGGAGGAAGAGAAGGAGGAAAAGAGATAGGCACAGAGAGAGGGAGGAGAGAGAGACAGAGTGAGAGGTGGATGGAATAGTGGAGAATAGTGTAGTGGGAGAGAGAGAAAGACGAGAGACAGAGAGAGAGATAGAGAGAGAGAGTGAAAGAGAAGGAAGGAGAAAAGAGAGAGAGAGCGAGAGTGAGAGGTCGATGAAATAGTGGAGAAGAGTGTAGTGGGAGAGAGAGAGAAAGAGAGAGAGGGAGAGAGAAACAGAAAGAGAGGGAGAGGTGGATGGAATAGAGTGGAGAAGAGCGTAGTGGGAGAGAGAGAGGGAGAGAGAGAAACAGAAAGAGAGAGAGAGAGAAAGAGAGGGAGAGGTGGATGGAATAGAGTGGAGAAGAGCGTAGTGGGAGAGAGAGAGGGAGAGAGAGAAACAGAAAGAGAGAGAGAGAGAGAAAGAGAGGGAGAGGTGGATGGAATAGTGGAGAAGGGTTTAGTGGGAGCTAATGGACAAGAGGGAGGCACAGCGACGGGAAGGGTACAGAGGACTTCTGAAATTACACACGGAAAGAGCCGGAAAACCACTGGCCAGAGAGACTGAGAGAGATAGAGATGGACAGAGATAAGAAAAACATATGTGCAGAGGGGAAAAGGAAACTAATAGGTGGCAAGAAAGTACAGATTTTATACCACAGGTGTTTTTTTTCTTCCTGAAGAGCTACTGGCCAGATTTGGATGTGGGAGAATGCTACCGCAGGCTACAGAATGGAATGGAATGGAATGGGAGATATTTCAAAGAAATATGGAAAAAAACACCCTTGCACTTGGCACGAGACAAGGCATGAACTCGATTTTACCTTTTTATTTACCACTAGCCCCCTCGTTG
The DNA here is from genome assembly GCF_963854185.1 of Sardina pilchardus. NCBI lineage: Eukaryota > Metazoa > Chordata > Actinopteri > Clupeiformes > Clupeidae > Sardina > Sardina pilchardus. The sequence continues at coordinate 20,699,130 of NC_085014.1, read as the reverse complement.
CAATTAACAGCCAAACAGTGTTGAGATTGCATCTACTTAAATAAAGCCAAACATAGTTATCTATTTCCGTTTCTGCACTGAGAAAAATATGCAGGACTTTCACAGGGACAGGTGTTTTCTAAATCTCAATAATTCATCCTTCATAGATCTCTGTGCATCTGTTTCAGCACTTGGCAAAGTCAAATGTCAACACATACTTTCCCTGCTGGAGAAGTGGCTCAGATATTTATTTCAGAGCGCCATTATAGGGAAAAATCATACATCATGGAAAATACAAGGAGCAGCATAGCCGTAAGCAAGGGGAGGTTGACTGAAAAGTCACAGCAAGAGGAAAATAATAAAAGCTTTCGCTCACATTTTTGTATTCTCATTTTCTCTCTCTCTGTGTTCCTTTCCATATCTCTCATAGAGACATTAAGTCTGTGCACGCACACACACACACACGCACGCACACGCACGCACGCACGCACGCACGCACGCACGCACGCACGCACGCACGCACACACGCACAGACACACACACACACACACACACACACACACACACACACACACACACACACACCCAGTCCATCTTATACAGAGAAAAAATAGGACCTCAATATTTTGACATGATAATATCAGCAAAATATGTAAAACAGAAAGAGAAGTTCAAGGTACAAATTCAGTAGCACTGACAAGAAGTGAAAAATATACACTTATCCACCAGAGCCCGACAAAACAACTGCAGGAAATTTGACACCAAAAGGCTTTTGCAGGTATTGAGATTTTTCCCCAAGTCTGTGAAGTTCACTGCTGTCTGACACATAGCAGGGTAAAAATAAAACCAAAAAAGTTATAGGGTTTTCTGACACTCACAAGCAAATAAACAAACACAAAACTAAATTCAGACTCTAGTGGTGCCAAGACACCAAATCTGTAAATCCTCACTGGATTCTTTTTTTCTTCAGAATTCATATCTGTTTTGTTTACTGTGATGACTATGCCTTAAGGCCCCAGTTTTGGTGAATTCATTAACCAATCCAAGTGCAACAGTCCAGATAAGGCAATATATCAGATGAGTTGAAATAATTTAAAATGCAATATTATTGAATTACAGTCCCAGATATGCAAAATTATCTGGCAACACTGCAATAAGTAACATTAATTAAAAAATCAACGATAACCATGGTTAGGAGCTATTTGCAAAGTAACTTTCAGAACTCACATCTTTCCAGAGGGTCTGCTGACTGTGTGACTGGGTGCTACTTTCCATATTGTCCTTTGCACTGTGGAGCTGAACTGCCTACTGAGTCCCCGGAAAGCAAAGAGTCAAGCCCCATTCCACTGGCAATTTGGGAGCCTGCAGAAAAGGAGAAAAGGGAGGGAGGTTTGGGGATGGGATGGGATGGAATTACTTTAACACTTGTGATTCCCATTATAAGGACCAGGCAGATGTCTCCCGGCTGAAGGCGCTCCTTCCTCACCTCAGAAAAAAAAAGGGGGGGGGGGGGGCGGGGGACGCAACATCTGACTTGAGTTTCCAGCAGAAAGTTGACACATAATGACAGTGTTGGGCTGATCTCGACTGCAGGCTAATTCCTTCACCCTTCTTGTCTTTGAACAGCGACTCTCTCTCTCTCTCTCTCTCTCTCTCTCTCTCTCTCTGCTGAGCAATACTCAGCACGCGCTGGAGAGCTGACATCTTTACAGGCTATACTTACTGTTGCTTTGCGCAAACACAATTTATAGAGAAGCGCTGAACATCTGGGGGGTCTGGCACAGACCCGGCCTTTTATTGCACGAAGCCGGGGAAAATAAATATGTGACTCATTACTATAAGAGCTACTGTTTAACGCTGTGCAGTGCCAGACCGTAAAAGTGGCAAATCTGTGATATGATAATTGATAAATTATATCAAGTAAGTAATGTAATTAATAGAATTGAATGTAACTGTGTGATCCAGTTAAGTAATTTGCCTGGACCAGAGCTTTACCGAGCTAAAATGAATTTATATATCATGCGTTGCAGCTACAAACTCAACACAACTAAGAATAAATCTCCAAACATTGCCGCAAATGATTTCTTCCAAAGAAACGGCAGCTTGCCTATAAAACCTACCAGATAAAAGCAATGTTAAACTCAAGGTTATGTAGTTATGTGGAATATCAGCATGGCTCTGATCCTCTCTGGCACCTAGCCTGTGGCCCCTTGCCCAACACTGAAGCAGAGCCATGCCGATACTCAGTAGCTTGCAACAGTAGCCTACTCCCTCTCCCGCACTCCTTGAATAAACAGCAGAGAATTAAAGAAAACACAAGTATCTGCTTCAGAGGCCAGCACATTTCACTTGATCTGATTGCATGGTCTGGCTGTGTTTATGGAAACTACATTCAGATGATGAGAAAGAGATTCTACAAATCTACAAATGAGTACACTGATTCAACATTGATCATACACTTGAAATAAGGAACTGACCACAAAATAAAAAAAAAACAGTTGACTTAGAAACGGTGACGCGAGGGCCACCATCGCCTACACAGAGATGTTACATAACATTTCAAATTGGTCTATCCGCCATGCTGCTGTTCTGCACTGCAACACTGACATTCATGTTACTATTAAATATAAATGGGTTCTCCATAAGTGCACTCCAGTAGAAGTAAGACATTACCAGTCCAATTCTTCCGTACGTGAGAGGGCTAATATAAAAATAGGATTTGACAATACAGATCAGAGGTTTTGAAGCCTGTGCGTGAGCCATTATTTAAACACGCGGCCTGTCAGATCTACTGCTGAAGAGCTTTGTCAGCGCTTGTTTCCTATTTATATAAATCTTTACAGTTACCCTGACATTTAACAGGCGTAAATCACGTCGGTCCCACAGCAATAGTGTAATGTCAGCAGTGGGCCTCAGCACAGGGGGACCCATTACCCTCGCAGCAGTACAGTAGATGGGAGATGGAGGTGGAGGTGTTAAGAGGGGTGTGGAAGACATATGAGGAAAAAAAAACATCACACCACAGGCAGTGCGGAGGACAAACTAAGAGGCGTATTTAGCTCAGTGGGAGTCGTAGCTCTTGTGTTGCATTAATAAGCGTCCCGACAACAGGAAACACTCCATCTCCATCTGACACGCTGCATTGTTTGAAGAATATTTCTCCCTTCCCAATTAGAAGTGCTATCCGCTGTCTGCCGAGTGCTAGGCTCCACCTGACACCTTTTGGGTTTTTTTCCGGCGCGCCGACGCCCATCTCGACAAATCTCCAGAACCTTTAATTTTGATAACAAGTGAAAATGTCTCGGGAGTGCTCGGGAAATGTATCACTTCCCCATGCCTTGATAAAACATTTTCTGAGCGAGACTTCGAAAGGAAGTCGCAAGACGTGTGGTGCTGGCTGTGTCGGCTGCTGCAGTAATGGGTATGACATAATGCACAGTTGTCACAATGGCACCTTGGAGACGAGTGGTTCTCACCAGCAACCTTGAGAACGAAAGCCTGCCGGCTAGATGGGAGACCTAGAGGCTACTAGTCCTCTCTCACAACAGGAGAGCAGTGCTATGTACAACAGAATTAAATAGAGTGGAACATTTTGAATTATGTGTGATGGCATTGACATCTTTAACACACACACACAAACACAAATGAGTGAACCGTATAATGAATGTCTTCGGCTTGGGAAATTGAATTTAGCCAGTGAAGGCAGCCGTCCTCTCTTTTTTTTCTGTTCTGTTGATATCCCACTTAAACACAATAACCTCCACCCACCCACCTCATCCACCTCTCTCCAAGGACCCATCCCTGTCAGGGATCAGAGCATGACACCCACACATATCCATTGCCTGTGGAATCGACCACAATATCCCACTATCTTCTCGGGACAGAGCTGCCTTCATCTGGTCACGGTCAGTGGGCAAGGATACAGATAAAGTGAGCCAGTGGATGCACTGCAACGGGAGCCCATCCTTCACCTTCTCTGCTGATGCATCGAGATAGACCAGGGGCCTCTCGACAGCCGGGGAGAGGTGAAATATGCCAGCGACCGACAGGAGCTTGATTAGCTAAAGGCCTGCTCACTTCCGCCAGTTTGGAATCTAGGTTACACGCATGTCTGGTCGCTATTTAGAATAATAAATAACATTTGCCGCCACGTCATACACAAAGTGAGGCAGAATTGTTTTTTTTGTTATGGCGCACGCTCCATCAAAGCTTTCATGTTCAAAGGGTACAATTTCCATATGCATTTTACTTTCATGCATTCGCATTACGATGTACTACACCAAGAGAGTAACAGAGCCCAGCCATAGCCAGTGACCATTCATATTCAAATCACAAACAAATGCGATTGTTTATTATTTACGAGGAGATAATAAGCATTGAAGGAGAAAAAGAGGTAAGGAGTTGAGGGGCTAGGATAAATAGTACATAGACTTCAGTTGCCAACTACCACCTCGGGGAATTTCCAATTGATTTGATTTTTCCTTGAGTGAGCGAACCAAGTGAACAAAATGTCTGAGGGATAACACCTCAGAGTCTCGTGGGGACTCCCTTTGAACTGAAAAAAAAAAAAAGCTGGAAAGCAAATAGTAGAAAAAAATGAGGATTACAGCATTGCAAATCTCTCCCAAGATTTTTTTTTTTTTTAATTTATTCCCTACCTCTTTCACCTCTGGAGAAAAGCTGCTTGCCACAGGATTTTCTCAATTTCTTGCATGGTGGGACAGGTGTATTTACTCTCATAATTGTATTCTTCATTCCCCAATTCAGAATGTGATTAAATATTAATACAAGTGCTTTTTTTCTTTCTTTTGGAGTGTGTGTGTGTGTGTGTGTGTGTGTGTGTGTGTGTGTGTGTGTGTGCATGCATGTGTGTGTTTGTGGTGTGGGTTGTTGCAAAACAAATCCAAGAAGTTTTTCACTTGAAAATTGCTTCAGTAAGAATTGATTGTAATTGGCTGAGTCTGAGTTGTCAATTCTTTTTTTCCCACAGATGAAGCATGAGTCTCATCGACACTAATAAACAGGAATGTTCAGCGATTGGTGGAGTTTTTCCAGTCCGTCCACTCCCGGCGTGGACCCCATGCCAGGATATATAAACAGCTGCAGGATAGACATGGCGATGCTTTGTTTACCCATGGTGCGCTCTCAGCGGGATTCGTGCAATCTTATCCTCCATTAGCGCGCCGCTGCTGATGCTACCGCCGCTTATTAGCGGAGGCATCGCGAAGCCAAGCTTCTCATAATTTCCTAATGAGGAGCGGGGCGGGCGAAAAGGGCCTATCCGACCTTATTCACGTTGGAATCCATTTGAGTCTGATTAGACGGAGAGGCAAGGTGAGCCATGACAGTTACCACAGCGCCACGGGGGGGGGATGGGTGATGGGGGGGGGACACGTGTGCGTGTGTGGGGGGGGGGACTGTTGTGACTCACGCGACTGCAATCTGGAAATCATCATTAGGGTACTGTTTTCAGATATTGTTTATCAATCAAGCAAAGTGCAATAGTTTTCAAAGGATCGTGGTTCAATTTATGCTTAATGGCCAAAGGAGAAATAATCATTCATATGACCTTTATTTTAATTCATTCACTGTTTGTATCTCGAGGAAATGAGTAGAGTGAAAAAAAAACAACTGACTGAAGATGTTTGTGCTAAAAATGGTGCAAGCATTTAGCCTAGGGCTTCCTCTGGCATTTCTGCATGCATATCACGATGGATGAGCTGACCTCTGGTGTACAGATGCTTGACAAACGGATCCTGTTTGGTGCAGAAGTGGATGCAGAGTGCCTCCGCCGCTCTTTGGGTTTGGAGTCGTGTTGGCCAACAGATAGGGCTGGGAGTGATCTGCTTTGAAATACAGTAAACCAAAAGGTAACAGTCAACAACAATACCATACAGTCAGCTTTTCCTTGATAATAATAATAATAATAATAATAATAATAAATATTCAAACTAACAGTCAAATTGTTAGCTACTACCCCCATTTGGCCCAACAATGAGGGACAAAATACAAAGATGATTTTGTGAATGAGTCATAAGTGGTGGCATGCATCCCTGCATAAAGATGTGTGTGTATGTGTGTGTGTGTGTGTGTGTGTGTGTGTGTGTGTGTGTGTGTGTGTGTGTGTGTGTGTGTGTGTGTGTGTGTGTGTGTGTGTGTGTGTGTGTGTGTGTGTGTGGTGTGTCTTACTGCCTGAATTTGAAATGGAACATCTGAGAATTTCTTTTTTTTACTTTACAGAGGAATGCGAAAAGTGCAAGCACATTGCTTGCAGAAATATTCTGCATTCTCATAATACAAGTTTTGAGGTCTCGTTACAGCATATTAAGGAGATATTTCAGGCTATTACAGAGGAAAGAGTAGGAAACATTTCAACTTCATTCAGAGGTGAAAAAGTCATTTCCAACAGCAAACTACTTCAAGTCATCACTGTGGCCTTTGAAATATGCTGCCACATTACCTTAACATGGCAATTACATCAGTTTGTCAGTTTTCATTTGAGATTTTCACTCCAAACAACTTGATTTTAATCTGCACTTCACTCAGTAATGTGCCATATAAGTTACTGTAGCTCTTCCAATTAGCTATGGAAATCATAACAAATATTACACACTATTTCATGATGAATAACTCTCCCTTATACTGTACATATTTAGCCTATAACATGACAGATACCACATACAGATAATCAAATGATACATCAGTGAGTGTCAAGCTACATTCAATCACCATGATGCCAAGACAGCCTATTAGCATGTAGCACAGTACAAAAGTACAAAAAAGTCACGAAAGCCGTCATGATCCTTGTACCACGTCAATGGTGACATGACAGTGTTATATCAACTGTCAGCACAACTAATGACTGGACATAGCCACTACTCCCTCCACTGGAAGACATGAGCCGCTTGTCAAGTGGCTTGAATGCTACCAGAATTACACACTCTGTTGGTTTTATCTCCTGTGTTTTCAACACATATTTTGCTTTTCTATCCTTATAAGTTGATGTAGTCTAATCATTTTGCACTTTGTTAATGAATGAGCTATTCTGAGCACAAGATACTGTATCTCGAGTGCCCAGCAAAAACAATAGGCTGATGAACCAGAGAATGTGCCTGAGTGCCTCATTTCCAGATTACAGTAGGCCTGTACTCCACGGCTGAACTGACAGTTGGATTTAGCTTACATTACCAAGTTCCTAACAGTTGATTAAAATAGCTCCACTAAGACAGCCTACTAGATCCTGCAGCGGGAAAAATGACAGAATTTTGTTAGAGTGTCATGACAGTGCTATATTGTTCATACAGTGAAGCTCAAGAATCTCACTCATTCGAGTCCTCCACGGACTTACTGCAAGTCATTTTTTGGCAGTAACAGACACACCCGCAACATACATAAGTGAGAAAGAGAGGGGGGGGGAGAGAGAGGGGAGAACAAAAGAGAGGGGGAGATAGAGACAGAGAGAGAGTGAGAGAGAGAGGGGAGGTAGAGAGAGAGGAGAGCGAGGGGGGAGATAGTGAGAGGGGGGGCAGTAGATAAGCGAGCGGAAAAAAGGACAGGGAGAATGAAAACAGAAGAGGTTCAATTAAAGTCGACACGATATTACACACTGCAACATTAGCCCATTCAAGTGATGTGATGTACAATTCTAATCGACTCACATGGGCCCTAACTCACCCGCACTCACGCAAAACAGAGAGAGTTTAATCTATGCATGATTACTCTGGACAGGAATTAAATCATGATTAGTGGGGACACACATTTTTTTCCACCAATAAATAACAAAGACTCAATTTGACCTTTAAAAGCCCATAGTCTTAATAACCTGGTTATTGTGGGTGTTGTCCTCATATTATTTTTCACAGTGCAATGACATTTTAGAATGACTACTGATATTTGAGGCCATTTGTTGTTTTTGGTTTGATAAACCCGCTTAGCCTGGTTCACCTGAACATTAGCAGCATCAACAACAAAAAGAAAATAAATAATGGAAACAATAATTGACTTATTGTGGATACAAATATAAGGCCACCTACTCTTCTCCTAGATTGGCACAAGAAACTGTGGAAAAGTAAAAAAAACAAAAAATCTCATTACGTGACTGAATTCACCTTTCTCACTACAGCACCCACTCTTAATGTTTACAGACACTTATTCATTTGTTTTAGCATTTTAGCATTGCGAATGTTCAGCATCTTTTCATCAACATCTCATCTCAAATCATTCAAATTTATTTATTTACTCAGGGAGTGCTAATTGACTACTTATACAGTAGCCGCCTGAAAAACAGATGTCTCAATATTTGCCGTAATATAACGAGCCCACCTGTCCCTCTCATCACAAACATTAAGTGACGGCAAAAAGAGAAAAGAAAAACATACAGTATACACACATCAGTGTGAATTTCTGCTTTTGGGATGACCGTGCATCCAGAGGTCATGCCGACCAGCAGCAGCATCCCGAGGAGACGACTGCTCTTTGCCAAGCTCGGCATGGCTCAGGAAGGAGTCCAAACACCAACACTCAGCACTCAGCTCTGCCCCCGGGCCAGCCACCAGATTTTTCATGTCTGCTGGCTCGCATACCTTCGATGCATAAGTAGGTGTTTGACTTTCACAAGTCTCTTCTCGGCTCCAGCAAATGCACTTTGCGGCAAGGTTGTCATATCCTTGGTTCATCATCACAATCATTAAAAGTCTGTTTAGCTCTGCACGCGCACAGATTGCTTCAGCTTTTGCACAATGGAGTCCACTCGGCGCCTGAATGTCACTGTAACTGAATGCCCAAATTAATTGGCCTTGAAGACATTTGTTTTTTCTTCATGTGCTTTTAGTTGAATTTCCCCGAACACAATTGAGTGGCCAGCCTGTTGGATCACTGTGTGGACCCTTGCATTTTCAAATCATTAGACCTTCAAACCCATATGTGGCAAGCAGTTATTTATAGAAGCTGTCCACAACACTACAGAATATTAAAAGTGATATGAAATAAATAGGCATGCAATGTAAGTGTAATCATATAACATCATAATAAGCATATTTTTTTTTTATAGAACTCTAACCCTGCACACTCATCATCATTCTGCATTCACAAAACATTACTCTGAGTCTGAACAGTATAGCAATTAATAAAGTGTGATCACTTGTTGTCATTCCAAAGATAATATGCACAAGGCACTCCACAAGTAAGTAATGATGTGTCAGAAATTGATGCCTCACTGATGTGATTATCAATATTGTGTCAAGATGACGGCACTCAAATTATTTGTTGGTAAATTAGTAGCTGTTCAATTGAAGGCGATGCTAGCAGACACATCTGGTTGGCATATTGCACTTAACAGATGCAATAAACCACCGCATATTTGGTTAATTATAGTGACCATTCACTTAGAATGCATAGGTCATTACTTCTTACATTATTTAGCCTAACTTCTCCTTGACCAGATGACTATATAGTCTTGCTATCACCATACTAAGCTCAATCTTTCGCCGGAAGTTCAGGCAGGGTTCACCCAACCTACCAGATAACTAGATGCAAAATGACAATCATTCAAAACAGAAAGAAAATCGTAGATCTTTCTCTCAATCTGACCTTTCTCTCAAAATGCCTTGATTTACACCCAATACGTAGGGGCCTTACAGTAGCCTACTGAACATTAGTTATTAGTTGACTTTATGTGCATCTCCTACTTCCTATTTTGTGAGACCTATAATCAACAGATGTTCACACTCACACACACACACACACACACACACACACACACACACACACACACACACACACACACACACACACACACACACACACACACCATACGCACACACAAACTGAAGCACATACAGTATCTGCATTACAGTATAATGTATACAATCCATGTGAAGATTAGGAAGTCTGTTCATTCAGTCAAGCATAATGTCAACATCTTACAGGCCAGATTAAAAAGGCAGTCATCTTAGCCTAGTCATCATCTGACAAAGATAAATGTCTCTCTTTAGAAGATACTAACGGTGGACAGTGACAGGTGATTGACTTGGTTATTGACTGTGAATCTCAGGAGTGCATACAGGAAGGGGTGCTGTCCCTCACTTTGGCCTCATTAAGGTGGCTACGGTCCAGCTGTGTGAGGCAGATGTTTCATAAATTAGCACCTGGCTGTGCATGATACAAGAGACGTGTCAAGCAATGTAAAATATGCTATCCGTCAAGGCAGGCAAGCTGCACAAAAGCCTACCATTGAGTCTGTCTGTGTAGCGTAGGTTAGACCTTTCAGGCCACACTCGTGTCTGTGTATGTAGACTCTGAATTAGATAGGCCTAACCTATTTGACCATTTTATTCACAGTTTACTGTTACTAGCCCTGCTAAGCGGCATGGGAATAGCTGTCTAATAAGTTACTGACTATCTGAACAAATGAAAGTTATATCTGCTCTCGGTATGGTGAAATTGGCTGAGCTTGGTCTTAACTCAAGTCATTCACCCTTAAGCAAGACATGGACACTCCATCTCTGTTCATCTCGCAGCCGCTGAATGTGATTCTGACTGCATAAGATAATCTCCAGAAAACGTTAACTTATTGCCCTGACCAAATGATGCATGTTTGCCGCAGAGCAGAGTGTGTAGTCGAACCATGTAGCTTGGCCTGTTTCGAGTAGTCAGCCACGCGCGCAAAGAATCATCCTGTCATATCCGTGGCATCCTGTCATCCATTGCCATAGTAGAGACAAGGGAGTCCATCTATCCACTTTTGACTTCCTTGTGAGCTAAGGTGACCAGATGTCTGAGACCAAAACCGGGGACATCACCCCCCCCCCCCCCCCCCCCCCCCAAAAAAAAAGTTTTATCTTCAAAAACGGGGACATAGGTAGTATTTTCCCGGGGACAGGCAACCAAACACGGGGACTGTCCCCTTTAATGCCTGGTCTCAGTGGCAGTGACATTTTCACAAAACTACAAGCAAGCTACAAGCTCACGAAATTCAAGTAGGCCTAGCCTACGCTTTTGAATCTCCCAAAGAATTTACCTGAGTGTTCAGAGGCCAGTCAACGTGATTTCAACCTCTGCCAGACCGCCACGTGCAGTAACCAGCCTTTCCCAGTCACGGTGAGCAATTAACGAAGGTTAACTTTGATTATCATTACATTGTGGCAGTGACGTTGATCTTCCAGACATAATGGCAAAACGGTTGATTTCTGCTCCGCTTTAACCCTCACTGAGCGTTTATTGGCTAGTTTTACCAGAATCCATATCCTTCTGCTAAATCGCAAAGACCAGTCGAAGTTGGGACCGCAATTTAAACTGAAAAACATTGGCAGATAGGCTAGGCTAGTTTTAGTGACAAAGGAAATCAAATAGAAATATCACATACTGTATTTCCAGTAGCCTTATCTGAGTGGGTTGTTGGAAAAGGCCATTTTCAACTTTTAATTTTGCTGACTGGTATTTTATGATAGTTAAGATAACTTTTACTAAGAGGATAGGCCTACATTATTTCCGTTAATTTGGGTGTTTTCTGTTAACTGAAGCCTAAATTTGTAGCACGATACATAAGAAGAAAATATCAGGATAGGATACTTTCAAAAATAGCCTGGGTAATTTATAAAAGGGTATAAATCAAAATATTATGCAATGCATGCAACTAATGCATGGCTCAAGATTATTTAATGCATAAATTAATGCAAGATGCATGAAGGCCTACCATTCAGCAACATGCTACAGATAGCCTAACTAATGTGACTTTTAAAAGCATCAGGTATTTTTGTAATATTAGAATATGTGGGCTCGTTATTCAGTGATATTCAGAAGAAGCATTATGATATTATCATTATTTACTGTGTGTTTGAGTATTGAATATTGATTCATGCAGCAACATGTGTCGAATGTTTTTTTTTTCAAAGTGGGAAAAATAAGAAAGTACTTTCTTCTTAAAATGGGAGTGTGGAGTCCATACAATTTGGCAGCATATCAATTAATGTGTGAATAACATCTGAGGAATTAACTGATGTAATGGCATTGAGTCACAGTGATGAGTAACAGACTTCATGATGCATCTTTGATTAATACATTAAATAATCATAAGACACCTATATATACATGTATATCCACATATACATGTATATAGGTGTCTTATGATTATTTAATGTATTATTGCAAGTATGAGTATCTGGGAGACATGGGGGGAACTCTTTCTGGTGTGCACCACAAACAAGACATACGTAGCCCCTTAGGGGATATAGACATTCCTGAAGCTTTCATGTGTGCACCAGAATCTTTCACATGCATAACATGAAAATGTTGAGATGACACCATGGTTCATGGAAACTTGCATAATTCTGTTTACAAACCAGTAAACAGATATTCCGCATTGAAAACCTTACGTCCTTCACAGAGCAATAAATTCTCTCAACTCTGGCCAGCAATTGTAAATATTGGAACTAATTTGTACAAAGCTGTAATAATAGTTGTAGCCTAGTAGTAGCAGCCGCAATAGCCGCAATAGTCAGATTATTTGGTACAATTAGGAGTCTAGCCAAAATGGTTAGATCTACAGTAACTTTTCTTTCTAACTTCATCCACTTTTCCAGTATTAGATTATTTGTCAAGAAATGCATTCAAGTTGTATACAGGATCCATATTGAATTAAAATAATCCAAACAAACCATGAACACTTTCAAATATCCACGCTTGATACATCTGTCTACCACTATTGGTTTTCATCCAGTCCTGCTTACATCTTACCCTGATCTAATCTTCAAGTGATTAAAAGAGCAACATTATTTTAAGTGCACAGATTGAGGGTATTATAATGTGTTATGATATTTGAGACGTATAAGAGGTGTAAGATATTCAGACAGAAAATCATTCTGAAATATCACATGAACATTGCATATGTATTCCATACAGACCGCACACATGGGAAAATCAATACAGTGATGTACAACCAGTCTGAGTTTGATGTCATTAAGATTAAAAAGACATGTTATATTACTTTGAGGCAGTCTGAAACCAAGTTGCTGTCAGAATTCCTCTTTGAGCGTATAATGCAACCTAATTTTTTTTTCTTCTTCTTTTCACGACAAGCTCTGTGCCAGAGACCAATTTAGGTCTACACTGGTCAGCAAATTAAAAATGGAGAAAGCCTGTGACCTAAGCCCTTACTCCCAGCCAATTCATTAAAGAATTTCGAGCCTCAAAATTGAGTTTGCAGTACAGGAGTTTCTGCCTCTCTTACGTCTCCATGATAAGTGAATGCCATAGTCAGTGTCCATCTTTCCCTAATACTGCAGGATACCACCTGAATGACCTATCCATCAACTACATTTTAGGAATGTAGGAGAGGCAATAAAGACCGCAAAAGTCCTCAAGATGGGGTCATTGCCATGGCAATGGCTGGTTTAACCATTATGACTTGGGCGGTAGCCAGTATGACATCAGCATTTTGCTCCAGAATGTTCTACAACAGCCCCTTGAATATGGTATTTGGTCAACACAGACAAATAGCCTATGTAGCAGAGTGACATACAAGTGATTTCTCTAAACCTGGTCTAGTCTAACAATGAAGGATAAAACATATTTATATTTATATAATTAATTTAGCAGGTCAATATGACTTGACTGTTATTAATATAGGAATAACAGTCAAGCTAGTAGAGGAAAGGAAAGGAGAGGAGGGGAGACCAAGGGAGTGTGTGGACATACATATTCTGCTGGATGAGCCAGTGGCTGATATCAAATTAATTTGTAAAATTTAAAAGCAATTTCAAGTCACATATTCAATACCGCTGAACAAATTACAGGCAATGAACATTATAACCGACACAAATTTTGGCACACCTAGAAAGTCACATCTAAAATGTGTGTGATTCAAACTCAACCCCATTTCAACACAGTAGGCCTACACATTTAGGAATAATTGAGGAGGCTCTTGGATAATGCAAATAAAGGTGCTTGTGCCTTAGAAAGGTCTGTTCAGTTGACTTCACTTGTTATTAAACAAGTGCTGTGAGAAATGTGTGTGTTGCTGCTCCTGCTAGTTGTATTCTGACAGCAATGCTGGACATAGCACTTCTAATTCAACTTGTTAGACATGTCTACTAAAATCCAACATGTCTATGCACATGCAACTATGCACATTACATGTAGACATTACATGCACATCACAAAGATAGTATCAAGATAAAGACAGTATGTTAGAATGTGTGGTATGTCTACTCGAGTGGAGGAGCAACATCTGTGGCAAACTGTTGAGGGATGTTAACCTTTCTCTCTCCCCCTCATTCTCTTCTTACCTGGAGTGAAAACAGATGGGTGTTGCTCCACCAGTGCTCCTCAGGCATCAGACACATTACTGAGGCTCTGGCCACAGATGTGCCAGAGATACCTGTTGACGTGAAAGAAATACAGGCAGCTATTTTTGGCCATTTTTTTTCCCATGAGATCTGTAAGACCATCGCTTTGTATGGTGTGTGTGTGTGTGTGTGTGTCTCTCTCTCTCTCTCTCTCTCTCTCTCTCTCTCTCTCTCTCTCTCTCTCTCTCTCCTCCATCACTGTGTGTGTGTGCCTGTGTCTCTGTGTGTGCCATTCTCACCGGCACAAAGCAAGGAGCTCTCTCCATACTTTAACAGCCTGCAACCCAGCAGAAACAGCTCCAACTGAGCTGATTGAGAGGGCGGTCAGTCCAAGAGACGGCCCTGATAAACTTTCACCACTGCTAGTGTTTACAGTGGGCCTAAGCCTTGACATATGTTTTCCCAAATGAACAGATGCTGGAGTGACCGATAAGCCTATAGGCTGCCCATTTAAACCCAAGGTTCTTAGCTATGATATATATTTCCCCCCTCAGTCCCTTGTGGGTTAGGCAAGCTGCTGTCTCCCCCAATACACACGACTGGGGACTGCGACCCCCCTCCCTCCAAAATCCTGGCTCTGCCCCTGCCGTTGCTATTTATCAGGGCTAAAACCTTAAGTAAGGTTTTTATGTTATTTATTTTCCAAAGAGGGGAGAAATATCCTACTGGCATCGGGTAAGGGGTGGGTGAGTGGGGGGGGCAAGCTTTGATCGTTTCACTTAGCGTTAGCCGTTGCTCACCCACTTATCTGCTAAATCCAGGAGATTTTCGGGAAGCCCAGGACAAACACGGCGCTGCCCATACCGATGGGTGTGTGAGAGGGATGATAATAGTTTTGAGAGGCCTGGGGCGCCCAAATGGCTCTCTCGTCTTGAACATGAGAGGCCATAGCATCTGATGGAGGGTCACAGACGGGTCTACATTTTTAGCTGATAGACAAAACAATATGAACATCTATTTTTTTTTGTGTTTAGATGATGGTTCCATAGAACTAATCATCTGAACAATACTTTCTCTCTTTCTATAGTTCTGTAGGCTCCAAACACTTAGTACCACAAGGAAGTTTTATGTCGAACTACTGTATGAATTCAATTATTGTGAACATTAACATCTGCGCTAATGAGAAACCACTGAATCCTCTGAACACAGCATCCAACTCCTTTGGATGTTTCAAGGGGGGAAAAAAAACAAGCGTTTATGAACTGTTTCTGTATACAGAAAACAACATTAAAAGGGGCTTAGTGTTAACTGACCTTTAATTACTTGAGTTAATTGGAGCTTTTTAAAGGAGTGTCAGTGATTAATTATTAAGTTTCACTCCTCGGACATAGCACTTGGAAAGAGCTTATTTGGTGTTTATCTGGAATGGGTATAATTAAAAAGCTAAAACGTAAAACTCCTCAAAAGGATAGATATTAATAGCTGGAATGTGAAACACTGAGAAAAGAATTATGAAAATAATACTCGGGAAACTTTGGAATGGAGTTTGTGTCATATAGAACATACATTATTAGAGACTGATATCTTATGTGATGCTTATGCCATGGTTCAACATTCACTGATTTGTGAACCTGTTGGCTTTACGTCCTCTGCAATGGAGCGTCGTATTTGTTATGTTCTCCTTTCTCATCAAGCTAAAGCTTCCTGTAACGTGCATACTGTAAATGCATTTTTGGATTTTTATCGAAACACTTAATTCCTCTTCAATGTTGTAATTATTGCACAGTGGTAAACTCAAATAAAATCTACCCATCCATAACCATGGATTCTAATGGTATGACTGCTATAATTATATTATAATGATATGTGATGCACTATACCCGACCATAAATCAATGTAATAGTGCAACATTTTTAAGGATACTTAAAATAAACTCTACTGTATGCACTTCAGTATACAGTATAGTACAGTACAGTATATGCATTCTGAAGCATACTGTAATTTATGGTTACTTTATAGGGCATAATTGTAGCAAAGCATATTTTTGCCATGCCACATTTTTGTGAGTTAAATTTCTAAAGCCCCATTTTTCATTCAACTTGCAGTTTGGAAGACATTAAAGTCTCCTTAATCTTTAAAGCAGACACCTCAGGCATCCTATCTGCATTTCAAAATTAATTCCACCTCTGAGTTATTACTTGTTTACTTGTCAACTTTCTTTGACATTGAAAAAGCACAGTTCACAACAGAATTAGAATGGCATGGCTCTGTTTCTCAAGATATTCAGCGCACTATAAGTGTCCTGTCAAATCGACCACTCTGCTCTCTGCCATGGATTGTGTGCTCAAAAATGAGAACATTTCTAATTTCACTGCATGAACTAAAAGTATAGTGACTTCATACACATGCATTATATCGTTGTTTTATGATTCAATTGATTATGAACTCTGAATCTTTATTTTTGCTTGGCTTGTGGTATCGTCTGAATTGAATACCTCTCCTGTGTATGTCTAACATCAAAATGGATGAAGAGAAAGCTCAAATACCATGTGCAGCATAGCAACAGTGACTAACACCAGCAAAGTCATAATGACACAACGAGGAGTGACATTCATCAAAATGCCACAATCTATTGATTCTGGTTCCCCACAGTCAGTTTGCTGCTCAAAGGGATAATGGAAGAGTTGAGGATGTTTGCGATTTTTTCCCCCCCTCTCTTCCATGAAAGACACATAAACGGCATAAAAGACATACGACAGGAACTGCTGTGGGGGCACATCTTGAATGCAAGCAGCTGTAGTGTGGTCCCGACTCCACAGGGTTAGGCTTCCTTCGTTTTAAGGCAACCTTTTTTCAACATATTTCCATGCTTTTTTGGAGTTTCCTGTCTGTGAATTTTATTCAGCATTTCCCCGTGTTTCTCTTCCAAAATAATGTATGGGAAAATGCCAACATTAGTCTTTCTAGTGCTATACTGTATACCTCTACAGACTACAAAACTGCTGCAATAATTAAATAAGGTGTGAAGCAAGGTGGTGTCAAGTGGTTGTACCACAAAATTGTTTCAATGAGAGAGCCAAACAGTAGAAGATGAGGTGTTTCTGTAAAAGTCTTCAACTACACCAAAGACTGAATAATAAAACAATAAGATTTGCATGTGAAAGCACCAAAATGCAACGTGAATATTGGCTCCACCGTGACTGTTGTCTTTACAAACTGTGTGGTTGTCACTCACAGCGTTGAGGCGAAGGACAGGAAGCTGGCACTGGAGGCGGAGTGGAACCCCTCGGGATGGGACGGAGGTTGATGTCGGACACGGAACCCCTCAGGTAAGCAGGCAGGTAGCTGGCGGCGGTGGAGACAGACTCCTTCTGGAGGCAAAGAAGAGGCTGGTATAGAATGCCCCAATAGGCATGGCTTTGGCCGACTTTGCAGGGTCGGACTTGGTATACTGACTGATTCTGGAGGGTCAGCTGACTTGGCAGTAAGAGTGGCATCAGCGGACCAAAGGGCAGGTGTGGCATTGAACTGCTTGGCAGTGGATGTGGCATTGGCCAACGCAAGGACAGGAGAGGTGCTGGGACACACAACAGAAATACTAACACAAAGAACTCACATGGGTTGTAACTCATAAATCTAGTAAAGAAAGACTCGAAATGAATGCGCGGTTTAAATACTGTGGTCAACAAAAGGAAATTGGCAACATGTGTGAGGGAGTAAAATACCAGGCCCAGGAAGTGCAGGAACAGAACACAATATAGAGTAGAGAAAAAAAAGAATATGGCACAGATTGCAAAACAATTGCAACACATGTTGCAAGACATCTGAACAGACCACACGCCTCTGGACCGGTGGGGTATTAAAAAAGCTAGTTTCATTCTACAGGGCCACAAATGAATAAATTATTAAATAATGCTATACAATCCATTTCCATTTCCCATTTCACCTTCTTAAAGATATCAATAGTTGAACAGTTTTGATATATTAGGAGCTGTTATCACTGGCACCAAACTCTCGCTAGTTGTTGTGAAGAGATCAATGTCTCTCAACCTGTTTTGGCTGTTGACTGTCTGGTACCCACTGTTGGCCATGACATTTAACTAGTACCCATCAGTAATATATCCCCACCATTCTCATTATATGGCTACCAGTGCCTATAGCCAGCCAAATGACTTCTTTGGATTTGGCTTGCCAATTAGTTTTCATGCTAACATTCATAACTCAGTGACTAAAGTCTGATATGATGATGCACATTTAGCTACTTGCTTTGATACAAACATGAACACTTTTCTATAATTGCAGCAATTACGATCCAAAAAGTAGCAGCCACATAAAATGACAATAATATGAGAATTAATTTAAACTTGATATTGATGTTTACAGTAACAAAACAAGTTTTTATAATCCTAAAAAATGCAGTGTTTTTGTTTCATTTTCATTTAAATCAATTGTGTTTTTCTTTCTGGGCAAAAAAAATATGTGACTTTCTCATTCTTTTTAATAGCGGTTCACATTTGTATTAACCTCATGCCTAACTACAGTGAGGTCACTTTGTTTAATTTAGTAGCCTAGTTACCTCCCCACTCTTCATTTCAAATGTATCTCCATTAAAACACAATTAAATAATGAAATACAATCAAATGAAGGCAAACATCATTTAATTTTGGGCCTTTAAATGAACAGTTGCATCGATGGCGACGGCAAAGGGAAACGGTTAAAAAAGGACAGTGTGCCTTTGGATATAACGTCGAATTTAAACAAGTTGAATTCAGCAGGGTTTGGCTACACAGCTGCTGCCTCCAATCTGCAGAGGAGATGTCTATCAGTGTGGTCAAAGAGAGTTTCACTGTGCCACAGCCGTCCTTGGAACCGTTTAATTATGGCCGGAACACCGTGGCAAATTGCAGCGCTGTGATTGGCCTGCGCTTGACTACTGTAGCCATGTGGTCGGGAGTGATATTCCTACCTGTTATCGCTTCCTGAGTGATGCTGGCGGTAGAAATGATTACCTCATTTAACCATGCATTATTGTTGGCTGAAGGTTGGATGAAAAAGTGAGTGTGTGTGTGTGTGTGTGTGTGTGTGCGTGTGTGTGTGTGTGTGTGTGTGTGTTTGTGTCTCTGCCTGTCTATGGATATACTGTATGTGTATGTGCAGATGTGTGTGTGTGTGCGTGTGTGTGCATGTGTGTGTGTGTGTGCGTGTGTGTGTGCATGCGTGTGTGCGTGTGTGTGTGTGTGTGTGTGTGTGTGTGTGTGTGTGTGTGATCTGTCCATCAACTGGCTGCGTGCTGTAGTATAGGCCTTCGTGTGTACTTTGATGGGTTCCTTTCATCCTTTCTAAATCTGTGGATGGCATAAATTCAGAAATGGCAAAGAAATATACCATCATGAAATGTCAAAAATAGCAGTTTCGAAGTTTGTTGGTCAGTTTCTTTCCTTTCTCTTTAAAGTGGACAAATCAATTCAGTCACTCACAAACTTTCAATTTCAGAATACATTATAGGCTAACATTTCAGCCACTTCATTCTCCTAGGGCTCTGTAACACAAAGGTGCTGTATTTCTGTCATTCTGGGGACATATTGTGCTCTTCATATCTGCTCATGGAGTATACAGACAGGTGTTAGAGAAACATTTTGCAGAGCATTTCAACAACTTTTCTTAACAGAATAAAAATAAACCGAGGACTCCTGAATGGAGGACAGTTATTCATGGCGACACTTTAATGTCCTCTTTTATGTGATTCTCTGTGGCTGCATCTGTCTGCCTACAATAATATGTTTACAGAATTGCGGCGTTTTGTAAAAAATGTCTCTCTAAACCCTGTTGAACAGTATTATTTGTGCAGTTTAACGTGGCCTGATTTACTAGGCGTAGGTAATACCCTTCATTAGCCGAGCCCAAACAATGGAGAGTCTCTCCGTCTCTCTCTCAGAGTCACAGGCTTTTTTTGTTGGCTGAAAATGATGTACTGCACACGAGAACGGCTGTGCCTTCAGAGAACATGTTGATTAATACCTCGGAAATCTGGCAGTGGACAAGAGACTCCTCAATGCGTCAACTCTTTTGGGTTGTTTGTTTGACAACATATTAATGGCTAAAAAAAAGGATAAATGTGTCACATTTTATTTTAGAGTACACAGACGACGCATAAATAACCTGTAGACATATCAGGGGAAATTATTTGCTCAAACATAAGCAAAAGGTAGTCTTGAGAGTGATACACAATTGCATGGTGGAACAAAAGGACAAATATGATTCTTGGCTTTAAAGAATTAAGGAAATGCCTACAGGTAAATCCTCCAAATTGCATGAACTAAAATGTTCATATGTTTCTTTGCCTATACATGTAATTAGAACTATGCACAAAATCATGAATATATGCTTTAAATTTGCATTATACCTAAGGTATCATAATTCTGAAGAACAATTCCTTATTATAATGTATTATTAATTGTTATGACTGAGATGACCTAAAGAATGAAACTACACATAATTATGAAGCCGCTGGTATTTAGTGCATAATTTGTACAGTGATATGCAAGTTGAATTTCCATATCACAAATTATTCAGCTTCACCCGGATGGGTGATATTTAGAAAAATGTCAGCCCGAGAAATAAACAACCTGGCGATTTCCTTCACTGTTGCTTTCACCGTTTCATTAGTGCAG
>NC_085014.1:20658198-20675698 GCF_963854185.1 Sardina pilchardus | reverse complement strand
GTATACAGTTGTTCAAATGACAAATATCGAAAATATTGAGAGTTTTTCCACACAAATCACTGCACAGGTCTAGACATTGAAGAACATATCACAGTTTTTCCAATACCATCCTCATACGTTTCCCTTTACTGCTTTTTTTCCCCATCGTGAAGTAAATCTGCATGTCCAAAGACATGTCTGATGTCTATACTTCGGTCTGCGGTAGGGCACATGAAAATAGCCACTGATCAGCTTGGCAAGCCTGGCAATTATGCCATATATGGATGCCCCATGCTTACGGGGACCTTCTGATCATACACAATAGGGTCTAATTACTCAAAGTGTCCCCAACATCTTGTTCGACTTACTCAATTGACCTTTATAACAATCACATAGAGCATAGCCTTTGTGATTAAAAGTATGTTGAACAATTTAATTGGCTCCCCATAAATAAGGTTACTTTGCACAATATCATTCCGTATTGACACGAGAGCATAGCTAATGAGGGTGCAAGAGATGACATTGTCAAAGGAGCATTAGTCACTACAGATAATTGGTCAGTATCTCTATATAAACTTGTCTTCTGCAAATAATATAGGCCAAAAATAGGTGAAGGTCATTATAGAAAATGGATAGGGTGAAACCAACACTTTGTTTCGGATAAGGGTTTTTTACGTGACGCGTCTAATCATCTTTGCAGACCTGTCAGCATACAGATTTCTGTCCTCCAGTTTGGCATAAACAAGCGAGTACCTTGCATTCCAAATCAAAACCTTTTTCTGAAGTCCAAGCTCTCTGCAGCCAGCCTTTCCTATCAAGAGACCGGAGGATGTTTCATCATTTAGTGACACACTCTTAATATCTTAGTTTTAATGAAACCCTCCGACGTGAATTCCCAGCCCAACCAGACCAATAAACGATCCTGAGCCACGCCGAGTGCACAGGTGCACTTTGACACGTCTTGTTTTGAATGATGGAATCCGGTTCTGATTTGGGGTAATAAAAAAATAACCTCCGCCTCGCGCAAGAACTGACATTCGGTGTATGGGGATACAGGAGGAGCAGCAATTTATTTCTTCACAAGGGGTCACTTGTATGCTTAATAATTCATCCAGCATATGTCGAGCTGTCAGTTATTCAGCTTTGATCAGACCGGGGCTGTCTCTAGCGGAACCATCAGTTCTCCAGGAAAGAGCAGCGGTAATTCACTGGCGCAGCTGTGGATGGGAAGGCATGAGAAGGAATCGCGACTCTCATCATGACCGGATATTTGGGGACTTGTGATCATATTCAGAAAGGTTTCGACTTGACTCTGCCTCTTGCTTGCTTGCATGCAGCCAGTTCATTTTGCATCATCTCACTGTAATATCTCCATGACAGTATGTTGGTTTAAACACAATGATAAATATTACATGAGTGTACGGAATATATTTATCTAGCTCTCAAATAGTAAAAAAAAAAACAGTAGGCCTACATGTAGGTCCACACAAGCACACTAACACGCATGCACAGACACAGTGAGAGAGAGTGAGACAGAGAGAAACAGAGAGAGAGAGAGAGACAGAGAGAGAAAAAAAATACAGATAATCTGCCTAAATGTTTGCAGTGAGATCCCGTTCAGGAATGTTTTGTGTCCTCAGAGGCAGCGAGACCCGAGGGAAAGGACAATATGGGTGCAGAAATAATAGGGGTTCCTGCTGAATTTCAATGACACTATAAATACCTCCAAAGAGATCTGAAATTGTGCATGTGGTCACATCAGAACTAATTAACTCGCATAAAATGCCCTCTTTCATATTTTATTTTCCATCGCATCTGTCCTCTTTGGGCCTCATGTAGCTCCAGTGTTAATACAAACATAATTATGCTCAGTGAATAGACCAGTGCCATGCCTATTCATATTTCCAAGCAGATAGTTAAGGGTCATTGAACTATAAAGTTATGTTGCCATGGAAACAGCCTTTTCCAATATTTTAAAAAAAGATAAAAGATAATAGATATACAAATACATGTAGATGCAAGATATTATAAGTAGACATACTGTAGATAGAACCTTCATTTTTTGTAAAACCAAAACTGTAGAAATAGAGATGTAAATGAATAGAATAGAATATAACATAATCTATAGCCTACAGTAATCTACTGTATATAATCTATGACATCCTATAACTGTACCTTTGATGAGTTTAAGTAAATCCTCCTCTTGTCAAATGGAACATTGATTTTTTGGTACCATAAATTAATCTCGAAGCCCTCAAGCAATTGAGTTATCGTTGTTTTCAGTGGCAATGCATGTTTACCCTACATTGTCATGCAATCATTACAGTATGCGTGTACATGTTTACCGGATCATATGTGTATATGCTTCCAGGCATGATGACTGTTTTGGATCACAGAATACGTCAAAACAGATTATGCTTATATTTCTTAGTTCACATGCCAATGAACAGTTGCTACATGTTTACAAACATAAATCATTTAATTGTGGAATAGACTACAAGCGTTGTGCGTTATCTTTCTTCACTCTGAAGATGCAGATAAGGGGACAGCAGTCTGTCTTACTCTTATCTGTCTTGAATATCCTTTTGAAATGTGCGTCTGTTCTTCATGCTTAATGCTCATTCATTATTTTCATTATCTAATGAAAGTTTACATGTGTAGGTACGTTTGACCAGACATAACAGAGTCACCAAGAAAAGTAGTTTCTTGGTTTATTTCATGGACATTCGCCCATGCAAATACATTTTGAATGGCTTTTGCATTGAATAAAGTCGTAAGTGGTTTCAAAGGCTTTTCATAAGTAGATGAAAATGTTTTCCTTTCAGCCTTTCTTCTTCTAAAGCCAGCTGAGAGCAGACTGTCTCGGATGTTATCTCTGCCACCACTAATGCCTGCTCTGCAGTTGACTTTTAAGGAGACTGAAAAGAGCACCTTGAACCATATAATCAGTCTTTACCATAAAACGACTTATTAGAACCATATGGGAACACAGACATCCCTCTGTCGGTAGTCCTCGCCGTCGAAAATTCCCCACCTCATTTGAAGATCCAGACAACCTATCCCTCAGGTAGCTCTTAAGTGCAGCCGTCCCAGCCACTCTCTCATACAGTATCTGCCCGAGTTGTGAGCTCTCAGTGGGGAGAGCCCCGCTGTGCACCAACCTGGAGAGGAGAAGTTAGCTGAATCTGCTCACTACTAGTACTGCTACTACTACGACTGCACCGTTGCAGATACAGATGAAGTGTTGGTACGTTTTGCGCTGTGAGTCCCAGGCACTGTATATTTTCTCTCTGCATCACCCCTGGACACAACCGACACACCCACCCCCACCACCGCCGCCAACCCCACCTCCACTCCAAGTGCCCCCACCGCTACTCAATTAGGCTCAGCTTAATAAGCTATCATTTCCCTGTGAGTAGACTGAGAGCACTTAGTGTCAGCGGTAAAAAACCTACATGTTGGTTTTAAAAGCAGGCTGCATGGGGCGCAGGGGAGGTTCAGGGAGCCCTTAGAGCATCCCTCTCTCTCTCTCTCTCTCTCTCTCTCTCTCTCTCTCTCTCCCTATCTCTCCCTCTCTCTCAGGCGCCGCCTCAGGGGGCCTGCGTTGTTCGTTGGCTTGGGATGGCCAGGGAGGTTGAGGGGAGGAATCACTTGCCTGGCAGAACACTCTGCCAGAACTCTGCCTGGATCTCAGCATCTACCTCAATGAGACTCCACTGCAGCTGTGACAGACAAGGCCTGTGTGACATTTCAAGAGAAATGTAAGGATTCTAATGAAAGCTGTGTGGATCTTAATGTACACGCCAATATTTACTCACAATACAACACTTCTTAATTTGTATTAATTAAAATATTTGTAGAAAATGTTTTTTTTTTTTTTTGTGAAGTGACTTCAGTGTCAAAGTAATTAAGATTACTAAAAAACATTGCTAAAATTGCTAGATTGCTAAAAAACAAAACAAGGTGAAAAATTAAATGTTTAAGCACATACAGTACAAACCATTGAACATCAACAATGACATGAAATTCAAAGATTGTTGAGAAGTCACAATGCTAATGCGAAATCATATGAATGTTAAAGGGGGACTTTGAGGGCACAAAAATGGTGCTGTGGTGCAACTGGCTGCAGCACTCATACCACACTCACTCACCCGATCCTACCCCATCTCTCTCACTCCCACTCACTTCAGTTCTGCCCCCCCACTGTCCTGTCAAAATAATATAAATGCAAATAAGACTATACTTAAAAAAATTGCAAAAATGTTAATTCCACCCCTCCTTGGATATTTCCCTTGCTTTGCTTTTCATAAATGGAATGTTGGGTTTAGAAAAAAAAGGTAAAATTCAATTGATCCAAATTCCATAAATAAAACGGAGTGTCTATTTGCACCCCTGGTACAAATAGCTTTGGCCACACAGCTGAGCTGATCACACCCTGTGACTTAACAACAAAAACATTTTGCTTGTGTGCACAAAAAAACATGACGGACATTTGTTTTTCGTCAGCAGAAAGAGACAAACTCTGAAAGGTTTCGGTACTTATGTCTGTTCAAGTAAAGTTTCAGGTGGAAAAGTTGTGTTTTATTGTTTAGTGGACATATTCAACTGTCAGTTTGTTAGTTACTGTAACAGAAGTCTGCTTGCAAACTCTCATTAGGATGTGGAAGTAGATAGCTCAACGGTTAGCATCCTGGTCTAATACGTAACTAAATCCATTTCCGAGGAACTACTACAGTGTGCTTGCTCAAGTGGGTTCACTGACGAGAGCAGATATTGAAATTAGATGTATTGAACTAGACTTGATCCAAGAATGGTACATCATTTTCCAAATTGGGGCATACAGGTCAAAGTGCATTAAAGTACATCCGAAATGCCAAAACACATTTTCGCTAGTTGCGGCGAGCTCTAGGTCAAAGGGCACCAAATATACAGTATGTATGCCCCTACAATGGAGTCCTGAGTCCCTGAATGAGCTAACTTCCTGTAACTCTAGCACCTCCCTAGTGGTCGAATACAGTAAGCGTTACTTGAGAATGGCCATTTCACTCACGCTTTGCCTGATTCACGTTCGGCGTGAAATGTATTACAGCTGCATTACAACTTACCGCCACTAGGTGGCAGTACAGTCCGCTGTAGCATTGCTGCGGTGTGATTGATACTGTAGCCCAGTTCTACTCATTCAATAGGCGGCCAGGAAGCAACCTCTAGTGGCCCAGCCCATATAGTATATTTCGGAAATGCCAACAGAAATCCCTATGAGCCTAGTCACCTACAGACTGCAACACTACAACTCTTTTATTGTTTTGTTTTTTCGGGTGTTTGTCAATTCAGTCTGGCACTCTGAAAATGTTCTCAAGGCTCTGCACTTCGAAGAAGACGAGCATGAACTAACAAACTATTTGTCATAGTTCAAAATTGCCATTAACACAAGCAGCAGATTGAAATAACACTTTATGTTTCATTCGAGAGTTTGACTGCGTCTCTATAATAGTTCCGTAATCTGACGTATGCTATTTCCTCATGAATGTAATTCTGTAATTTCTCTTTGGATAGCTATCTATCTATCCAAGGGCGTCAGTTTAGTTTTCAGGGGACAAAAACGCTATTTTACAGCTTGGTTTGATAAGTGCTGGGGACATACATTTTATATGATCTTAACGATGTTGAGGACTTGTTGCGTTTCTGACTCTGCTGCGCCGTTGCCGCCAGAACCAGTTTTAAACGCACGCCTAGGCTATATTTAGGTTACTTTATCAGCTTCGTACTTAAATGGCTCATTCCGAGGAGAATGAAGGCTAGTTCGCTGGCTTCTATCATGTCCTCAGGACTCGGCTCGCGCAAAAAAAAAAAAACAGAGCCAGAGTGATGCTGAAACCGGTCTGTGTCCTAGTTCATTCTAACTCCACGAAAATTACCACCGCTGGTTAGTTTGCTTTACTTTGTGGAGTAATCCATATGGATTGGTGAATATGTAGGCTTTAGACCTACTTTCTCGGGGGGCAGAGACATTTTTCAAGGTGGTGTAGGCCCTGAAATACAGTAGTCAAAGCATAAATATTTTAATCGTAGTTGGGCTATTCGAAATTGCACTCTGATCAGCGGAGGACGGGAGCAGTGAATATAAATAGCCTAGGCTATTGGTCGTTTATCGAAGAACAGTAGCCTACCATGCCTTACTATTATCTTTGATATTTCATGTGCATGGTTTTGAATATTTTAACAGTTGCCAAAAAATATAAGGGATTCAGTCAGTCGAGTAGGCTATATTTGATATTCGCGGCATAGGCCTACACTTGAAACGCACGATCAAAACGTGTTGTTTCTGCGTAGACAGACCCTCGGCTACACTTGACATGCAGTTGTGTTCTGTTCTCAGAGCAGGGCTGGACTGGGACCAAAAAACGGCCCGGGCATTTTTGGCCATAGTGGCCCACCTGATAATTTACACGATAAAACATATGTGCACACTGTTTTGTTTGTAAAAAATATTTAAGTAAACCGCAGTAGGCCTAGCCTGCATGGAAGCGAGTAGCCTACCCTTGCTAAAAAATTATATTAATTATTATTATACTCTCTCTCACACACACACACACACACACACACACACACACACACACACACACACACACACACACACACACACACACACACTAGAGTGACCTTTAAACCAGCAAGGATGAGGTTGTGCACAAAACTCATGCTATTAAATGCTTCACTAAATAAAACCTGCTATAATTTATGTTGAGCATTTGCACAGATTTAGCCAACAATTCACCTTGATACTATTTAGTGAAGATGTATAGGCTACACATCCCAAAACATTTTCATTGTTAATTCCATGGGCTATCACCATTCCTGTTTCATTCCATGCGTCTGACTGCATGTTTGTGTGTATGGGTGTCTGCTTGTCGCAAAGAAATGTGATAGTTTGCTTGTTGTACTGCGTCAAGATTGACAACAATTTCGACCAATCGTGACTGTCTTAAGATTTCAGAAGGTTGATGGCGAGCCGACAACTCGTTCATTAGTATCGCAATTCAAATGCATGCGAGAGGGCTGAGGCTACACAGAAACCACACAAAAAGACGCGCTCACACTATAAAACTTTGTTTTGCTAACTGGGTGCTGAATCCTACATAGTAGGCAGGTTAATACATCTAAAAGAAGCAAGGGGAAAAAGCAGTCGCAGATTTCAAACTTTTAATTGTTCGTTGTGCGCCCAAAAAGTTCAGCCAACATTTCGGCCCCTTCTTACCTGCCTCACAGTAGCTATTCTGACCTCCTCCTCAATCTGTCCCTGCTGGGTCACGTCTCTCACCTCTTCCTCATTTGAATAGCTACTCCTTCCCCTGTGTAACTCTGTTGTACACTTGCATGTGCCTCTCTGAAGCCTGCACTCGGTGCTGCTTCTGCACTGCTGCTATATGTCGACGGCCCTGTTTGAACTTGTGGTGGCAAACATTTCTATAATTTTAGCACATTTTTGCTGCATCCACTTGTAGGCTTTAGCCTTTTATCTCACAACTTCTCTGCGCCCCCCTTGCGCTTTTGTGGTTTGTCTTCGTACTACATTTTCATATACGGACGGTCTCAAACTCCGGTCGAACTCCAGTCAAGAGGGAGATGAGGCCGGGAGGGAGATAGGGAGGGCCCTGAGATTTCATTGGACTAGCCCAATGTCCATTAAGGCAGTCAACCAATGGGCCGCGATTCGCTACCGTTGTGGCCGTACGCTATATAAATCAGCCTAATAATTTGTTTTATTATTATTAAATTGACAGCCTCGGCCCAAATATGCGTCGGCCCACCGGGCATTGCCCGGTATGCCCTATGGCCAGTCCATGCCTGTCTCAGAGCATATGCTTTCTCTGTCTATGATCTGCAGCTTTTTTCACGAACTGCTGCTGACCTCCTCGACACTCGACAGAAAATTCGGCCACTGAGCAGCGAAGTTGCCGATGCCATGCGTGCTTCTCGTCTGATAATTTGCAGCACGATCGAATGGTATTATGGAATCATGGACTGAAAGAAAAATAAACTAGCTAAAGGTTTCTCCAATCAGGAAATACATCTTAATTTACATTTAAATTCTTTAATTTAAATAGCCTAGGCTACTTAATTTAAATACTTCTTAATTTAATCCCACTGTCAACTCAAATCGGTGAGGGTTCTGTTACATCTGCGATCAAGTGATTTGAAACATAGAAAATATTATAACGATTAGTCTAGTCTAGTCTTTGACTTGAGTCTTCCAAGCATCTGCCGTGCCGACTGAGGCATTCCATTCAAATAGTAGCCTATACACAAAGCGAGCCATCACAAAGCGAGCCCCCCCCCCCCCCCCCCCAGAGCAGTTTCACACATCATTAGCAATCTTATGTTGAGTGTGCGTCTGCAACAGGGAGCTTTTTCGGCTTTCGGAAACAGCAGCGTCATTTTTTTGCCGGGGACCGGGTGTTACATGTCTCCACCACTTTTTTATGACGAACGATTTTGTCCCCACCACTTTTTAAATGTTTATCAATTCATCAAAAAAGTTGGTGCCCACTGCCCAGGGCTACAGATAAACCTATTGTGATCGACAATGCCAACGCATGGACTGAAATAGCCGAAACAATGTGTTGTCATACCTGCAACAATGTAGGCCTTTTCCAAAAACAATTTCAGTTACTTTAACTGGAAGTGAAAGCTAGGGGTATTTAAGTATCTTTGCCTCGGTCTTGTCTTGGTCTTACTGTCTTGGTCTTGCTGTCTCTGGTCGACATAGTGGTCGGGAGATTTGCAAGAAATTACAAACAACAAATTTCTGGCGTAGGGGCCTACCGAGGTGTTTGCGGAAAGAAAAACAAATCAGGTTCGCGGATAGAACTCGGTCAGATTAGCGCGATAAGGCATTGAACATTTTGACATTTTTGACAATAAAATACATGTAAAATATTTCCCTCACATCCGTCTTCCTATGTGCAGAAATGTGTTAAACTAGCCTACTATACTAGTGTTGTCCTCTTTGTCTTTTGTGTAATGCTGCAACCTCCCTGTCTCCGAGACAAATTTCTGCCTGGTGGAGACTAATAAAGAAATCTAATCTAATCTAATCTAATCTATTGACAACAAAATACGTGCGTTTAAGCTATAGGCTATTGTGTCAGCGCAACGATGCAATATAGGCCTACATTTTTAAAAAGTTGTCCATCCACCGTTGATGCAATCATTTTTCTGCATAAGAACATAGCCCAAACTTTCATAGGTAGATTATACCAATAGATCTCATGTTGCAGTTAAGTAGCCTATAGTTAAGGAAGCCTACTGTTTTCGATGAAAAGGGCAAGAGCTGATTCTCATGTCAATAACCCTCATTTGCGCTATGTTGATGTTAGGCTACACGCGTTGATAAGAATTTCATTTAGATAGGTCCACAGGACTTGTTGTGTTTTGTTCTGTTAGTTTGGCCATTTGTTTCTGAATGCCTTCCTACAGTTGCTTAATTAC
The DNA here is from genome assembly GCF_963854185.1 of Sardina pilchardus. Lineage (NCBI taxonomy): Eukaryota > Metazoa > Chordata > Actinopteri > Clupeiformes > Clupeidae > Sardina > Sardina pilchardus. The sequence continues at coordinate 20,666,230 of NC_085014.1, read as the reverse complement.
TAAATCAGGCTTTCCACACAAACAAACGTATTGTCATAGCCTAAGTATGAGAAACCATCAAGAGAATGACATTTTAACTGTATTGGGCTCGGACAGAAAAATCCGCACACACAGATATCCGAATCGACCCACTGACTGATCGCATGGCTGATTTTAAAAATCGCTCATCCACTCGTCATCGCTCATGAGCATCCAAGCTATCTTATTGTACACGGCATCTCACCAGAATTCTTGAAATTGTCCATTAGGCTACCCATGCAAACATTTATTTAGTAGCCTATTTACAAACTCTCTGTGTTTATTTTCAATTTCTCTCGTTTCTCTGCGTTTCTCTCAATAGCCAACTAGGGCGACAATAATTCAAATGAAATTGTGTTCTAACGAAAAAGTCCCAACTTTTATAATAGGCCCAAATAATAGAATATTTATAGGCAAGATGTTTGTAGTGCTTCGGAAAATGGGACATTTTATATTTAATCAAAACCGTTCAGTTCGTAATTCATTCTCCCTCCTTTTGCATTCGGTTTGGAAAGAAACAGCATAAGAGAGCATAAACCATAGTTTCTCCAGTATAGGCCTATCTTATTTTACAGATTTGACAACAGCCAGCTTACATTTCTAAATAAACATAGCCTAGAGGTTTGTTGTGCGTCGGAAAATGGGACATTTTATTTTTAAATTGTTTCCCGCATTTAGAATCAAGAATAACATTCGTGAACCATTTTGTTTTGTTGCCAGCATAAAAACAAGCCTACCATTGGCCTATCCACACATTTGAAATAAAATGTATGAATTGACCCAAAAACGAGAACACAGTTGTGCTTAGGACATAGGCTTATGCTTTTAGTGGTTAGGCCTACCTCATGAAACCATTAGTGACAGCAAAACAAACCTAAACGAAACAGCCAGATGCCTCTTCATAAAATAGGCTAACAGAAGACACCTTTATAAACAATAACAAGTTTTGTCGTGAGACTAGGCTATTAAAAGCAGAAAAGATGTTCAGCTTGCTTCGGGATTGAATTCAATTTGGGACTGTTTGGCTAGTGGTAAATGCCGAAATTCCTAACCCTGCTCACAAGTGCCACCTGGTGGTTGTTTGGGACATTGCAGCTTCATTTGGGAAAAATAAATAAAATATACATGATTCACGTGTGATTCTCATGAGAATCTCACGTGAAAGTGGCCAATGTCAACCAACGCCCACTGTAATAGCACCACATTTATTGTTTGTCCTCATATCAGTATGGAGTCCCAAGTTCATGTACCAAGTCTGGTTTCTACATGTGAAATAGAGCATGGATACCCGACCGAAGCCCGACGGGACCCGTCGGAACCCGACGGGTTCGGTCGAAGTCGGACAAATATTTAGAACTTATGTTCGGGCTCGGGTCGGATCCGGACACACCAGCGCGATAAAACATTTGAAATGTAAAATGAAAAACAGCTTATTTCACTTGATGTTCGTTTTTGTGATAGGTTTGTAATAGATTATCCTGATTATCTTGATTCCTGATCCTAACAGCATAACATATTTCCTCCTGTGCGCGAGATTTTTCTATTGAATGCGACAACGAAACACGTACAGTAAGTGCAGTTGTGAGCCGTGCTAAGATGGAAGATTGCAAACAGAAGTTAGCCTCTGGAGAGTTTAAGACCATCAAAAACGAGAGAGGGAAATCATAGCATGTAGACATAGCCTACATAACTGTGCCCGGCCTCTTGTTCTAACGTGTGCACTTCTTGCTTCGTGTGTGTGTGTGTGTGTGTGTGTGCTCATGGCTCCGCTTATCTGTGCCGACGTTTCCGAATGCCTTTCAATTGATACAATCGGACTTTCCACACAAGCAATATCCACGTGTGTCATTAGTATGCCTATGCAAATAGTGTGATTTGAACTGTGTCGGGCCCGGTCGGGCTCGGACACAAATATCTTAATGCCTGTCGGGTTCGGGTCGGATTCGATCACTGCGCTGTCGAGTTCGGGTCGATCGCGGACAGAAAAAAACGGCCCGATCCACACTCTAATGTGAAAGCACCTCCTATTGATCAAAATACACCAAATGTATTGTGCATCCTCAGGATGGGGTCCCGAGTGTATGTACCAAGTTTGGTTTCTATACATGAAAGTATTGCTGAAATATGAGCCTACTTACTTACTAGCACCCCATAGAGGTCAACAGACACTGACTGTACTGTACCGTGTGTCCTGAGGATGGGATTCCAATTCCATGTGCCAATCTGGACTTCATACATCAAAGCCTTGCTGAGATATGAACTCACCTCCTGCTTGGTGACTTTGTGACTGATTTTGATTGGTTGAGATGGGAGAAAGTTTAGTGAAATCAAAAAGATTTATATAACTTATGTGAGCATGGGCTGAAGATCATGTACAGTATGTCAAGTTTCGTGAAGATTGGACAAAAGATGTGATCTGTAAAACTTTAGTTTCACTTTTGCTAAAATCAAGAATCCTTCTAGTAACTTTTGTGATGCTTGGTCCAAGGATCATGTACGTCAAGTTTTTGTGAAATTCAGAGCAAAATTGTGACCTGTGAACATTTTGTTTAGCTTTCTATTAAATCCAATATGGCGGAAGAACGACAAAGGTCAGTGATGCCATCTTCTCAAGCAACCTAAACCAGTGCTGACTGGACCTTCCAGAGTTGGACCGGTGGAGATATCTTAAAAGGTCTAGGGACAGGAGCTGGGAGACGGGAATAATTTGTAGTTCCTGACGGATAACAGTAAGTGTGCTGCTTTCAGCAAGTACACTTAATTACCATATACCTATATGTAATTACCAGACAGAGCACATTGTAGTGTGCCCTGGTGTATGAATAACATTAATTTATGATTGCACCAAGGTACGAATAGCATACAATGTTAATTATACCAGGGGTGCAATGAAAGGAAAGATATCCAAGGGTGGTGAATACGTTTTTTATTTAATCACTGTATTTCTGTGCATTGCTAGCTATTCCTAAGCTTCAGAACTAGGACTCTTGCTTGCTTTTAAATGACCACTCCATCTTTAGAACAGAGTGGTGCATTGTGGGACTTCTTTATATGCAGCGAGTACAAGATGTAATTTATTGTCCTACCTGCTTAAAGCCCACATAATTATGTCCTCCTATGTTTACCTGCTTGCATGAACAGCCATCTTAACCTCATTCAAACATCCCCATAACCTCAAGTCCTGATGCATTAGCAGGCGTATATTTCATTTTCCAGTGCAGAGACCTCAGCCAAACACAGTACTCCAGACCTCCTGACCCAATTATCTCTGAGGCTGTTGAGACCTTGTCACTTGATTTTCACTCCTGCTGATGAAGTCCTTGTGTGCCGTACGTACGTAGATGCCCACGTGTTTTTTTTTTTTCATTCGTTCCACCACTCAGTCCCCCAGTCCCTCAGCCTCTCACTCTCTCAGTCTCTCGTCTTCCTGAACCCGAGTAATGAGGAAATGATGTCAGCCACGGCGAGGTTGGAAACTTTTGCCCTTCTCCTCCGTCTTCTTCTTTACTTGCTAATACACAGATTAATGTTTGCAAATCCGAAGGGCTCCGCGTACGGCACCAGCATTGTGCCTGCCGGTACCCCCACCCTCCCTTTGCAGAACACCCCCCCTCCCACACACACATACACACACACACACACACACACACACACACATACACACACACACTTCTGAAATTTATTAGGGGATTTGTATTCCTAATGACACCTGGCCCTTGCTACGGGAGCAATGTAAATAATCCCATCACCGAGGCCTAGCTCATCAGCAGCGGGCTAATCCCTTGTTTAAGGCAGTTACACCGACTCCACCCCTTTAATTCCCCCTTCATAAGGACACAGCTTTGCATACATTACGTTTACGAGGCTCTGATGTGACTGGGGGGGGACTGCGAAAGTGTGCGCCGTGTGCGAAGAGTGTGCTCCGAGCCGCGCTGGAGGAGAGGCAGAAGAACATGTCACCTCATTTTTGCTTCACAAACCACTCTGCCACATGGAAGCTTTTGGGGTGGAGAAGAAGAGAGAGATGGTGGATGGGGGTGGGGTAGGGGGGTGAGCTTTGAAACTTAAAAGAGACCCATCAGGACGGCATTCAGGCGCTAGTAATTTGTGTGTGTGTGTGTGTGTGTGTGTGTGTGTGTGTGTGTGTGTGCGTTACTCTGGGATTTAGAGCATAGAGAGAAGCATGAGGCGTGTGGTCTTTGATATAGAGCAGACCTCTGGCACACTTTACACTTTTGCATTTTGCTCTGTTATATTTTAGGTCCTCTGTATTCCACAGTAGAAACCCTCACCACCACCATGTCCATGTACCCGAAGACAAGCAGCCACTCGTCCATTTGGACTTTCAGATTGGTTCAAAAATCTGTTCCTCTTTCATAAAAAAAAAGAAAAAAAACAGTGTATCTGGCTCTTGAGAAAAGTTACAGTGACCACAATGGTCATGTCAAAGTGACCTCCTTCCTTTCCATTTCAGTCACATCCACCTGTAGAGGGTACCAACAAAAGACAACCCCTCCCCCCGACACGCGCACACATACACACACACCATCCCATCCAACTTAATCTGTTTTACCTATTATGCACTGCTGAAGCGTGTGCTATTCTCTTCTTGTCCGTGCTGACACCTTTAGTACCCACCTGTGGTTAGAATAAGGCAGAAGTGTTCTGGACTATCTGTGCCAGCGGGACATTGCATGTAAAACAAATGAAACAGCAGCAGACATACATTATGCAACTGAGAAGATAAACACCCCGAATTGCACTGAGTTCTTTTGATAAGAGCAGATTGCTAAATGAGATAAGAACATAGATGAGGACCGTGTCCCCAGAGCTGTCAAAGAAACCCACCTTCTTTCAATTTTCTTCAAATTTCAAGCAAAATGATATTTTCATCCCATCTGTTTTTTTCCCCCTCTCTTTCTTTTCCATTTGCAGTATGAATGGAGAAGGTATAATGAAATGAATATATGCCAGATCTCATTGAGCCAATGGGTCCATAAAGCCGTTTTCTTGTTTTAGAGAAAGCCTCACGGCCTTGGGGCCCGATAATTAAGTGTCAATCTCAAATGAAACGAATGATTACAGAACACATGTCATTATGTGTGCCGTACACCCCCACACCTGTCAGAGTGTGTCTTGAGCGAGCGAGGTACCGCCTCACGAGTCACGACGCCAGCGCAGCGGTTCAGAAAAAAAAGTATTACGTTTGCACTCTACGCATGAGCCTCCATCTTAGATGAGGACAGTGAACAAAAGCACTGTGGATGGTTAGCAGGGCCGCATACTTCTGAAAAGCCCCCGCTGTCAGTTGAACATTTCAGGGTTTGTTAGTTTTTTTTTGAAAACACTCTGATGTTAAATCTATGGATTATTCTCTGATTATTCTACAGACAGAAACGACCTATGCAGAGTTTCGGACCGGCTCATAGCAATGCAAGATCAAAAAAGAGGAGGCAGACAGCCAAATTAATTCTGAATAAAGTCATCTATTTACCCAAAGTGAAAATGGAAGGGAAGTGTTTGATAGATGCAACGTGTAGGTCATACATTGTTGAGTGCGTGCGTTTCAAAAAAGGGAATCAATCACAAAGTCGAGAGAGGAGTGGGGGGAGCTGTAACAGAAAGGAAAGGTGGTGTTTTCTTTTATACCCACACTGGTGCCAGGTGTGGGTAATCACGACTAATCACGTCCCCGCTGCAGGCTGTGCAACCTGTGGTCACCACGTGGCCAGTTCATGGACAGGGGGGCGGGGGCGGGGGGGGGGGGGGGGGGGGGGGGGCACAGGCTGGACTCCTAACAATACAGAATGAGAGAACAGAAAGACAGAACGAGAGAAGAAATAACTCTGACCTCTCTGGTAATATCCTTGAGGTCATAGATTTGGAGCCTTCAATGCAGTCTCACATAACATGTTTTTTTAATTCACTAACATGAATTGTGCAGAACTTATGAGAGAGCAAGTAATCATAGAGCTGAAATAAAAATGACAAAAGACATAATATAACAGAATATAACAGAAAATAAAAATGGTGGTGCCCCTATTTCTCTGGGGTTTTAACTGAAGATACAGTTTTCAATTCCATTCAATTGTGTTTATACTGTGCCATGCTATTGACAGTATATCACTATTTGTTCAACACCCTACAATTCAGAATAATTGAACCAAACTGAGACTTTTGAAATTATTTTTCTTTCTATTATCTTCATGATTTTGTCTTCAGTATTGGTCCCCTGGCAATGTAAGGATAGGCTGCACAAACAAATAGACCTTGCACAGTCAAAGGTGCATTTACTGCTATTATTATTATTCACTGCACATGAAATACAAAAGCAATTGATTTGAATAAAATGGTTTTACCTGTGTTCTTCTCATATTCACCCAGGTGACACGTGGACTCCATTTATATTCCTTAGAATTGTCTCACAAGTTGCCAGATATGACTAACACCACCTCATCTGGGAACTGCAAACAGTGACCTCACAGCATCGTTATAAGTCACTGCTGTATACTGTATAAGCCTTCTGTATCTGTAACTAAGCCAGTGATAGGCAGTATGCATGGGTATACAGATGTCAGGCCATTGGTTACACTGACTTTAAAACAGCTAAGGGGCATTGTTGCGTAAAATCCTCCGTAAAATCAATCTAACCTATGGACTCGAGTGACTTATTGCTTTAATAACACGGTTGCTATATATACAGTATATCTGGCAAGACTTCATGAAATAAAGGCACAGTAACAAGAAATGTAGCAATTTATTAATAGATAATCATTCCTCCATCAAGAAATGTATGCCCTCTATCAGAATGGTTGCCAAGCAACTTCGAGACACAACAACTTTTCTATCAAGTTGTGGTACAGTAATATAGAACAAAATGCGGTCAAGGTGTACATGTATGTTTGTGCTGGATTTTACAACGGCATCAAATGCGATTCTGCCAATCATAATCAAGGACCGGAACTATCGTTTTTAGAATTAACATTTTACACTCAGAGCACGTGCTAAACTTGCAAAACACCATATTAGCCTGAACATACAGTATGAATAAATATCACCATAACCATTTACTCCATTCATATGGTTATGCAAGGTGTAATACACAACAATTAGTGAGTTTGGGTCACATGGACAGCATTCATATAGTTACAATAGACACGTATGAGCATGTGGGCCAGCAGGGGAGGGGAGAGGGATTCTCATTGAGAGCGACAGGGTCTGAGAGGAGAGAGATGGGGGAAAAGCAGCCTCTATTGGATTACCCTGTCAGGTTTGCTGATCCAATGTCCTTGGATGCGGACCTCATAGGCCTGTCTAACCCAATTTCAGAGTCAGCTGCAGCATTATGGGATAGAATAAGTTCTTATCCATGCCGCTTTCTTTTTTCTACTTTTTGGACGTGAAAAAGGAAAAATGTCAGTGGACCCTGTGAGGACCTTAAAGGACCCAGAGTTTGTACTAGACACTCACCCATCTTCTCTTTCTCATTCACTTCTTCCACTTCGTTATAGACAGTATGGCCAGCGCTTACACCTTCTTTACTTTAGATTATTTTTTTTTCCTTCTATGTTTACGTGTGATCCTTGGAACCAGGTGGTGTTAGTGTTTTTAGTTCTGCATTGAAGTCACATAACCAGCCAGATGCTGGATGAATGACGAGCTAAAATGCACTCTTTTCTTCTGTTCAGTCTTGAATCTAGACGTCTTTCACTTTCTCACACTCCCAAACTGCTGCTGGTTTATTCAGATCTCTGATCCTCAGAGGGCATAAGGAGAAGCGTGTGTAAAAAGCAGTTCAGCTGCACAACTGTGCACACTAACCTCACCATAAGCAAGCACACACACACACACACACACGCACACACACACACACACACACACACGGAGCCTCATTCAGCAGAGTTCACAGAAAGCAAATAAGAGTGATCAGGGGCATTAAGACCCACATGTACTGTACCCCGCAGTGCTTTTCAAAGCCTTTTTTGAAAAAAATGAATGACCTCTTAGATTTGTC
>NC_085014.1:20601483-20657998 GCF_963854185.1 Sardina pilchardus | reverse complement strand
TCTCCATACCAAGCACACATGTCCACTGCCTGTTGTAATTGCACAGAAATGAGGGCGAGTGGTATAACTAAGCAGAGAGATGAATAGAGAAAGCTGAGAATTGAGTGAGACAGGGAGGTAAAGAATCACAGGAAGCATAATGATGACATGCTATCATGATCGTGAACGAATAGCAATTGTCTTCATCGGAAATATTTCATATATTCATCTTGAACCCTGCTATTGAGTGAATATCTAAATAGCTTACAAGGTTTCTGAGAGCATATCTGGATCTGTGAAAGTGGGGGAGAAAACACATTATGGTTAGCCATGGGGTTAACAATAATCATTCAGTGCAATAGCACGGGTAGCGTTCACTGCATAAAATGCATGCATTTCCCTGAGTAATGGCGTCTCAGAGAAAGGTAAATAGCGTAGCATCTGCGCCGCCATCCATATGGCGTTTACCTTTTCCAGCTCATATACCATGAAAAGGGGTAGAAGGGGAAAAAACAACAGTCCATTATGAGACAGCGTCCTACATATCATGTTCCCTGAGAAAACAGGGGAGCTCTCAACTGTCCTAATGATTTTAGCAGCCTGCTCCAGCCGTTCCAGCCTCTCAGCCGATGCTTTGCTCGGCGCCATCTCTATGATTGGGTAAAGATTGCAGATAGGGAACGAGAGCAGGGAGGGAGAAGCACAAAATAGACTCGGAGACGTCCATTCGCTTCGGTCATGTTAGTCTTGTCCAGCGGCGAGCAAAAATAAAAGTCTTGAGGATTTTAAGGTACAGTAAGTGCAGGAAGGAGGAAGGAAACAATTTCTTCAGGAAAAAAGACACGAGGAGGACTTAATGCGTGCAAAATTTCCCAGGTAGTCAATGTGACATTCAATTCACTACCCCCTTCTGTAGTAAAGGCTCACCATGGTGATGAGTGTGCAGAGCAGGTGGGAGACCAGCCACCGTCGTGTATCGTCTTTGTAAGCCAGTCTATAAAACACACTGAGTTTTGAGGGCTAGTTCCTTGTCAAAGTACCCTGCGAGGAAAAAGTTTCTCAACCCCAGCTGTTACCCTATACATTTCATTACTGCAGCCAGGGGCCTAGTCCTGTTAGTTTCCGTGTCCTTAGCCATGTCAGTTAGCCCAAATGGGCTCTGGTTAGCCACAGACTCACTATATACGATGCTGCGCAACTAGTGCTAGTCATAGGCGCTAGACTGGCCTACCATGCCAGTGACGTAGCTGGTTGTTGAAATCCAACATGGCGGCGCCCGTGTAACAACAACACCATTTTCACCGTATCATTTTGTCCCTTTTAACAAATCCAGCCATTTTAATCATTGTACCAATGAGAAGAAATAAAATACATCTGTTATATCACATTTACTTCAAATTTCAGTTCAGTTCATCTTTAAGTGTGCATTCTACATGTCATTTCAGATCAAAAACATTAAGATTTGTGTAGGTAGGTTTGTTCCGATTCTGACAAAATTGCAAATCATTGTGAAATCATCATATCATACACAGGGCCAATTAGCCGTGGCTATTTCTAGTTCAACAGGATGCTAGCCTCATAAATAGGTCAACTTTGAACATGTTCTTTTTTGTCCACCAGAAATAGTTAAAAAAAACCAAAAACATTTTACTCAAAAAAATAAATAAATAACTAAAAAATTCTAAATTACTGGCAGGGAGTTGGAAATAAGTAATCTTCCATGGTACACTGGCGCGGGTATGATCTACATCAATGAGTGTTGGCTAAGTAGGGCAACAGGGAGGCAGTTCAGAGAGCTATCGGTCAAGGCTGTCAGGAGGCGCGCCGGGGCGCAGAGCTGCTGGGTGTAAGACACCGACAGACGGTGGCATCGCGGCTAAGGTCAACACCGGCTCCACGTGGCCCCCGTCCATGAACGCTCCACACACACACTCACACACACACACACACCTACACACACATACGCACAAACTCACACACACACTCTCACCACCGATCCAGCCCTGTCCCCACTGACCGCTGTGATGTCAGGCCAAGTGGCAGCTCCCTCTGCCCGATCAGACCCAGCGCCTCTTGTTCGACGGCCAACTGGCAGCGCCGCTCTCCCACCCTCCCCTCGCCACGCCACGCTCGGGCGCACGGACGGGCCAGAGCTCCGCCTGGTTCCGTATGTTCGGTCCCTTTTTTTAGCCCCCGCTCTGATGGACGCTGCCCAGCCAGCCATGTCTGCTGGCCCCGGCAGAGGCAGAGGGAGAGCAGGATTAAACAGACCGCCCCTCCACCCCCGCTGCACCCCCCCATCCCATCTCACCCCTGCCCCACCCCCTACCCCCCCCTACCCCGGGAAAAAGAAGGGCAGCTGAACATAATCACCTATAATCTCAAATTCTGGGCCCCTTGATGATGAAGCTGGGGCTGGGCCTGACTCGCATGTGGGAGTCAAGAGCCTGACGGAGATGAGAGTGAGGGAGTGTGTGTTTGAGTGTGTGTGTCCATATATGTGTGTGTGTGTGTGTGTGTGTGTGTGTGTGTTTGAGTGTGTGGGTCCATATGTGCATGTGTCTATTTTGGCAAATCCTATTTCCTCTCTACATAACCCCTCCACACATCACCCCCACACACTCAAACTCTATATATATTCTGCACATTTGATGAATTTTAAGACCTTCTCTAATATCTTAAAAAATACAATTACTATGAGTTCTGAGTGCAGTCTGATGACTGATAGCTGGGCCTGAAGGCTTTGCCAGAGCTGACATATACGTTATTTGCGGAAATATTTTTATATTATATTGTTGTGGGATAGGCTGGTAAAATAAAACAATAAATCGAGCATACTTCTCCAGATTAAATGAGTGCCTGCACAATAGTGATTCCAGACATTCAAAAGCATTTGAAGGCATTTGTCAATAACTAAATGAAAGACATATTTAGGCTTTTTGAAGATCAATGTATTCCTTCTCATGTATTCTCCTCCTCAAAAAAAAAACGGAACCATGCTCAAAAATAAAACGGCGCACTATAAACGGACCACTACTCCGCTGCTTATTGATCCCATTAGGTCCTTAAGAGTGTGGATAACATGGAAGCCTCCGAGGAGAGGAGAGGCCGGGCAGGGAATTCTGTCCGCACGTAATGTGGTGGAGGATAAAGCGAGCATGGTTAATGTTGTCAAAAAGACGATGAAAAAGAGCGGCGTGGCGCCCCATTAATCTTTGGGGGCGGCCCCACACTCCAATCCCCCTCGGTCTTTTCCGTCCGGCCTGCCCACTCGCTCTTGATTTGTACCAACTGAGGAGGAATCGGCAGCAGTTGCCGTGCACGCCAATCGATATCGTCACTGGCCACGCATGCACACACACACACACACACAAGCGCACGCGCACATGTACATGCACACACGCACGCACGCACACACACACACACACACACACACACACACACACACATACATACAATTACACACGCACACACGCACACACACACACACACAAGAACACACACAGCTCAGAGGTGCAGCTGACCTCGCGGAGTAGCAAACTGACCCTTGGTGCTCGCTCAACCACTGCAACGTGACCAGAGACAAAAGAGTAGGAGGTTGGACCAGCATTGCATGAGGGGCGGATTTGCATATTGTGTCAGAAATACCGACACACAGAGACAGCGGGCGAGCCCCGAGTGAGTGGCTCGTTGTACCGCAGAACAACAACAAAAAAAACCAATGCGGAAAGAAAAAAACACAGAAAGGTTACACACCACCAAGGAGAGGAGAGAGAAGTGTGAAAATGAAATGTCACTCCGTGGCAGGGATGTCGGAGAACGGAGCCGGTATACTGAAGTGTGACGAGAGAGAGTCGGACGGTGATGTGACAGTCCAAGAGGAGGGGATTGTCAACACTTCTTTCGCTCACAACAAGCCAGAGGCCGAGGAGCGGTGCTGGTGGGTGGACGTCCGCGTTACCTTCGCAGGAATAAAAAATAAGGATGCGGCCTAATCTTATTCTGAGGAAACAAAGTTCCACGTAATTATCTTTTCTGAGATGACACTTTGAGTGTTTTTACTTAATAACATGATATGCATGGGGCCACTGATTTGATTCCCCCCCCACCCACTCCTGCCTCTTCAACTGTCTCGCTGTCGCAGTCTTCCCGCAGCAAGAGGCTGATGAGACTTTCTTTAATGGTACATGGCAATCATCTCCCATGTCGACTAATCATTTGTCACAAATCTAGCCTCGACAATGATTTAGATTAAGAGACTGTTATAGAGTGTAGCAAGGAAGCAGGGGGTTCACTTTGTCTCATGGAACAAGTCAAATCGAAACAACATTTTTAACTATCATTTGACCATGTTCAGGTTTGTGACTGTCTGTACCATAATTGAGACAACCTAGCTTCATGAAATCCCTCCGTAAAATGAAGGTTTGTTGTTGATAATGCTAAATTGCCATGAGCATTCAACGTGAGCTACATGATTGGGCACACATTTTGGCAAGCCCTTGGGCATGTTTTGTATACAATATATGAGTAGCACAAGTTAGCTAATAGATACATTATTAACAACCTCTCTATACACATTACCAGATTACAAAAAGCTTGAGAAATGGAACATCAAATGGGTTCTCGGTACAGTATCGGTACAAATCAAGAGATAGCTCACCTACCTTTCCGCTGATCTGCTTACTGGATGTCTTACAGCACTTGCAGGCCCCGGTCGATCGTTAAAGAAAGATGGAAGGTAGCTAGCTTCTACTGTTCTGAGAAGCCATTGCTTCTGACGTTCTGTGTAAAAGGAACACAATGGAGGAATTGATATTTATCCTCTGCTTGACGTCAATATTTACAGGCATTTAGCGCTAATGCAGTACCCATTTGTTAAACAAATTAAACCTAAAACTGAAATGCACATGATCCGACCTGATCAATTCAAACTAAAACTGAAATGTACATGATCCCACAACATTACATAGTGCAAGATTTGATAATGGTAGAGACTTCACTCTCCGGATTATAAGTCAGGATAGCATGAATTTGAAGCTGTTATTTTAACGGTATCCTACGGTACGTTATCTTCAAAGTCATTTTGATGGTAAACTAACTTGTAATCAGGGAGAATGGCATGCCTTCTGAGCTGTAGTCTACCCTTCTAAGGAGAACCAGCCTTGCAACTTATTTCTCCCTCAACTCAGAGAATCACAAATAACTTTACAGCAATTAATCAATAGCCTACTATTTTGAGATCATCTTTTATTGAGTAAACAAATCAATATGTATCATTTCTGTAGTAAATTAGTATTTCTGTTTAGCTTCAAGCTGCAGCCTACAGTATGTGGTCGACCTGACACAACCCAGAAGATCCTAACCGTCACAGTTAGACTGGTGGATGGACAGGACGAAGCGAAAGTGGGCCTGTTGAAGGGGGATATGACTGGAGACCATTTTGTGCTGACAGCTGGACAGATGGTCCCTCACACTCCTCCGATGGCCATCTTTAAGGGGGCAATTAAGGGCAGGTAAATTAGTGCACGTCCGTGCAGTCGCTGCTACAGGAATGGGGCACGCTAGGCTGCAGTTCTGCTCCGTCAGTGTGCCATTTGTCAGAATTAGAGGACAGAGCGAGGGAAAAAAACAAAGGCAGGCAAAGATGGAATGCACCACTCAGGACATTACAAAGGCCACTTAAAATATATTTATCTGAAGGCTTAGACACGCCAGCAAATAATCACAACCTCAATTAGACACAACTGCGGAAAAAAACCCACAATAAATGGAGCGATAAAACTCACAAACAAAGCCACCGCGTGTGACAAGTATTGCCTCTTAAGTGCCTACACAAACTGGGAGGAAGGGAAGACGGTAAAACTAAAGTCGGAGAAAAAAAGTCGGACTCAGTTTTTGCTGCGAAAAAGGCACGCCCCAGACGCCCATTAAGACGGCACAGGCTCTGGCATAAACCTTCGTAATGGAGCACTTCACCTTCTATGAGCAGGTGCTGCTATGCTGCTGGAGATGGTGTGCTTCGGCAGGAGGATATTTCAGTAGCAGCCCCCCGCCCCCCCCCCTCCCTCAAGATTCCGTGTCCTGGCCCTGACCCCCCCGTACACACTCCCCTGCTGCCGCACGACGGCTCGCGTTCCGTTTAACATTTTATCCCCGACGCCGAGGTTGTCGAGCGTCGTCGACGTCGTGCGCTCGCGGGGAGATGAAAGATTTACGGCGAGCGTCGCTTAATTAAACCCCCTCTCTGTTGTGCGTTCGCTCGCCTCCTCCGACAGCGTGACAGTGGGGAGGCAATGGGAGACGGTTAAATTAAAAGAAAACTCCTAAAGTTCAGCCTCGTAGAAAAGGAGGGGAGACTAAAACTTTGCCTGGATCTTTTTTTCCCCTCCTTTTCGTTTTTTTTTTAAACTTTTCAACACTTTCATTAAAAAGTGCAGTTGCTACCGCACATCCTCAGCTGTGGGGACCCTCTCTCAACTAACAGCGTGTGATGGGAGGGGAGATGACGAAGGGGGTTAGCTGTGGGATCCACGGGAGACAGAGGCGACCCAGAGCCTGAAATGGGACGTCGTGTGCCCCTCTTTGAAAGGCATGCTAATGGGCTTGAGACAGAAGCCTTGATGTCGGAGGGCTTCACTTTCCTGCCGTCGCTCTCTATCTCTCTCTCTTTCTCTCTCTCTCTCTCGTTCTCCTCGGGAGGCAACACAAATCATATCCTCGTTCGAGCTTTGATCAGGGTCCGCATTAACCGTCCATGCTCACCGTAATGGCCCCGGTCTATTACAACAGGCGAGGAACTCCATTACTGCCTCCATTCATGAATCATTAACCAGCCGTTATGGTCAATACAGCCCATGATGAAGTGCTGATGGCTAACTGGAGCCCCTGTGCCTTAAAAGGACTGAGGTTGGTTGCCAAATTTAAGAAGTTCAACTAAGTTAGAACTGCAGTGACTTTAGAGTATGTGGATCATTATCATCGAGAATGATTTTTTCCCCCTTTTTTTTCGTTCAGGATTGCAACAAGTGACTTAATACTTTTGAACTAATATTCAAGGAATTTGAACTCAAAACCAAGGCTGATACATTGGGAAGCTCTAAGGGGACTCTGGTTGCTAATTACACTGAAGTACACAGAATATTTCCATGCACCTTCGGAGAAAATCAATATGAGACGCATATGCAATGCCCTTCTTTCTTCTGTAGCATCGGCACACAGTTTGCCTTCTGAAAACGACACTCATCTGAGCTTACGGAAAATATCAGAGTACTGTAATTTAGAAGTTAGATTGTGCAATTGCTTTAATTGCTTTTGTGGCGTCTTCTGAATTTCCGGGCTCATGAGATTGAAAGACACAGCTTGAGATCGACTTGGAAAAAAACAAATAATGCAGCGACAGGGAATGAGTCAGAGAAGGCGTCGAGGCTCCGGGCTGACAAAGGGGGAGACCAGACGCAAGGTAGACAGACGGACAGATCTCTTGAAGCAAAGCCTGCATTCCGCGCTCGAGAAAATAAATAAATATGTGAGCACAAGAAGAAAAGATTTTTGGCATTTCACTGGCTGGGAATGTGTCGACTTTGGCACTTGCTGCATAGTGGGGGTGACTGAGGAAGGTGGAGAGGGTGAAGAAGGGTGAGGGGGGGTGGGGGGGCGGAAGACAGACAGAGGGTGGAGAGAGGACTTGACGAGCCGTCACACATGGATGCTGCTTGGGAGCACAAAATTGATGAGTTCATCTTCTGCTCATTATTGTCGTGATGGATCAGATTGCCGACTTCCCGCAAAGGCGGCTTAATGACTCCACGACACAAATCAGGCCTACTCCAGCTTTATACTTGTCTGTCCGTTAATGTCTCGCACACGACTCCTCTGATGTGCTTTAAACAAAATTGATAATTGCCCCGTGTCTCCATCATTGTAATAAATGACGTCGTCGAAGGGCCATTCATATTGTTTTTCTTTTTTTTCCCCCACGCATTCTCAGAGTTTTTCAAAGCCCCGCTCAGGAGTCAAGTGATGGCATTTAACTTCCATCTATCATGTCGTCCCACGACCCCCCCACCAAGCTGTCATGCATTCTCATCAGTCGCTGCTAAGCTTAATAAACCGGCGTGAGTTATTGTCACAGCACCCCCCGTTAGCCGTATTGTCATCGGTATGGTCCGGCAAACCCTGCGATAGCTCGAGTGTGCTGATGTGTCCACAGGCCTGTGCTGAACCTCCGGGCCACTATAGCGTAGTACTGCTAGGTCTAACAAGGTGGCATTATTGTCATAATTAACAGATATGATCTACCACTCACAACCGCCCCCCATCCCCATGCACCAGGACCTTCCCTTCCCTTCCTCTACCTCACCCCCCCACCTCACTTCCCCCACCCCACTCTCTCTCTCTCCGATCTCCACCTCGTATTTGTGTCCCGGCCGTTGTTAATGTCCTGGCTCTAATGGGGATGGCGTCTGCGCCAATCTGGCTTAAAAACTTCTGTCTGCCTCCAGCATCCCCTTATTTATTCAATAATGAGACCGCACGAGGCGGTGCCTCTATTCATAATGGAGCCGGCGGAACTGTCTCGGATCAGGGGAGGCAGCAGGGTAATATGCAGGGATAGATCTAATTGAGAGATGATTAGGGCCTCGCTCGCTGATTGACTCGAGGAGCCACGTAGCTCTGTCTCTGTCAATAACGCCGCAGTTAAGGAGTCTCGGCCGCGGACGCTGGCTCCACGGAAGTAATGCACGTGGCAGGGACGCGCCGCGCGTTGGGACATCGATACCAATTCTGTGGTCAGCCTCTGCTCGGCCCACCCCCCCCCCTCGCCTAGTTGAGGTATCAGCCCTCAACTCCCCTTCCCCTTCCCCTTCCCCTTCCCCACCACCCCCTCCCTCCACCATAGGCAGAGTGGTTGCATCCAGCTTAGCTGAAGCTAAAGAAAGAGAGAGAGAGACGTAGAGAGATAGAGAAAGAGAGATAGAGAAAGAGAGAGAGAGAGAGAGAGATTGGAGAATGGGGAGGGCGGTCCCCTGCCACATGTCATTTCAGTTCACAACAGCTGTCATCACAAAGTATAATTTGGCATTTTTCTAAAAAAAAAAAAGTAAATCCAAACTGAAGGTGTGTACTGAATAATAACTATATGTTGATGTCCCGCCATGTGGTCTGACAACATAATTGCCATAAAGCAATTTTTGCTTCCCACCATCGTTCAAGAATAGCTCGCCCAGTACAACACATAGTTAGGGACACTATAGCACACACACACACATGACAGTCTTTTGTTGTGATAAACAGCTTGATCATGCCTAGCTAAAAATCCATCACTAGCTCCCATATACAAGACACAAATATGAGCTTCAAAGGTAGCCCAGCGCCTGATATCCAACACACCAGCGCAGGGAGTTGTCTATGTGTTTTTGCCTTGGAGGGGAGGAAGAATCCCCGTAGGACGCTGGCCTTAATAAGCGATGCTGAGCTGCCACTCCTTTGGTCAAGCTATCTCTGACAGCGCAGGGACGGAGGGGCCGGGGAGCGGGAGCTATTAGGATAAGCAGATGCTACTCGGGCTGTCGCCCGGGAGGCAGCGAAGGCGAGAGAGAGAGAGAGAGACTGACCGTGGGGACTGGATGCGGGTGCTTTGATACATTCTGATACTGACCTGAGGCCCACCTCTGAGATGCAGGACCTGAGGATGGATGCTTGGGGGGAGGGCAAGGGAGAAAAGATACAGACAAACAAACAAACAAACAAAAACGATCAATGGCTGCTTGGTAATTGGACTGGGCCTTAATGAGGCCGCTGCGCACCTCTGTCAACCAGGGGTCTCGCACACTGGGAGGCCCCATCAAAGCCGAGGCGGAGCTCACCAAAGGCTCATCGCAGCGGCAGCGGCCCCCACACAAGGAGAGAGAGAGACTGTGGGGGAAAGAAATAACATGTCAGGGTCTCTTTTAAAGGCCCACACCGGGGCCCCCACACTCAGTCGCTCACTCTCAAAACATCCACCCGGGCCTTGCACTCCCCATGCCTTTTAAAAGCAATTTGCCACCGAGTTCTGAAAAAGAAACGCAGATGCTGCCCTTAGAAGAGCTCTTACTTTCCCCTCATTTTTAGACATTTTTTTAAATTTATTTCTCTTTTTTTTCAAACTCAGCGTTGTTTTTGCTTGTATGAGGTTTCTGGAGATGGTGATACAGCACAGATGCCCTCAGAACTTGTTTCGTTTCTTTTAATATATATATATATTATTTATTTTTTTATTATTATTATTTATTTTATTTTTTGGGAGGAGGATGTCAGGCTGAGATTCCGGGTTTGATGCCGACTCGTGTGTGATGTGACGCGGCGCGTTCTTGGAAAGCGCAGCGAGAGCAGGCGAGGGGAAGAGTTCTGTGACTTCTCTGAGCTGCAAGAGAATTCCAAATGAATATGCTAATCCGCCGTTCGGAGTCGCGCCCGCACGTGCTCCACACAACATCTAATCACCCAGGCTATCATTAAATTCCGACTTCTGCTGAAAACTACGAAACTCAGAAAACCAGGGGGTCTTCCCCCCCCCCCCATCCCAAATGGCATCACTGGTAAACTTGCGCTCCTTGAGAAGGCTTGGCGTACCTTTTTTCCGAGTGCAGGGTCAGGTGTGGTAGAGTGTGACCGGCTTGCTGTATGATTTATTGCTGGGCTTGCCTGTAAATTGCTAGGAGTCAATACAAACAGGCTGAACTTCCTCCTCAGAGATCGGGTTCGATATCCATCATTTTCTCATTTCCGTCGGACCCCTTATCAGCCTCGCGGCTTGTTATTACCATTTTTACCTAAGCCACAGGAGGCCAGGAAGACCTCAGCACCGCATTGGAGGCATCATTTTTAATGGGCAATCCATGACCATTCATAGATATATACTTTAATATGAGGGTCAGAACATTCGGTCAATAGCCTCCTTTTACAGGGGGGGAAATAAAGGTTTGCAAGTCGTTTTTGGCCGGGGAAAAGTAGAAAGCTCAATCCAAGGTCATTGCCCGCTGTCTGTCTTCCCCACCAGATTTTATTAGGATGAAGAGCAGCCGCTCTGATTCTGTCGAACAGTAATGGATAGAGACAGGGGATGTTTGGGAAATATGACAAGGAGAGAGAGGGCATTCGGAAGACCAAGAACAAGGAGTAGCGAACAAATGAGGTCGTTGCATGAGAAATGCAAATAGTGCACGTTTAAAGCAAGTCCGCTAACTGTCGTGCCTCGATACTCGACCTAATCTACCGCTGGTCAGGGGGTTGATCCTTTATTTATTAATTTATTTGTGCATGAGAGCGAGCCGGACAAATGGGCCACTTTGACTCTGCATCTATTAAGCCTAACACATGAAAGCGTGGAATTCTCTTTGGAGGCCTAGTGGCCTCTTGCACACCGCAGGTTTTATGGTAGGTTTAACCGTGAAATCTAAAAGGCTCATTAGATGAGCTTCAGACTTCCCTTTCCACATCTAAAGGGCAAATGCAATTCATATCCGAACTGGCATGTCTGGCTCAAATAAGACAAGGGCCATTATGCTGGAGACCTAGTCCGTGAGATCGTAAAAACTGGCTCCACGGGAGGGGAAAAAAATGAACAGGGAGGACAGACACACAGACACACACACACACACACTCTCTCACACACACACACACACACACACACACACACACACAAAACTTCCTGAAGTACTGGAGGACCTGAATGCTAAACATCCTCCCTGATGCGAGGAGATGGATGTGGCTCCGCGCCGCACATATGGCCTACAGCCCCAGGGCATTGTGGGATACGCTGGGTGGAAAAACAGGTAAACTGATAGGGCACATCATTATCGTCCGGTCCCCCTGTATGGCTCTGTGGAAGAGAGAGAGAGAGAGAGAGAGAGAGAGAGAGAGAGAGAGAGAGAGAGAGAGAGAGAGAGAGAGAGAGACGAGGGAGGGGGAAAGAGAGAGAGCACAAGTAGGAGAGGAGCATAGGGCAAGGAGGAAGTGATGGAATGAACTGGTGAGGAGGTAAAAGCAAATAAGAAAGAGTATAGAACTGTGAGGTAAAAGGGAAGGGGGGAAAAAAACAGCGAGCAAAGGGGTCTCGGTGGCTTTGCCATCTGCAATTCGGAGCAACCTGCTTTGCTCTAGCTGGTGTGTGTGTGTGTGTGTGGGTTGTCAGTTTGCAGTTGTGTGTGTATATATTTTCTCCCTTTTTGCCCCGTGTGTTGCTAGGGTGAGTGACAGCAGGTGGGGATGTGGACCAATTAGAGGTGGGCTGGAGGGTTTGATGAATGTCCCCCAGCCACCAGGCTCGGAGGAGGACCACCACTAGTGAGGTGTGTGTGTGTGTGTGTGTGTGTGTGTGTGTGTGCGTGTGTGTGTGTGTGTGTGTGTGTGTGTGAACTGGGGTTGGGAGGGGGTTGGTGATGGGCGGCCCGGTAAGGGATGTAACTTGACGTGATACAATGCCGAGCACAGTGGCCCCACAGCTGTCGAGGGGAATGAGCGTGATCACCCCGAGAAAAGCCACCAAACCCAGAGAAAGCCTGTGGAGCGGAGGCCTGTATCTCTGTGTGTGTGTGTGTGTGTGTGTGTGTGTGTGTGTGTGTGCGTGCGTGCGTGCGTGTGTGTGTTTATATACTGTACACTGTCTATAAATTATCCCCAGCCTCTCCTGTATCTCAAATGCTCAAATGCCCCTCTCCTCCAGCCAGATAAACAGTGTGTGTGAGTCATTAGCATGGCTCCACTGGTTGCCTGCCTGTCTGTGAGTGAGTGAGCGTTGCTCCTCAAGTGGCTGTGTGAATGAGACACTGTTGCATGACCAAATGAAAAGCAGAAAAAGTGAAAAGAAAAACAGAGTAGGAGAAATCCATTAGGCCGGTCACGTGACCTCATGCATGATGGCGCTGCTTTGTCAGAGGGGGGCTACTACAGTAGGTGCTGGAGTTTGGCATTGAAAAAATAAAAGCGCTCTGTCGAGGTCATCCGCTTGTTGCCAAGAGTAACGTGCGCAAGTATGAAAAGCTCTCCGAGCTAGTTTGTGTGCTGAATGTTGTTTTTTTCAGTTTTACAGTAGGTGGTGTTGATGAAAGGTATAAACAAAACTAAAGGCTTCTGAGCTATGCAGGGCAAATTGAGCTACTAACTGAAGTGAACTGCTGAAGAAATGTCTGAATTGTGGGCTCCGTTCAAGTGGATTTGAGTGAAAATAACAGTGTTGCAGAGACGGGGGGGGACCGTTAAACAAGGACGAACCTGAATGAAGACCCTAGAGCACTTCAGAAAGAAAAGAGGTCACAGTCATTTGCGTCTTAAGTGTGTTTGGTCTGAAAAATAAATCCCTTTTACATCTTACATGTAAGTCTTAAGATGCAAAGGACCTTGACTGGGAAAAAGTGGACGCAGTGGGCTTGGGTTCAATTTGAAGAATATTATGAAGAGGTAATGACCTCTGTAATTCCATGCCAACCGTGCGTGTGGAGTGACATCATCAAGTCATCCGTCAGTTTCTATTGGTTTCAGGTCATCACCTTAATCCTTGTGGACAGAAATGTACGAGTGAAGCCTTCACCAATAACCTAAATCTGCTATGAGTCAGTCACATCTCTACCAAAGCCCTATGAATGAAAAGACAAGGACCACACAGGAGGTGCAACCTGTGGTGGACTGCAGATGTTTTATTTTCCCTCTCAGTGAAAGCCTCTATTATTTTACTCGCATCTGTCCTCTCCATCTCTCTTCAGACGATAGAGAGAGAGAGAAAGAGATACAGTAGATAGACATATATATAGAGAGAGAGAAAGAGAGAGAGCATGAGTGCTTGTTTTGTACAGAGCAGGCCAGGGACAGAGTCATTCTCCAAGTCCAACATGCAGCTCAATGGGAGCACAGCTTTTATGCATCCCCCCCGTGTGTGGTCAGCCACTACCACAGCTTACCACAGCATTAATGTGTGCCAGAGTTCGCATGGGTCACAGACCTTGAAGGGATGCAATTACGGACTGCTGTCTCAAATGGAGAAGCAAGCTTATACACCGAGGTCATGATGTCTGAATGTTGCTAATAGATTGACTCCCTAAGCACTCTGTATGGACCATTTAGAATATTTAAAGGAAGTTTACACTCAATACAAATAAGTAAAGTCTAGTTGGGAATAAGTTTATTTGGTTGTATGGTTTTCTCCATCTCTATTATTGTATTAATATATGAATGATCCATGTTTTTTTTAATTCACTTGCTGAGTTTTGAAAGTTGTGAAAACATTTCCGAAATAATCTTAATAATCTTACGGAATTTCCTCTAGAGTTTTATTCAGACTTGAGTTGGGAAGCAATTGTTGAAAGTGGCAGGAGCTAAGGGTCAGAAGAAATTTGGAACAGTGAAATAAGTGACTTTTTTTTCCCTCTGCACTGTTGAAGGTTAGCAGAGATATCAGAGAAGTGCACGTCTCTGCCTCTCTGAGTTCCAAGTGAAGCAAGGCCAACTCCCCATGCACCATCTGATCTAGTTTGCACTGAGAGACAGATCAGATGGATCTATTTTAAATACTTAATGCTGTCTCTAATATAATTTATGTCACAAGCTGTTGCCTGGCATGGCAAGAGAATAGGATCAACAAATAAGATATTAGACTATTAAATCAAAACTTCTTCTGTGAGTTTTTAAGATTTTTTTTTTTCTGTGAAACAGGATGAGTAAATTGCAGTCTGCACATCTCACTTCCCACGAGAAGTTAACACCATGTGTGGGTTGGTGTGAACTCAAACTCATCCGAGTCTCTGCGGGAAAACAAGGAACAATAAAAACCCATCGATTCAACTTCTTGTCGACCCGAAACGTGATTATTTCCCTTCCTTTAGGACAAAGACGGATGCCCTATTTGCATAGGTGTGCGACACGACATGAGAAAAAGCAAAAAAAAAAAAAAAGCGTGGCATTTGAATTTCAAATTCCTGATTGGCACTCGACGTACGCCAGCGATGCAGGAAGGTGAAGGTCGAGGCCTGCGAGTCACCTGACAAGCGCTAATCCCCCTCTTAGCCATGTTTGCTTTCATACCAACATCAGTGGGCACGGCGCAATCGAGCGGTCAAAGTCTGTCTCCCCTTTAATTTATGCGCGAGTCTGAAGAGCAGATTAAGTCAATCCCGGCTACGCTGTCCGACGTGATGGATCTTTTTTACCGACTCCCCTGATATCTGAGGGAAGCTCCAGGGATGATTTCTTTATCTATGCATCCTGAGCTGAACTACTGAACTTGAAAAAAAAAAATAAGGCCATGTGACACAGGAAATTCTCCATCCTCCCACTCACCCACCCCTGTAACCACAGGCTACGAACAAACTCTGTGCCTGAGCACTCCAGCTAAACTGTCCTCAAGAGCATTGTAATCCACAACATTTTTTGGGGAAGGC
This sequence comes from Sardina pilchardus, assembly GCF_963854185.1. Classification (NCBI taxonomy): domain Eukaryota; kingdom Metazoa; phylum Chordata; class Actinopteri; order Clupeiformes; family Clupeidae; genus Sardina; species Sardina pilchardus. The sequence goes on along the minus strand of NC_085014.1, from coordinate 20,642,606 downwards.
AATAAATTATTCTACAAAGTCAGAATCTTTGGAGATTATACAAAGCAGCAAAGAAACGGAAAGGGGTGGTGATGTTGGTGGGGTGGGTGGGGGGGGGGGGGGGGGGGTGTAACAGAGGGGGGTGGAAGGGGGGGAGAAAACTTCTCTCTTCAGCATGGGAGTATGATGGCAACCACTAATCATTTCTGGACAGGGGAGAATGTGGGGAGAAGCGATGCGCATAAATAATTTCATTATCGGGCTGTGTTTATTTTCTCAGAGCGGCTTGCGGATGGAGCCTCAGATGCGTGCCCACCCCTCAACCACCCCCCCCCCCCCATACACACACACACACACACACACCCCATCTGTTTGGCCCGCTCAGATCAACATGCCTCTCAGCATCGGCGGCGCTCGTCGTCGGTGGCTCTGCCGCAGTGCTGATGGGTAATTATGCTGTTTTCACACATCTCGCCCGGAATCATACAGGAAAGCACTCATGCATGTTTCACCAGGACGGACGAGGGGGGGGGGGGGGTGGAGAAGGTGTGCAGGGGAGAGTGAAGGGCACAGCACCACCTGGTGGTGGAGTCTGGTGGGTCCAAGGGTTATGGCAGAAGGCAACAGTCCAAAGACCTCTCAGTCTGTTTGGCGTCTTCGTACGGACAATTAGGCAGGAAATGCATCTGTCGAACCCAGGGCACTCACAGGAAGTCAGTTACCATCAACACCGGTCATTAACACCAAAAGTTGCATTGCGTAAGAGCAAAAGATATTGCTGGCCAGAGAAAGACATCCAGTCTACATCACAGTCACTGAAGATTAGCTTCACAACCACAGAGACTGTAGCGCTCTAAGCAACAATAAGATGTCTGGACTACAGCCAATTTGATGTCTTATGGAAGGAATCGCTTATCTTTTGGAGTCAGTAATGTAATTCAAATGATCTTGTGGATAATAGAGGATCCGACTGATGTTTCGACTCCATCCTTTGGGCGTTGTCCTCACCTCAGCAGGAATCTGGGCCATTCTGTTGCTTGCACCCCCCCCAACACACACACACACACACACTGCAGCAACACTCTTGACTCTGCACTGAGCTAATTAATACTTAATTGAATGCATCCTAATGCCGCAACAAAGACAGTATGATCAGACTGGCACATCCTCCAGAGCCAGGCATCATAAATCACGCCTATCAAGGCGCTAATTGTTGAAATTGAAAACTGAGCATGATTGATTAAAAGCAAGTTTTACTTTTTTTTTGTTGTTATTTAAGGAGAGTTAAGCTCAACCATATTCACAAGGAAGTGAATGTGGACCTTCTATCACAGGTTTTTTTTTTTTTGGAGGAGGAGGAATCAGCGCTCTCACATTCTTCAAGTGGCACATGTGATTATGAGACAAAAGGATATGCTTGATGGAATTAATGGCTTTTGTGTGGAGAGCTTAAATGATCAAAGTCCTGTTTCGAGTAGGGTGGGAGGGGGCGGTGAGTATGTGGATAGTGCTCTTTTTAAGCATCAACAAATGGGAGAAAAGACTAAGACTAACACTGACAACAGCAAAGACAACGCGACAACTGAGGCCGCGGCTGGCGACAAGAGGGGCTATATTTGCAGCAGGGCCCAGCAGGCTCGTTCCCTCTTCATCCTGCAGCTCAGTCTCTGTTGACAGTGACGACTTTTTAAATCCTGCCCAATAAACACCCCCCCCCCCCACACACACACACACACACTGTCCTCACCCTCCTCACCCCCTTCCCAAATGTACAGTCATGCCCCTTCACAATAGAGTGATAGCTCCCTGCTTTTGTTAATCCTCATGATATGAAGCTCGAGGCCAGAGAAAAGGGAGAGGGCTGGTAATGATAACACTACGCAGGAGGGTGCTTGAGAATTGTCTTCTTCCCGACGGCCTCGCCATTTCAGTCGGAGTTGTCCCTTTTCACGTGAAGCGCGGCAGCCCACCAGGAGCCTCCTCGCTCGGCTGCAAGTGTTCCGTGAGGCCACGCTCTGGATATCCAATTGATATGAAAGCCCGTGAGAGGCTGCTACCTTCAGAGCTGCGGTGTAAGTGCTGAAATGGCTACAAGAGCACTACACGACTCCAAGTTAGGGAGATGGACGCAGGAGTGAAACGGAGAGAAACAGAAAGGCCCTTAGAGAGAATTCAGACCGATCCGTCAAGGCCAACATGCCAGCAAAGTACATCAAAAAATAACATCTAGTGATGTCAAAGACAGAAAAAAAGACCAATCCTTGGTCCGTCTGTTGATGCAGATCTGTGCCCAAGTGCGTCCTTTGCCCACTCTTTGCCCCTCCACCAAGTTTCGTGACAATCTGTCCGGTAGTTTTTGTGTAAGCTTTCGGACTGATAAACAAACAGACAGTTAGACAGACAAACAAGCAAGCCGACAAATAAACCAACTGAAGCAGAAACAAACCCTTACAAAAAAAATAACCGCACTACGTGTCCAAACTGCAGTTTTCTGAGTATCAAAAGTTAGCAATAGCTACTGTGTACTAATAGCTTCTATAAAAACGAAAACTACTACTACTAATGATGATAACGATGACTATGATATAATAATAATGTTGTTATTGTTACTAGAATTAATATTATATTAATAGAATCTCAAAATCTGTGGTGTAGAGACACTGTGTTGTTTGTAAATAGAAAGAGCCATAGGAGAGGCGTTGTGTCTGAGAGATAAAGTTGCCAAGCCCACATCGGTCACAAAACTCAAGTGACAGTGATTGCTCCTGTGCCTGGGAGACATCTTGACAAGTCAAGATACGACGATGAGCGCCTGTCACCATATAAACCCACATCGCCCCTCTCTTTCACACATGAACTCACTCGACACAAAAAGCTATTAATATATTTCAGAGCCACACCTCCACACACACACACACAAACACACACACGGAAAAAAATACATAGTGTGAAACGCTCCACCAGCTGCGCACCAACACCAACACCAACACACACACACACACATGAACACACACTCATGTGCTACATGTTGCTGTGGCGGGCACACACCTGTGCCAGTGTGTGTGTGTATGTGTGCGCGTGTCTGTGTACTGTATGTGTGCGTGTGTGTGTGTGTGTGTGTGTCTGTGTGTGAATGTGCATGCTCCTGTCTACTCGCCAGCTAGTGGCAATATTGCCATGGACACACACACACACACACTTACACACCTCACCTGCCTCTTCATCAGAATTAAATTACCAGCCAGCCCGAGAAGTCGGAGAGAGAGAGAGAGAGAGAGAAAGAGGGAGAGAGAGCGAGAAAGAGAGAGTGAGAGAGAGAGAGACAGAGAGAAAGAGGGAGAGAGAGAGAGATAGAGAGAAAGAGGGAGAGAGAGAGAGGTGTGCGGTAATGAACTGTACTTGTGCCATATGTAGCCGTTATGAAGAGGAGATTAGGTGCGCCTGGCAAACAGGCGCGTGGGAGATCCACAAGCAGAATTAATCAACTGGTCCCTAATAGCCCCGCAATAGAAGCATCTCAGGCATGACTCCCTCTGACAGGCGTCCCACTCCGCTCGCTCTCGCTCGGAGACGGGGAGCCATGTTGCTCACTGGAGCAGCCCTCATTTACAGGGAATTTCAATGAGCCTGGCCGCAGCCTTCTTAAATAGACGTGCTGCTCTGGTCTGCTTTCATCTTTAAAGATGTTTTCTTTCTCTCTCTCTCTCTCTCTCTCTCTCTCTCTCTCTCTTTTTTTGAAACTCCCACCCCGTTTTTTAGCGTTTGATATTGCTCCAACCCAGACAATGAGGGTAGAAATCTTATTGGGCAGAATCTTTTGATATTCAGAGTGGTTTGGGCGGTTATTGAGGAAGTCCGTATACCACTGATCAGTGGAAAGTGCTCCCTTTTGTTAGGCCACTAGACGTGGACGGAGAGGAATGGGATTAAAATTCAGGGGTTCTGGCGATAGACGGGAAAGGTAGATCTTCTTCGGTCACAGCCATTTCATTTGACATTTTATTCCCGTGGAGAGGGGACATATTTGAACGGAGTGATATTTAAATCACACGACTCGAACTCTGTTAACTTAACGTTACGAGATTTGATATCTCACTGATCTCTACTCTTCAGCAAACATCTCAGATACCTACTACTCCAAAGGCACATGAATGAGCCCTCATTCATTGAGATGAGCAACACACAACAACCTATTAACGGATGTAACAAAATGTAAACTATGACCTATTTCTTACTCTAGACAGCCATTAAAATGAACAGCAGTATGTGAAGTTTGCTTTAAAAGCGGCAACCAGATTTTTACACAGAGGATCAAAGTCTCTGGTAAATGCTTCCAGTGGAGCCTGACTTGGTGCTGGGGAAGGCTGAACACGCATACGCACACACAGACACACACAGACACACACACCCACACACACACAGAGGCCATGTGTGTGTGTGTGTGTGGCTCAGCACAACAGCTGTCTGCCTCGGTGACGGCTTTCTGCCCAGACAGGCAGGGGTAATCCCTGACACATTTCTCTGCTGCCAAACAGCTGCATCAGCCGTCGCTGGGGGAGATTGGCGTTTGCATGCACACCCCCGCAAACACTTCAATTAAAGACAACAACAACATCGGCACCGGAGAATGGCGGGTAGGGGGGGTTAGGGAGATCCAGACGAGGGAAAATGTCAATTGTTGGAAACCTCAGACGAGAGACGTGTGGATTTATTGCGGTAGCGATGCCATGGATGTAAATATCACTGGCAACTCAGCTGAGAATTAACAGTGAACCTCACCACAGCGTCAGGCTTTATAATGTTTGCTCATCCCTATTTGTTCCTGTTTAAATGCCATGCAGTGGCACCATGTTAATGTTACATAATCTATGTCATATCTCATTAGAGCTAATACGAGGCAAAATGGATGCAGATGTATGGAAAATGAGGAGAACGGCAAACCCGGATTAACACGGAAATGAAGATTGTCTTGGCCACACTGTGAAGGCAAGAGCACATCTCTATGTCCAAACTTCTTGATGTCCTTTTAAAGCTTGTATCCGTCAAAAAATAGTGGGAGAACAGCAGCTGTGTCTATTACTGTGCCAGTGACGATTTTATGAATGAATAGCAATCTCATCCACCACACGTGAAAATGAGTAAAGAGCTGCAAAATATGGGGCATTGCAACCAATTCTACTGTATAACACTATTACCCACATTGAAAGGTTCTGTATAATAGAACAAAGAATAAAAATGTAATAAAATTCTCTTATCATGATTTTTTGCTTCCTGCTTTGTGTGTGTGTGTGCGTGCGGTGGCTTAATGATGGCAAAGTCACTCATTGGTTTTGCTAGGTATGACATGAATAATAATGACTCACATATAAATGTGGGAAAATGTCAATTAAATTCTGACAAAGCCTCCGTCTATGACAAATTGCACTTCATCAAACCAGATACATCATTTCCCTTTTGTAAAGGGCACGCTCACAGGTTTATTCATCACTGTTAATGTGAAGCTTGTTGAAATTAAAATGTCTGCATTTTTTTTGGTGAGGAATGCAGCAGGAAATGTTCAGTGTTATTCACAACTTATTTTATATATATATATATATATATTTTTTAGAAAGTCTGTGCTCTCTGTCAGCATGCTTACCAAGGGCCAGATGGATGGGAACCTTGATACTGATGTGGAAACTGTGTGTGAAACCAGGACAGCCCCTAAATTATTCCACTTCTGCATATTTAAGAATAAACATCAAATTAACTCAGATGTGAACCTTAGAAATGAAATGCAGCATCCAAAAAAATAACCACGAGATCGCGCAATGCAATTCTGATTGAATTTGATACCTGCTATTGAGGCCTTGGCCCTTAGTGTTCGTTGCGGCAGCATGTAGGAGACAAAGTCATCATTAGAGACATAGAGAAAGAGAGAGAGAGAGAGAGAGAGAAATGCAGACAGATAGAGGAACTGGATGAGAGAGCTAGTGAGAACTGCCATTAATTTGCACATACATCTTTAAACACCATTAGCCAGGGAGAGCGGGAGTGAGAGAAAGAGAGTGAGAGACAGGGAGAGAGAGAGAGAGAGAGAGAGAGAGAGAGAGAGAGAGAGAGAGAGAGGGGCAGAATCATCAGGGGCCGTTCCAGATCCTCATCTATTCCCTTTCAACTCTTGGCCATTTCCTCTCCCGCACACACCATCGGTGCGCTCGTAGTGGTCTGGCCTCGCGAGCCAAGAGGCCGGCCGACACCTCCAAGATTTGCCAAAGCCCCATCCCCTCTCCTCCCCTCCCCTCCTCCACCCTCTCCATCTCCCCAACCCACTTTCTCTAATGCACACAAGAGCCTCGGAGAAGCATCCGTGGTCTGCTGAGGCCCAGAGCGGCGCCTCCGTCCAAATAGCGATCCGAGGCACATGAGCAGACAGACCTGACTGAGAGTGGCAAACAGAACCTGAACAAACACAGTACCAGGCTGCAGTGTTATCTGTCTATCTGTCTTGGGCCTGGCAGTGGGCAAATCAATTCAATTCAATTTCATTTCACGTAAAGAGCAACAAAACATTACACATGTCTCATGAGTGTTAAACATTCAGAAAAAGCCCATGAGTAACAAGGGTGAGGAAAAACTACCTAGAATTGGAGATACATACAGGAAGAAACCTTGGACAGATCCACGACTCAAGGGCCCAACCCTTCTGCCAAGGGTCAAATCAACATTTCATTCACACTGCAGTCCTGGGGTATGGTTGTGCTTTGTTCAAATCCTGTTTTCCCTTATTCAGCACCTCACTCTCCCTTAACATGGGTTATCGTAACACAAACAAAATCCCATTGGCTACTGAGAAATGTCAGTCGTCTCTACAAACCATAAGTGACTGCCCTGGTCTAGCAAAGCAATAGCCAATATGCTTAATTAAACTCTTACTAAAAACTATTTATTATCTGCTTATAGGAATGACACTGTACAACCTCTCTGTATTTAAATCACTATCTTTTTTTTCGTTTTTTTTTTTTTTTTTTTTTAAAAAAGGGGACTATTTGAAGAAATCATAAATTGACACTGTAAATTCAGAGCAGGGAAGGCAAATGTGGCGTCATGGAGGGGGCGCGAGGGCTGAGAAATGGTGGCGGCGATTTATACTCTCGTAAAACACATTGGCGCCCCAGGGGCTTTAATGAGAAAGGGGCATTAAACATAGTCGGCTTCCAGCGGAATTTGACTGATGACCGCACATGAGTCAAAAAGGGTGGCGAGGGGGGGCACGCGAGGGAGGACGCGTGCCACCACGAGCAAGTTTTCGCCCGTGAGTGAGCGCCCGCCGAAGCAACAGGTGACACCTGCAGATTATACATTATCAGGGACATCACACAAAGAACAAAAGGTAGAGAGAGAGAGAGGTATGGAGAGAGAGAAAGAGAGAGAGGTACAGAGAGAGAGAAAGAGAGAGAGAGAGAGAGAGAGAGAGCAGGTTAGAAGACTATTCTCTTTCATAGTGTGATAGGGGCGACATCTGTCAGGGAAATGAGTGCGACTATGAAGCATCGGCGCATCCAAAGAGCCTCTTTCATGGTTGACAGTGAGGGAATCTCACCAAGTCCCTCTGAACTGGAGAGTCATGGCAGGCTCATCCAATCCAAGACAGCCTATTGGCTCGGAGCGCTGTGCTGAGAGACAGAGAGGAAGAGACGGGGATGGGGGGAGAGAGAGAGAGAGAGAGAGAGAGAGAGAGAGAGAGAGGGAGAGAGAGAGAAAGAGATACATGCCAGCTAAGGATCTCAGGCACTAGAGTGCAACCGCACCGCTGCTCAAGAATTCTGCAGTTGCTGTGCAACAGCCACTTCAAATATATCCAGAAATAACGAAGCAGCACAATGGATACGACTGGATCAGCTCTGCATCTGCGACAGAGTGGAGGCTTCAAATTCAAATGCGATTGTGCCAGGCCTCTCTTTTTATTGGAACAATAAATCCAAGCACACTAGCAAACAAATCACATTTATATTGCATAATTTTACTCACCGTTCAGGTTTTTAACGCTACCCCCTGTTGTTATGTATTTATATATTTTAGAACGAATCGCCACTTTCCATCTCTTTTTGTAACTGAGGTCCTGGCGCATATTTTGCCAAATGTAATTGAGTGTTTAAATCTAGTTCAGTCTGTCATTGCTCCTGTACAACGAGCAAATACATGCTTGACTAGGTTCTATCGCACGGTTTGACGCGATATTGTGTCATCTTGTGTCTGATACAGGCACATTGGATCATCTCCCGACTGTTGTTTATGTGTGTTCACGGCACCCAGTACAGGTGGGACAGGTGAGCAGCTCTATCGCCATGCAGGCCCTTGTTTGGAGTGTTTTCTGAGGACACAAACCTCATCGCCAGTCCTCAATCAGTGATCATCAACGTTCATTAAGACAAAATAAAGACAAAATGGTGAAGGGATGAGCGCAAATTGAAAAAGGACAGACTGCAGGTGTGTGGTGGTATCATGAGTAATGACTCTTCTAACTATCAACACAAGGCTGTTCGAGAACACGTTAAATTACTTTTTAGTTGAAAGTGTGTCACAGAACCACAGTACCTTAACATTAACCACCGTACTAACACACTGAGTATAACAATGTGCTCACAAGCTACATATTTATGACTATCTCTACACTCTCTAGTGATGACTTTCTAAACTATGTCATTGGGGAAAAAAGCAACCAACAACAGCCAGTGGTTGTCATAATGCATGACTAGAACTAGAACTCAATTGAAAACCTCCTTTGGACGTACTGTATGCTGTTTGCTTATGTATCCTGCAGTAAGTTCAGTCTAATGTTAAGCTTTTTGTGCGTGTTTAATGTGTGCTTTTAGTTAGTCTTAGGTTTATTTCATGATTTTTGTTGAGTTTGTTGTCACTATTGTGTCTCTTGTTTTCTTGTTTTCTTTCATTCAACATTTTCCAAATTCATCTCTTTATCACGTTTACTTTTTCCACAGAAATGTTTTTATCCATACAGTATATTGGTATTCGCTTTTGGTGGTCTATCTATTGATAGATATTATACCGTAGAAGATATTGTTTTTGTCTAAGCGACAGACATAAGCACCTTTGACTACCGGCCCTTCTGTACCTACTCCTGCCTACTGAACCCCCCTTTCCCTCTATCTCTCTCCCTTTCTCTCTCTCCCTCTCTTTTTCTCTCTTTCTCTCCCTCTCTCTGAGCAGAAGTGAGAGGAGTACTCTATTACAAATGACTCCGTTGCATGGTCTCCATGGAGGCCTATAAGTGGCCTGAGGGAAAGACAGGATCCCTCAGTTTTGTCTCATCTCTCTCTTTCTCTCTCTCTCTCCCTCCCTCTCTCTCATCTGTGAACATTCCCTGTGAGCTCCGAAAGACATTTGTCTCCACTCTCCTCATTCAAAGGGAGAGATGACTTCTCTCTCTCTCTCACTCATAGACTTTTATTCTTCTCCCTTTATGCAAATCTATGGCAGTCAAGAAAGAAAGGATAGAGAGAGAGAGAGAAGAGGTGGGTGTGTGTGGGGTAGAGGTGTCAGTGTTCGAATTTAGCAGAATCGTTTTGTATTCATTCGGGCCAGCTTATGTTCGGGGCTGAATGCAAAGCAGTGCCTTCTTTTTTCCCTTTACTTGGGGATTGTTTGATACATTCATATCCTTAATAGAAATGATTATGGATTTGGAGGGGACCGGGGAGCTGTTTGAATAGTCTGTGCTCTGGGCCCCCACTCTGCCAGCTGCAGCGGAGAACAGAGGAGATCAGGCCTCATTTTTTAAGGCTGACAAGATTAAGCCGCTGCAGCCAAGAGAGAGAGAGAGAGAGAGAGAGAGAGAGAAAGAGAGAGAGGGGGGGGGAGAGAAAGAGAAAGAGAGAGAGAGAGAGAGAGAGAGAGAGAGAGAGAGAGAGAGAGAGAGAGAGAGAGATGATCAAACCAATTGGGTTCTCCGACTCAGAGATCTGGGCCTGGGAAGAAGAAGAAGAAGAAGAAGAAGAAGAAGAAGAAGAAGAAGAAGAAGAAGAAGAAGAAGAAGGAAATCAACAGCACTCTGCATTGGGTCATAATGAGACAGAGCTCACCGCGGGCCGCCAGTGGGTCACACAAGGGTTTGAAGACGGCTTCACTGCACGCTACTTTTAATGTCTGATCCGGATCGCCGTGCCATAGTCTCCCCAAAATGGCGGCGCAACAAGATGGTTTTCAATTCGTCAAAAACTACATTCATATTACAAGATGTAACGATGTAAACCACTTAAAAGTGCATTTGTTAAAATGTATATCAGATTCTAGGCTATATGTATGGGTCATCATATATGTTTGAGGTTATGGGAAGATTAGTCATTATTAAAACATAAACATATATTCAGATGAATAAAGGGGTTTATTTCGACAATCATTGCATAATCAGTATCCATTTCTCAGAGGTAATTGACCACTGTCTCCAAGGGCTGACTGATAACTCCACAGAGGGGCTTTCCATATTACACTGATCAGTTATCGTGTGCATAAAATAAGAGTACTATTATGCAATCACGCACCCTAGATGAAGTCATCTGCTGGGGCATGTCCATAATGCATATTATAGGATACTTCACCATAACTAGAAATGATGAGTATTATCTGTCATGTATGATAATTCAAACTGTCTAACCGTTGGAATCTGCTGAGAAATGTCACTGTCACGCTGAGATAATGAAATCTCTAATGCGTATCAATAATGAAGTATGTATGTATGGCGTCTCCTGTTTTAGATGGTGGATCTTCAAGATGAACAACAGCGCTGTTGTCCCTGACATCCTCAACAATGGAGGGGTTTTTTTGTGACACGGAATTGGTCTAAAGCTCGTCTTTTAAAGTAATGGGATTTTTCCACTTGTAAACCCAGGTTAATTAAAGAAGATGGCATTATAAATCAGGCTAAATAAAAAAGGGGGGATTGCAAATATAGATATTAGCATTGCTTCCATTATGAAAAATGGACTCTTTGATCTGAGGCAACCAGCACAGCCAACACTCGCCCTTACAAAATAATTATACATGCGATTATCTCCTCAAAACTAAATAATGTGCATTTCATTAATGGAAATCAGTCCTAACCATATGTGAAATCCCTTTCTATCATTAATTCAAGACACTGCCTTGTTAAAACTCTTCCTTAAGCACAGAAATGGGCATTTTATGATTAACGGCTCTCTCCCGGCATGTGGAGACTAAATCTCTTCCTAACACACCTGTTTCCCCATCCACTGACAGGTAGTCACATGTAGAGCATGATCATTAATAATAAGTGTACAGTGTTCTAGGTAGCGAGATACAACATCTACAGTATGGTCTAGCATGATAGAAACCGAAAATTCGTCTATTAGGTGAAAAAATATTGAGAGACTGACGTCGTTTTACTGGTCATTATGTTTTGGGTGGTTGTAAAGCATTCTCTCTTAATCAGTGGATGTGACTTTATTATGCCAGTGCAAAGGGAATTGCTAGAAACTGGGGAAAATCTCAATTTCATTTTAGAGCCTAGTTGCTCAGCTAATAGCTGTCACAGTTAAATTAATGCTGATATTAGTGCTGCAGCTGTGTGTGCTCGCAAACGGCACCCAGAAACACCAAGCGAGCCAGACAATGACCTAATAAAGAAAACAGGCTAGGAGGGAGGGAGGGAGGGAGAGAAGGAGAGGGAGAAAGAGAAGGAAGGAGAGAGAGAGAAAGAAAAGGAGAGAGAAAGAGAAGGAGAGAGAGAGAGAAAGAGAAGGAGAGAGAGAGAGATGCTATACCGAGAACAGGTCTATAATAAACACAGATGCAATGTGTGTATGCACATACAAATGGAAACATGAATAGCGATACACACACACATGCACTTATGCAGCCACTCATGCACACTCTATAGGGCTTTCACACTCTCTCTCTCTCTCAATGCCCAAATGCATTATAGAGACATTCAGTACAAGCACAGTAGCACACACACAAAGACACATACAAACAAAGGCATGAATGCATATAGGCGCAGGCACACACACCAACACACACACACACACACACACACACACACACACACACACACACACACACACACACACACACACACACACACACACACACACACACACACACACACACACACACACACGCACACACAAACACACACACACACACAGACAAATTCAGATACATTGAACCTTCGGTCCCTGACACTCATCGACTGACTCCCAAGGCTGGCAAAAAAACCAAAGAACATGCCACCACATGAATAGGAGCCGATCTCTACAGTATGCGCCCTTCTCCCCACACATAACACGTCCTCCACTTACACTGCCGTGAATCTTGTTCAACGTTTTCATCTCCAATGCAAATACAACCCTGCTTAGGCAGGCCGTCATTCACCAGTGCTGCGTCTCTCTCTCTCTCTCTCTCTCTCTCTCTCTCTCTCTCTCTCTCTCTCTCTCTCTCTCTCTCACGCAGGCGGCGGTTACCGTTCGAGCTCGGAGCATTAATATTTCATCGCGCGCCCGAACGTGCCGCTCCTAGGAGGCAACTCTAACAGGCCTCTGCTGGCACCACGTGTAAATCTCCAGGAGAGGGAGAGGGAGAGAGTAGGGAAGTCGGGAGACTCGGTGTGGGGGGGGGGGGGGGGGGGGTCGGAGACTCGGCGGCCTCAACGATGAAGGGCCCTAACTCTCCTTTGTGATTGGACGCGTTAGGATTCATTCTGCCAATTACCGAACGTGTCAACCCCGTGACACAAAGGGACCTGTCGCGGCGGGCACTGACGGCGGAGATTCACGAGCGACACACACACACACACACGTGCGCACACGCGGCCACAATGCCGCGGCCTCATCATCGAAGGCGCTTAAATTCGATCCTTGCTGCATAACAACGCCCCGCAGGCAATAAACCCTCGGCTCTCAAAGAGCACCAGCCACACGCCGCACACAGGCTGAACCACCTCAATTTTCCGGCCAGCCTCTTCAGTGTGAGTGGAGTGGATGGCAGGTGCATCCACTGCATACAGCTTTGCGCACGCACCGCCATTCAGTTTTTAGGACAGCGTAACTAAGATTGAGTGAGGTCGTTGTGGCTCAGCCTACATTTACACATTACTGCTGTTGCCCTGTGCATCAATCCCATTTTTACTCTGCGATAACCTTATGGAGTGGGATGCTACCTCCTAACAGTGAAATACATTTATGGCCTGACAGGCGCCATCATTTTATGACGTGTGCGGCTTATCTCACATTAGCGGTAAACTCAACAGGAAACCAGCGCTCGTTGTGTCAAGACAGCTTCCTCAACAAGGCACCTCCGTGACCTTTGACCTGAGGAGTCAGACGGCTCGCATGCTGCAGTCATGATGATATTGTCAGCGATGGAGAGGGGGGTTTGGCCTCTCGTGCCTCCAGGATACACACACACACACACGCACACACAAACCACACACACACGCACACACACACACACACACACACACACACACACGCACACACACACACACACACACGCACACAGCCATGCGGAAGGGGGGGGGGGGAAGTGCCAGTGGTGCATTTTCCACTCTGCCCCCAAGGCCCCGTAATTCACTTTGCAGGCTGGCTGACAATTTGCTAAGCAGTTTAACACGGCCGCGAGGACCATAGTGGCGGTGGAGGTGGAGCTATTAACGAGGAGGAGAGAGTTTCGACTCCAGAGTTCGGGCTGAGGGTGGTGGGGGTGGGGGTGGTGGTGGTGGTGGTGGTGGGGCAGCCCTCTCCAAGCCCTGAGGACACGGATCTGAACTCGGAGGACCTGTGGTGGCGCGCCTCTTCATGCGCGTTCGAAAACGCCGCGTATGAACGGGCACCTACGGGAGACGTCACCGAGGCCCGGGTGACGTCTCCGCTAACGGGCTAGCGGGAGGGCTCCGAGGCGCTTGTGAATGGAGCTGAACTGGGGCATTCCATCATGGCGTACTGTAGCTGTGGAGGGCCTCTACACACACAGAGGCCCCATGGGCCAGGAGGACGCCACCACGCAGGAGACAGGATAAATATACACGTGTAGCCCAAGGAAGGAGGGAGCTCCCATACCATATATAAATCTGCTGCTTAGAGGGGCCTGAGCACATGAGAATGAATGGATGTATGTGTGTGGAGCACGGGGATGCTCTCTCGGTGTCTGTTCCTCTGCTCTCTCTCTCTCTCTCTCTCTCTCTCCACTCTCTCTCTTTCTCCCTCTGCTCTCTCTATCTTCCTCCACACGCTCTCGCTCTTTCTTTTTCTCTACCTCTGTTCTCTCTTTTTTTCTCTCTTTCTTTCTATTTATCCTCCCTCTTTCTCCCTCTGCTCTCTCTATCTCCCTCCACATGCCCTTACTCTCTTTCTTTCTCTCTACCTCTGCCTCTCTCTCTTTTCTCTCTCTTTCTCTCTATTTATCCTCCTCTCACTCCTTCTCTCTCTCTCTCTCTCTCTCTACTTCTCCTTTTCTCTTCCACTGTCTTTTTTGGGTTACCCAGATTTACTGCATGCATATAAACATCCGCGGGTGGAAATCACCTGGCACAATGACAAACTCGTCCCCAAATGGGGGTAAGGAGAGAGGGAGAGAGGGAGAGAGAGAGAGAGAGAGAGAAACACTAGCGCTAGAGCTATGGCTTTTGTCAGCGGTGGCCTAACGTAACCCCCTTTTGTAGAAATGTGTAAAATGTCTCATGAATAAAGAACCTCTTCTGATTATCATATTGTATATTCATACTATTGAAATGAGCGGTTATGTAATAGTTATTTTCTAATAAATAATTGAACAATTACTCTCAGCGGAAAGTGAGAGGAGAGGAGATAAAGGACTGAATCTGCAGAGCCTTTAGCTGCAACATTTCTTTTGACAGAACACCATTGAAAGGGAGGCCTACGTGCTCAATGCAGGCCTACTGTGTTGTATTCATGGCAAAAAAAAGAGCTGTTTTTTTTTTGTTGCAAAATTCAACAAAAAGATGCACAACGTAAGATAGCAATTAGCAATCGACTGTGAGAACAAAAAAATGCCTTTCAGTAATGTTCCGTGAAATATAACTCTAGTAGTGGTGGTGGTGGTGGTGGTGGTGATGGGTGGTGGTGGGGGAGTTACCCAAATACCCAGATGATTGAAACGGATAAAAGACACCTCCTTTAATTCACCACAGCTGATTTGATAATGAAACCCCAATTACGATTTCACAGTGGCAGTAAATTATGTGTCTTTGCGGAGGTCTAATAATCAAGAGGATAAGCTTTGGAAGTTTCACACTTATCATGCATACAAATCTACACAAATTCGAACACTGCTCACCGAAGATACCAATTACAATTCATATTCAAATGAGATAGCATTACACACGAATACATTTCACTCCAATTTAAGAGCATAACACCTTCCAATTGCTGGAACAAGTGACGACAGAGAAAGCCTCTAGTAATTATTTTATTCGAGGCACATCCAGAGAACGGAAGCGGCGGGACCCAAGGTGACTCAAGTGGCGACAACGCTGATGGGGATGGGGACGGGGTGGAGGGGGAGGGAGTCAATTCTTCATCAGAAGCAATTAATTAGCATGTCAAAGACAACGAGTGTCCTCGGCTTCATTTCTCTTAATTGGAGTGTAATATGGTGTTTGGAGAGGCGACACACACCCTGGTAATGAAGATTGACACCTGCTTATTACCCCAGAGCATGATGGGAGGTAGTGGTGGGGGGGGCCGGAGGGATGAGATCGTGCTCAAAAACCCTCCAGCCAAGCGCGCTGGGGGCAGGTGCGGGGGGCAGGGGGGGCGGTGAGTGGGGGTCGTTCAGGTCAGGCCTCTGGAGGGTATCAACTTTCAGAAAGCAAACAGTAGCCCCAGGGGCTGAGCGAGCATCGGGCGCTTCACCTCAAGCACCTGTGTACACTTTCCTCAAAGATGAGACAGCTGCTAGTTCTGAATGATGATGACTCTTTTATGCACCAGGAAAAAATCCTCCACCAAACCCTGACCCAACCTCCCCCCACCACCGCCCCCCCCCCCCCCCCCCCCCCCCCCCCCCCAACCCACCCTCTCGCTCTCGTCCAGAGGGAAGGGTCAGGCCGGTGGACGACTGTGCTCTGATGTTGCTCTGATGCGGTGGCCGTGACGCTAAGGGAGATTTATGGCGCGCTGCGCGGCGCTCTGGGAGCGCGGAGCCCCCATCTGTAAGGCACACCGCACCGCAGCGCTCCGCTCCACTCCCCCGGCCACTCGGCCCTGGAGCCACTCACGGACGCAGACTCACTGGCGCCCGGCACGCGTGTGATGAAGCAGAATGTAAACAGCACACACACACACACACACACACACACACACATACAGTACACACACATGCACACACACACACACACACACACACACACATACATACACACACACACACACACACACACACACAAACAAAGATACACATACAAGCATGTGAAGACACTCATACACACACACACACACACACACACACACACACACACACATAAATACAGGCAGGCACTCATTCTTGGACACTCACACGCACATATGCATTCACAATCATAAACACAAGTGCACACATCCTCACACACACACACACACACACACATCAAGCATAAAATCTCTACTAAACTCTTTGCATACTGTCAGTAAGTCAGATTATTCTCACCAAGAGCCATGCTCTGGTGTCACCACAGCAAACAGCCCTTAATCAAACCACAGCCGGATCCACTATCGGCTTTCGCGCCAACTAGGCGGTACTAACAGGGCACTCGGGTGGGGTGGTGGTGGTGGGTATAATAGCGCAGCCGTGAGATTTGCCCTGAATCTGGTGCAAGTCTGCATCAAAGGACGGGCAAAGAATGGCTATTTTGCATGTGGCAGATTGGGCAGCTTGAAAGGGTTAAGCATGAGTGGATTAAACCCGTCGCCGCCACACATCCGTTTCCATACACTAATCCTCTTAGTCCCCCACTCCTAATACGTTTTTATATCTTCCCTATCTCTGGCAGAGGTGAAATATCAGATTAGTCGCCCAGCTTTGAGTATATCATATTACGTTCTTATCTAACGCCGAGGCACACGAGGGAGCGGGAAGAAAAGGAACGAGGAGAAGAAAAAGTATACGGCAGGTCGTATCGTGGCGATATTACTCCAAACTGCACCTGCCGTCAAAATTTGTTTCTATTTGGTTAATGGGCTGCCTTCGACTGTTGGAGTTACTCTCCGTTAAAAAAAGATGATCATCTTGCCATTTTGCCTCTGGGATTGGTGGTTGAAGATTTGTGGTGTGCTTCCATTCTCTTTGCTGGGTTAGTGGGTTATGAAGGAAAAGCTTGCCTTTTTCTCCAGCACTGTAAAGTAGTATTCTGGAATGAATCATCCATTCGTTTGCTGCACAGATATTGTTCTCCAGCCAAGCCTTTATGACAATGGCAGGTAAAAGTGAAAACACACCATGAAGCATGCAAAACATTTCACTCTTGAAGTCTAACAAACAACTCACACACACACACACACACACACACACAAAGAAAATGCTTGGTTGAGCATGACTGAACTACTGTACGTGGCATATTCAGAAAAACATGCCGCGCACACACACACACACACACACACACACACACAAAATCCAAAGTGAATGTGACAGTCCTAATGAGTGTGACACTAAGCAATAATGCATGACTTACAGCACAGATCCTCACTCTGACGACTGCATTTGACTTATTAAACTTTCATTTAAGATCATCATCACCATTTAATGTGCGGCGTAAGATGTTATTTTTCGGTGAACGGATGAGCGGATAAATCAAAGCGCTCTTTACGCACAGCTCGCTCTGGGAGGAGATTGATCTCACCTGTTGCCTCACACCCTCTAACGTTACACAGGTAGTGATATAGCGTTAGTGTTTTTAAAGAACGTGCATGATGTGTCTGACCTATGAATTAATAATGCACTGGTTACCGGTTTGTGCGCACGCGCGTGTGTGTGTGTGTGTGTGTTTGTGTGTCTGTGTATGTGTGCGTGTGTGGCTGTGGGAAAGTATTCCGTGGGCGGCCCAAGGACAATCTAAATGGAATATTTATCGCATAACTGCTATTGTCACATACAGTAGCGAGCCACTCTCACATTATGCTTCTCATCATGTTCTCAGTCTTTGTGAAATGAGATGGTTCACAGCTCTATCATCTTCAGTCATTTGTGGCCAGACAACACCTCCTGCACATGCTTTACAGTATGACACAGTGATAGAGCCACAATGGGGTTATCACCTTGCTTGGGCATGTCACATTAAAGTAAGTAAGCACTGTACGTGGGCATGTGTTTGAGTGATTAAGCATGTACAGTATGTCAGCACATGTACAGTATGTCAGCACATGTACAGAACCCTAGAGGGGTCTTTGTAAGATGGGTTTTTTTTGGTGTATATATCCAGAAAATGTGCAAACATTTGACTAAATCATGCTCACAGTTTCACAAATTGTGCAGCCATCTTACATGATTTACTTATTTGAGAGCACAATTAAGTAAAATGACCGCACTACAGTAATTAGTAAAATGAGCCCACAATACATTAAACTATAATGGACTCCTGGACTATGTGAATAAAGAAATAAATCAGGCAGTCATTAGAGAGAGCTGACGCCGTTACAGGTGCGTCCTCTCAGGTGTTCCTGGCAGGTGATTCCCTCATGGATAACATGACAACACAGCGGAAATCCATCACCCTGCTGCTCACATGAAGGTAAGGTGTGGGTGTGGGGAGTGCTGGGGGTGGGGTGGGGGTGGGGGGGGGGTGTTCTGTGATCCACCTATATCCCTCAGGGCTCCGTAAACTTCCCACGACATGATGAACGGGTTTCCCAAAACCCCAAAGCGTCACAAACTCCCTTTTGCTCAAGCCCGCAGTCTGAAAAAGAGACCGAAAGATCGTGAAAGTGAGTCAGAAAGAAAGACAGAGAGAGAGGAGCGAGAGAGAGAGAGAGGAGAGAGAGAACTCAGTTGTCCTCTACCTGAGATTGGGAATGAATTTATCTCCGAAGCAATTACCTGAGACAAAGAAGAAGAAGAAGAGGGGGAAAAAAAGAAAGGAATAAAAATCGGGGGAGGGAGAATCCTACAATTTACTGTGCCTCCAGGACACACGCCACAGACTGGGAGCTGCTCCTCCAACCTGAGCCTGGGAGGTGAAAGGAGACATCACTCACACGGAGCCTCCTCTCTCTCTCCATCCCCTTCTCTTTCTCCCTCTCTTTCTCTGTCTTACCATCCACCCTCTCTGTCCCTCCCTCCCTTTCTCTCTCTTCCCATCCATCCCATGTCTCACTCTCCCTCTCTTTCTCTACCCATCCCCCTCCTCTCTCTCTTTCCCTCCCTTTCTCTGTCTTACCATCCACCCTCTCTTTCTCTACCCATCCCCTCCTCTCTCTCTTTCCCTCCCTTTCTCTGTCTTACCTCCCACCCTCTCTTTCTCTACCCATCCCCTCCTCTCTCTCCCTCTCTTTCGCTATCACCATCCCCCCTCTGTCTCTCACTCTCTCTCCATCCCCTCTATCTCTCTCTTTCTCACTCTCTCTCTCTCCATGACATATTTTCCCTTACGTCCAGAAAACTTTCCAAGTCTACTTTCTCTGAAAGAGAAACACCCCTCCTCCCCCTCTCTCTCTCTCCTCTCTCTCTCTCCTCTCTCTCTCTCTCTTCTCTCTCTCTTCTCTCTCTCTCTCTCTCTCTCTCTCTCTCTCTCTCTCTCTCTCTCTCTCTCTCTCTCTCTCTCTCTCTCCCTCTGTATTTGCACATATAGAACTCGGGGCTGCTAACTGTTGACTCCAGAAGTGTGCACCTGCTATTCTGAGTAGCCTAATCAGGTCATTCATGATGCCAAGATTGATTTTTTGGTTCGAATCGCAGTCGGGAGACGGGGGCCTCCGCCATTTGCCAGCCTATAAAAAGCCAGGGAAGGGCGGGGGTAAAAAAAAAACGTAGAAGAAATACAAGGGAAATGCAATCTACTCTCCGCAGACTTGCTCGCCCGACACTGAATGCGCAATTAGCGTTCCCTAAACAGCACGCCGCGCGTCTCATAAGCCATTTCCTTAATCTGTACAGCATGGAGGGGGGAAAAACAGTTCTCCAAAGGGAGGCAATCTCCTTCCTTTTTCGCTCCTTCTCTTTCCCGCACGTGGTCACCTATCTGCAACAGGGAGCCAGCACCTTCTCGTTGCTCCTTAAACCACCTTTAATCGCCCGCGGCATTAAAGAAACCTCATTTCCATTCTAATTTCTTTCTTCTACCCCCACTCTCCTTAATTCCAGCCGGTGTGCCACGCATATCTCTTTATCCAGTGGTGGAAGGCAAATTGCATTCTGGGACACACGTTTAGAATTTAGAATGTCAGGGGAGGCACCGCGGCGGACTACACACATGCAGGGCTGGGGCCATTAATAAGCACACATTAAAGGGTGGGAGATTGGACAACCCCCCCACCACAAACACACACACGCACGCACACACACACACGCCACACGCGCGCACGGCACACACACACACACACACCACACACACACACACACACACACACACCACACACACACACTAACACACACACACACACACACACACACAGACACACACACACACACACACTAACACACCAAAGGCCCATTCCCTGAGGAGGCTGGGCCGACTTTATTGATATCATTGGCCAAATAGAGACGATGCACCATTCCCCTGTCACAGTGGCTCCTCTGGGGTTATTACTGGGTCAACCAAGCATAGCCACAGCAGCCTTACTCCAGCATTAGCAGGCTACACACACACACACACACACACACACACACACACACACACACACACACAGACACACACACACACACACACACATATGCACACGCAGATATACCCCCCCCCCCCCCCCCCCCCCCACACACACACACACATGCACACGCACACGGAGATACCCACACTCACTCAGAATGCATAGTTCATTCTGGCTCAAGGGGTACGATTTCAGTTTTACATGTATAAAATAACACAAGCTTATTTTCTTTTCATAAACACACACACACACACACACACACACACACACACACACAGAGACTGTCTCTCATGCAGTGCTGACCCATATGCTATGCAGTTAGATATTAGCAGCAGCTCCTAGCACACTGGAGGTTTTGCTCTGGATTATAAATCTGATAGCCACTTCGCTGCAGAGCCAAAGCTAACATGGTGATGAGCTGATACTTGATACTTCCCTCATAAAAAACAGGGTGCTGATTGTTGCTCAATGTTCATGTCAACTGGGGCTTGAGCAAGGGAGAGAGGTGATGGGGCATACCATTTAAAACCGATGTGTGTGTGTGTGTGAGTGTGAGTGTGTATGAGTGTGTGTGAGTGTGAGTGTGAATGTGTGTGTATGTGTGTGGGTGTGTGTGTGTGTGTATGTGTGTGGGTGGGTGTATGAGCGTGTGCGTGCGTGAGTGTGTGTGTATGTGTGTGTGTGTGTGCGTGCGTGTGTGCACGCATATGTGTGTGTGTGTGTGTGTGTGTGTGTAGGCGGTTTCGGTGTGGCGGTGGAGAGGGGTTCAGTGTCAGCGAGGCCCGAAGGCGCGTTATCAAAATCAATAAACAAACAGCCCCCCGCTTTTGCTGGAATGCTTTTGTCATTAATAAAAACAACATATTGATAGCGAGCCAGAGCAGGCTCACGGCCAAGCCTCAAGCCTCCAGCTACGGCTGCGCTCAACCATCCATCAGCCCTCCACCCGTCAGCAGCGCAAACACAGCCTGATGACATATGGACTGGTGGCAGCCAGCGATGTGTGTGTGTGTGTGTGTGTGTGTGTGTGTGTGTATTAGGTATGCGTGGGGCATGGCTGGAAGATGGCCTAGACTAGAGTGTGTCTGACCTGTGTGAACACACACACACACACACACACACACATATACACACACACACACACAGAGAAAGAGAGACACACACATACACTCACATACACACAGAGACCTTAATGATGACACATGCTCAACAAGCTCCCCAATGTCTTGGGAAAAAGAAACAAATAACAACAAGTGCAACTACCACCACCACCCTACCGTCGCTACCAACACCAACACCACAACTACCACCACCAACATCACCACCAACACCACCACCACTACCACCACCATCACTACACCACCAACACCACAACTACCACCACCAACACCCCCTCAACTCCAACAACAAGAACAACAACAACACCACTGTTCACTGCAACATTGCCTTGGGCTCAAACACGTTTGATGAATGTTTTACACACTTGTTAGAGGCTGTTTATTTCCGTTTTTCAGTCCTTGCTTTTTTCTTGCTTACACAAAGCAATCTGCATATTTCTTGTAAAAACAAAAAAAACACATTCATAAATAAATAAATAAACAAATAAATAACTAAGAGGAGTGCATTAGCTCTCTAACCGCTCCTCTCTAGCCGTTCTCTGGGTTGTAAAAAGAGAAAGCAGGTCACTCTACCGGGCAGCCAAAGAGGCGTTTTATTGAGACGATGCATCACGGGGACCCCTCTTCTTCCCATCATTCTCCTTTCTCTCCGCTGAAGCCAGTCGAGTCACGGGCGGATTTGAAGTAATACCCCGGGATCAGGCCCCCGACAGCTGCTCATAGGCTATAAATTCAGATATTAGATTAGATTGACAGATTAGAGGAGGGAAATAAACATAAGCAATATGTCTGTTAACCCCATAAATCCCCCTGGTCTAAGCACTCTTCAGTCCGCGCGCCCCGGCTACACTATCACACCTGAAAGCCCTGCATTTCTCATTGGCACTATCCAGTGTGCGTGCTGAGTTCTTTGCGGTGCGGCTTAATGCTCTGCGCTCCTTGAGCCTTTGAGTGAACTTTGCTGTCGCCGCCTAGTGACTCACGGGCAACTGTGGCGAGGCCGCACAATGTCGGAGCCTAACATGTGAGTCGGGCTAAGTGCTAAGTCGTCTTCACCAGACAATAGCAGTAAATACACCCAAGAGGAGGTGGTGTGTGTGTCAGAGAAAGAAAGCGAGAAAGAAACTGTATGTGTGTGTATATGTCTGAGAGCGTGTTGTATGTGTGTGTGTGTGTGTCTGAGGGTGCGCATGTGTGTGTGTGCGTTATTGGATGAGGTTGTGTGTGTCTTATTGTGAGTGTGTGTGTGTGTCTTACTGAGTGTGTGTGTATGTGTATCTGTGTGTGTGTGTGTGTGTGTGTGTGTGTATATCTGTGTGTGTGTGTGTGTGTGTGTGTGTGTGTGTGTGTTTTATTGTGTGTGTGTGTGTGTGTGTGTGTGTGTGTGTGTTTTATTGTGTGTGTGTGTGTGTGTGTGTGTGTGTGTGTGTGTGTGTGTGTGTGTGTGTGTGGAGGGGATGATGTGAGGAGAAGATAAGCCTGTTTCCATCCTGAAGATGTTATCAGGAGCCGCCCCAGCCCCACCTGGCGCTCCGTGCCCCCCCACAGGTGTTCCACTCTGAATCTCACCTGATTAATCAGTCCGCAGGCGCTGAGAGATGAGGCCTCGCGCACACAATGGCTCCCTCGCCGGCTCTCTAATGGATCGTGCGACAGGTGACTCCCAGCCCCTCCCGAGAACACACTCCTCTCCTGGTCGTGAGTACCGGTAGGTGTGAGTTTGGTGCACTAACCCCCCCCCCCCCCCGCCCCCCCCCCGGAAACCCTTTTCTTTTCAACGCCTGCCAGCTAGCCTGTGCAACAAAAGAGCACTGATTTTAGGTGTGGGGCTAATCAGGGCCACGCTGAGATCGTGCGGACGCCGTCGCGCGAGACCTGATTGCGCCCATTGTCTGAGGCGGCGGCGGGGAGGGGAAAGGTGAGGGGAGCGGACGGCAAATATTGTGGCGCGGCGAGGTGAGACGGAAATAACACAAGCTTGGTTTTTTCGATTCATCCTGAAGTAGGGGTTGAGAGTGGGCAGCAGTTTCATGGCTTAATCCTGAATACCTCTGATCTGATACAACACCAGGGAAATAGTGCACTTCCACGCACTGCCAAAGGCCCTGTATACAGCATTTTGTATTGAGGTAGAGGACAAAGTTATGTCTTACCATATAAAAACATTCTTTAAGACTGGCTCGTTGACCCCCCCATCCCCCGTAAAAAAAAAAAAAAAAATCATGATATAATCTCTCCACTGCCGTGTAAAATATTCTAGCACAACATTCAGGGGGGCTTTAACATTGCAGATAGGATGCATAGTCATGTTTCCCTCAAGCAAAGAGCAGAGTTACATTTCCAAATAACATTTGACTCTAAATGAGGTCAGCCCTCTTTTACTCTCCTCTCCATCTGCTTCCTAACAGCACTAGAAAAGAGAGGTGTCAGTCTTGAACTTCCAGCCAAAACTTACGGTGGCCCTGAAGTGCAAAACACAACACAAATAAGACAACACAACACAAATAAGACAACACAACACAAAGAGAGAAATCACGGCCCCAAAGTGCACAACACAACACAAAAAGAGACAACACAACACAAAGAAGAGAAAAAACGGCCTCGAAGTGCACAACACAACGGCAAATCACACAACACAACACAAAAAGAGACAACACAACACAAAAAGAGAAAACACAACGGCAAATCACACAACACAACACAAAAAGAGACAACACAACACAAAAAGAGACAACACAACACAAAAAGAGAAAACACAACGGCAAATCACACAACACAACACAAAAAGAGAAAACACAACGGCAAATCACACAACACAACACAAAAAGAGACAACACAACACAAATAAGACAACACAACACAATTAGAGAAACCTCGGCCCCGAAGTGCACAACACAACGGCAAATCACACAACACAACACAAAAAGAGACAACACAACACAATTAAGAGACAACACGAAATACCTTCGGGCCACATGATCGTCGCTGGGACACGTACGTAGGCCTGCAGCCCGCAGAAAATAGCATGCTGGGTCTTCACATGTCCATAAGAATCCACAGTAATGGAATATCCACGTTGTGTTTTATTCATAATATGTTTGGTGTATAATCCAACTCATACAAAAGCAACAAGTTCGAAACAAATCATCAGAAATCAGGAAGTAAAACAGCTTGTAACTCTGTCACCGTTCTAGATACCGTCATACGGTAATTTTTGTGAGATCCCCCTAGTTACCATGGTAGCTACCACACATCAGAGTGATGGCTTTGCCCAAAATGTCTTTCTGCGACGAGATATTAAAAACCGGAGGAGATTGGGCAAGAGAGCTGTCAACCAGGCTCCCCAAAAATCTCCAGAATGTTAGCTTTCATTTGACACCAATATTATGCTTCTACTCAAAGGGGTTCTTGTGTAAGAGTTTTATTGTCAGTAGCCTATGCACCATTAAATCTTCGAATTATTTCAGCCTGCATGTCTCTTTAAATCTTTTAATGAATGTTACGAGGACTTTACTAGGGTTTATAAAGTAAAGTCGCATATCACTGAAATCGTCTACCCCTTGGCTTCAACGCTATCCGGTTTTCAATGACGAGGCATGTGGCTGACTAGTGCTGTCGTCATTCAAAGCTGGGGAGCCTGATTGACAGCTCTCTTGCCAAATCTCCTCCGGTTTTGAATATCTCGTCGCAGAAAGACATGTGGGGCAAAGCCATCGCTCTGATGTGTGGTAGCTACCACGGTAACTATAGGGGGATCTCACAAAAATTACCATGGTATGACGGTATCTAGAACGGTGACAGAGTTACAAGCTGTTTTACTTCCTGATTTCTGATGATTTGTTTCGAACTTGTTGCTTTTGTATGAGTTGGATTATACACCAAACATAGGCCCTATTATGAATAAAACACAACGTGGATATTCCATTACTGTGGGTTCTTATGGACATGTGAAGACCCAGCATGCTATTTTCTGCGGGCTGTAGGCCTACGTACGTGTCCCAGCGACGATTCATGTGGCCCGAAGGTATTTCGTGTTGTCTCTTAATTGTGTTGTGTTGTCTCTTTTTGTGTTGTGTTGTGTGATTTGCCGTTGTGTTGTGCACTTCGGGGCCGAGGTTTCTCTAATTGTGTTGTGTTGTCTTATTTGTGTTGTGTTGTCTCTTTTTGTGTTGTGTTGTGTGATTTGCCGTTGTGTTTTCTCTTTTTGTGTTGTGTTGTGTGATTTGCCGTTGTGTTTTCTCTTTTTGTGTTGTGTTGTCTCTTTTTGTGTTGTGTTGTGTAATTTGCCGTTGTGTTGTGCACTTCGGGGCCGTGTTTTCTCATTTTGTGTTGTGTTGTCTCTTTTTGTGTTGTGTTGTCTTATTTGTGTTGTGTTGTCTTATTTGTGTTGTGTTTTGCACTTCAGGGCCACCGTAAAAACTAGACAGTGGAGGAAGTTTAAACAGGCAAACTAGTACTGCCATGACCTTACGACCTTCATGCCCTGGCTGAATATGGTCAGCAGCAGCTTAGACAGAAGTCAGTAACGTCAGCCTCTAATGATTACAGTTAAGCAAAATGCCTCTTTTATAGTTGGAAACGTGGCATAACCCACATATCAAACGACAGCACAAATCCATAGACGGCATTGCTGAAGTAAAGAGTATTTGTTATCACATAACCATTGCAGGAGCAGACTTCAGTGAAGCACTTCCTTAAGATCGCAGACAGCTGACCTTATCATTTATAACCTCAGTTGTGATAAACTGAAGTGGCAAAGTGCAATTTGTCATGGGCTAATTTAGGCACTGTTAATACTGTGTGTGCGCGGAGGGATTTTGCTGGACTTTCTGTTCTGTTGTTTTTGAAGTTATATGTGGGATCTACAAAAGAGTGTGGGAGTGAAAATTATCTCAATTATTGCTAATTGGAAGGGTTTTTTTCATATCCGCATTTGTCCATGAATAACATCAGCACGTCA
The DNA here is from genome assembly GCF_963854185.1 of Sardina pilchardus. Classification (NCBI taxonomy): domain Eukaryota; kingdom Metazoa; phylum Chordata; class Actinopteri; order Clupeiformes; family Clupeidae; genus Sardina; species Sardina pilchardus. The sequence goes on along the minus strand of NC_085014.1, from coordinate 20,615,742 downwards.
TATGCTACATGACTAATTGCTTTCTGAATCATACGTAAACTACATTACATTATGCACAGAGTACTTTTGAGCATAGTGCACTGAAGCACTTAAGGTCAATGGACTATTTGGCATGATAATGATCAATTTGTCTGATATTCATAATTCACAATAATGATTCATTAAAAACATTTATCATACAGCTCTTCACAATGCAGAATTCTCCATTGACTCGAATGGGATTTTCCAAAATTCTACGGCCAAATGTATTCATTTAATGACGGTTGAGACATTTAAGTGATTACTGCTGTCAATTGCAACTGGTTTTGTGCTTCTGATTTACGTCTTTCATATCACTCCACAAGTAGTCCAGTCACTTCTTGCAATGGAACTGCATTCAAAAGTGAAAGCAGGCGGTTGATCACCTGTGTTCTAAAGAACACCCATCTTCTTAAACAGCCTAGAGTCTTTATACACGCTCTCAAAACAAATGTATTGGAAATAACACACTGTCCCTATCTGGACACAGAGATGTGTTAAAAACAACAAAAGTTGTGTTATTTTCAGGACATACTGTGTAACAAATCACAAATGAATGTGTTGGAAACAACTCAAATTGTGTTGTCCGTATCTGGACAACAAAAGTGATATATCTATACATTTTTACTTGCAGGGTCAAGAATATCCATCAATATTCTTGACCCTGCAAGTAAAAAATCAAATTTCGAAATTTCAAATGTGAAGATGTGACATGAATATGTTAAAATAAAGATATTCTGGTATCTTATATGAGAGAAGCCAATTCAAAAATGTTATTGAACAAAATGATAGAATGTTAGAGCAGCTACTGAAAAAATAGGACTACAGAAATGCATCACCAGGCAAACTCCACCAGCCGTGATCACATACTGATAGGAACATTTGCCCTTGAACATTTGACAAGATGAATATCACTGCCACAAGCTAGACTTCTCCTACCTCCTTGGAACAAACCTGTTCACACAGCCAACAGAGTCACATATAATGGTGCTGCAACCTTTCACACATGCAATAAAGTCAACGAATATGACCGGACAGATTGTGGATAGATTCGGTGAGGGAGCTGCAGCAGCCCCTGTTACGCCGTTTCAGAAAATGTTTGGCCTCTAACACAATGGTCCCTGAGGGAGAAGGATTCTTTAAATGGATCCATTACGACCGGTCAAGAGAGGGAAAGAACTGGAGGGCGTAACGTCATTGAGAGTATACGGCCGCAGATTAAGCCTGTTAGGCCTCTCACGCTTACTGCCTCCAGTTAGGGTAGTTGAAGGGGATCGATTTCTCCAAACGTACTGTGACCATACAGAGGCCGCCGTAAGGTCGTCCGAACCACGAGGCCACGACTAGAAATGCCAAACTTGGTCACTCTAGGAGGTTTCATTTGTTATACCAAGCCTTAAAAATAAATACAAATAACACAAGGTGCATATGTCCGGTGCAGCAAACCCAGTTTCACCAGCGGCTCACGGCAAGCCCTAACCCCGGAGTCCCTGGAGGGAGCTGAGAGTCAGGCCGCTGGAGAAACACCTGCTGCTTTGAGCTGAGAACGAGGATGATAGCAAGAAAACCTCATGAAACTAAACCCAAACTGGGCTAGAGTGTGCTAGAGCCTACAACTCCACAACTGTGCAGGGACAAGAAGTCACAGCACCGTAGCCAAGGGTCTTTGATTGACATGATTAAAAGTGTGCCTCTCTCTCTCTGTCTCCCTCTCTCGCTCTCTCTGTCTTTCCCTTGTTCTCTCACTTTCTTTCCCTCTCCATTTCTCTCTTTGTTCTCCTCGTCCTTCCTCTCTCTCTCTCTCTCTCTCTTGCTCTATACTAGCCGCACCTGTGAAAGAGACTCGGCGTGTCTGAGCATCACCGAGAAAGCAATAATGCCACAACCCGTCAGAGTCGCTCAGCTATTCCTTTCATTCGGAGCAGCGGGGACATTCCACAGACGCAGAGCAGGCGCCTTGGCAGAGAGAAAGAAGAAAAAAAAGAGAGAAAAAAAAGGAGGGGGGGAATCAGAGATTCTCTGTGTACTCTCGACGTTGTTGGCTCAAGGCTTGGAGCAATATGAAGAAGAAAAAAAAAAGAGTTCAAAAAGAGAGAGATTGAGAGGCTGGCGTTGCACAAAGTACTAGCCTCTCTGGCCTTCTCCTCGGCAGCTCGTGGCACCTTTGAGATGCTTCGCTTCGCACTTCACGCAAATCTGCGTTGCCAGATAAGGCGGCGGGGAACAGGGGAGGGCAAGAGTGCAGCAATCAGAGATCCGTGGGATCTCGAGAAGTTATGGAAATAAACAGATACATAAGGATCTGCCTCCAACACGATTTGAATTGATTCTCCGAAAGCAAAAACCTCTGAAAATAAACCTCTCACATCCCCATCTCTGATAGCCTCCAATGATTACTGGTTCTTCTCTGGAATTTTCTTCTCTCTGTCAAAATGGAAACTCAGATAGGTTCACAGTATTTCTGCAATGCCACCTTTTTTCTAAAATGATTATTCTTTGTAAAAACTGAAGCTTCTGCTTTTACTCCTCTGGTGCCGACTCCATTTCATGCACCTCCGTGCACGAGCGAGCACACTTCAGCCTTTGATGGTCATTCTGTTAAAAATGAGTTGAGCGAAGGTAGATTAAATCCCCATTCATATGCACCACTTACAACGGCAGGCGAGATCAAAACCCTCCCAGTCTGCCACTGCAGAGCAGAACAAATGGCAGAGTATCACTGTGTCAGACTCAGGTCTGTGGGCAACATTTCAAGGGGAGTGTGTGGGCTATTTGTTGAAAAGTATCACATCATTCCTCTACCTGAAAAAAGAGAGGTAGTACTGGTTCAGTAGTTGAGGTACTTATCCTTACATTTTGTAAAATATCAGTTTAATAGAGAAGCCTAGTGGAATATATAAAGGCAGTACCATGCTTAAGCCTATATGAAGCCTACAAAATAGCCTACAGTACATAATAGGCTGTGTAGGTAATAATTATTGACTGACTGGAATCTACTTATTTACCGGTTGAGTAGAGCATGGTCATTAAAACCCTATTTACCATTACTAATAGATTCCCTAACCTCTCAGCCTCAGTCTCTGCATTTAGCCACTCAACAGCTTGAGAAGCATAGTTAGGCTCTCCAGGATGACCTAGAGTAAGTGTAACCTATAGCCTATAACCTATAATATGTTTGATGAGGCTGGAGACAGAAGAGGGGGATGCTGGATAATGTGTAGGCTATTTATAACACTGGATAACGAGTTTGCATGGTAGCTAAATAATATAATTGATGAGATGCAAAGGTGAATCAAAGAGTGTATGCAAATATGACTATTTGAGTTTCAACTTATTGGTGGTTTTCATCAAGAGATATTCAACAATTCCCAGAATGTACCAGGTGTTCATGTTTTATCTATATTGAATATCAATGAAAAACAACTATATTAAATAATAATAAAAAGGGCAAAATAATTCTATTAAACATACATTAATCCCAATTATCTATTAATGACCTTAATGGCCTTTAATAACCGGAATTACGCCAGTACACATTCAGTCAGAGCCGTATGCAGAAAACAAATACCAACTGTTGCAGAGATGCGTGGGCTAAGAAGAGAGCGAAAAGAGGACGCTAGGTGTCACCCTTGTGACTCAAAACCTACTTCAACCAAGATGTGATCTTGTTTCGTGGTCTGAACCAAATCTGTGCGACGTGCAAAAAGAGTGCTGCAGACAGAGGGAGAGAGGAGAGAGAATTTCGCGATTCACAAAGCTTTCCTTTGTTGTTGCCCATTATTTCCACAACTCACTTTGCTCGGTCAAAAACATAAAATCAGAAACAACATACAGTGACAAAAAAGTATATGCGATTTCAGATGTTACTATGTAGTTTAAATATGAGACAGTGAAGCTTCGCCTTATTTACTGTAACTTACTGACAAGCATGTATGTGTAAAACAGTAAGCTATTACTGTGAGTCTTTACTGACAAGTGGCTCTGTCCCTTTATCTTCAATCATCGGTCAAATCTAAATGGACCATATGCCAGCATAAAAATCAGTTACAGATTCATCGGATGCTAACGTTCGTGTGAATGGAATAAGGTAACGCAATGAGTAGGTAGTGACGCATCAGTCACACGCGTAAATGTGAAGCAGTGTGGATGACAGCGAGATAAGCAAACATTTGTGGAATGACCTGACGTATGCTTCATCGTAATGATCTTATCCATGGACTTACAAGCAACACGTGTTAAGCATACTTGAATGGTTGTGGGTTGTACAATTACGCGTACAGTACGCGGCATCCTTCGCAGGCAATGAGAATGGTGTCTGAATGCGCAATGAGGTATGCTCGTTTCAAATAAACTGAGCTATACCTTATACAGCAGTAGTGATTTTCGGCTAAGTGTGGATTAACCGTGTTTTATAATTTTCATTTAGATTAAATGGTAGTACTTGTACAGGAGAAACCATCTGTTATCCAATGCGCAATGCCAGTGCATGCATAAAAATCACTGCTTGGCCACCCATCCACCCATCCTCAAACTACCTTCAATCAGTTTTAAGTCACCAACAAATAAAAAATGTCAAGTCTGTAATCAGTCGTCAATAATCGACAAACACATTTGTGTCAATTGCGCGCCACCGGCAGAATGCCATGAGGAGAAAGACATATCTCGTAAGCCTTGGAGACGCTCGGAGTAGTCTGTGCATTCCTGAATGGTTGATTTGGTGTGCTGATCCAGCCACACAGATCTTGGCTGCAGAAGTGCAGGCTAGTTGGCCGAGTTTCACAGCTGATATATGTCCCACCCACCAGTAAAGCCAACCCACCAGCGCCGATTGTTGTTGGCTGAAGGGTTTGAAGATCGTCCTCTGATTGGTCGTGTAGTTTGGAGGTTCAGATACTCGACCGACCAATTTTACCTTTGATTCGCTGAGGGGTTTGCGGGTCTTCCTCTGATTGGTCGAAGGCTTTGCGGGTCTTGAGATCGAGCGCCAGCCGCTGCACTGTGCAGTCGACAGTGCTCACTGAAGATGCTAGTTGAGCATCAACCAGAAGCTGCGCGGAGAGTTCTGTAGTCGCATCATCCACAGGCTGGATATCTATGAAGTAGCTTCTATCCTACTGTTGCAAAACCCAAACGATTTCCGTCGTGGTTTTAACGTGACTAAGGAAAGCGGTTTCCATTTTCGTGGTTTATTTGTTTTATTTCATTTTTCTCATCCACATTGGACGCAGGCGTGTTCATGTCAAAGTCTTTCTGACTGCTCTGAAGAAATTAATTTACACCCAGGAATCTTCAATACTTTCATTAAAGAGAGAAGAAAAAGAGAGCGACCTCCTTTCCCTGCGATTTGGAAATAATGGAAATGCGGACTTGACTACTGACATTAAGACGCCTTCATGAAGGGGGCAAGAAAAACGGACCACTGCTTGTAGTAATTTTTGTGATCAGTGCTGATTGCCTTGATTTTCTCTTAAGATTTTCTCCTTGTGGATTCTGTGTCTTCTCAGCGGATATGCTCTTTCATGGAATTGCAACCTGAGAATATATCATTATTTGAGCCTTATTTGAGAATATACTGGGCTCCGCACCTATTTTTATTAATATGCATTTACATGCAACTGGAAACATGGTGTTGAGAATAACCATCGTGGAACGTCATTAGCACCAACTGGTTTTATTTTTGTATTGATGTGGACCCGCGCAACGGAATGTACTGATTGAGACTTATCAACGTTTTAAGGATTTTGTTACTGCTTCAAAATGGTCGGTTCTACATCATTCCTGGCTAGCAGTTGTCTCCTGATGTGAACTGCGCAGATTTGATGAGTAGTCCTCCGCCGGTTTTTCCCGCACCCATGCAGAATGTATGAATTCTTATTTTCTGTCAGCAGACTTTTCACATAGAAACTGAAAATAGACTAGCTCTGAATAGTGCACAGGACTCTGTCACAACAGTGCACACAGCGTAAGTGAAATTAATTCAGCACCAGTTGCGAGCCTTTTTTAATTTTCAATATCAACGATTTTTTCTTGGTAACTTTTATGTGGGGACATACAGAAATATTTGGAGTACTATAATAAGATGCGCAGATAAAACTAATCAGTCGATGAGATGCATGTGGTGAAAAGAAGAAAAACATCAACAGGTTCGATACACTTGAAGGAGATGGAATTTATACACATTTTCGTGTTTTTACTGTTCTGCTGGACTGGTGCCGACGCTCTGTTCACTAGGACATACTATGTGAAAGAGGAGCAGCCAGCATACACGAAAATAGCCAATCTTACCCAAGAGTTCATCGACACGAAGTTTGCAGGTGCAAATCAGTCCGTTTCCTTCCGCATTATCTCCAGCTCTGAGCCGAGATGGGTGGAAATCGACAACATGGGGGTTCTAAAAACCAAACAGAAAATCGACCGAGACGTGGTTTGCCGCCATAATCCCAAATGCGTTGTAACGTTGGAACTGATGTCAAACACCATGGCTATATGTGTGATCAAAATCGAAATAGAGGACCTGAACGACAACGCGCCAAGATTCCCAACAGACCACATTGATATCGAAATCTCTGAAAACGCCGACCCGGGGACAAGATTTCCCCTAGAGGGGGCAAGTGATCCGGATTCGGGGAGCTATGGAGTTCAAACCTATAGCATCACCCCGAATGAGCTGTTCGGACTCGAGATTAAGACCAGGGGGGACGGTTCTAAATTTGCAGAGCTTGTAGTCGAGAAGCCTTTAGACCGAGAGGTTCAGTCTAGATATGATTATTCCATTACTGCAGAGGACGGGGGGGATCCCCCAAAGTCTGGCAGGGTGAAACTAAACATCAAAGTAATAGACTCCAATGACAACAACCCCGTTTTTGATCAGGCCGTATATTCAGTGAAAGTGATGGAGAACTCTCCCATCAACACAGTTGTTATTAATCTTAACGCAACAGATCCAGATGAAGGCACAAATGGCGAGGTTAGGTATTCATTCAATAGCTACGTCAGTGACAAAACAAGAGAAGCTTTTAAAATTGACTCTAAAACGGGCGTCATCACTGTCAATGGGCCACTGGACTACGAAACGACGACAGTTTACGAAATCGATGTGCAAGCCAAAGATTTAGGCCCGAATTCTATACCTGCACACTGTAAAGTCAACGTAGAGGTCCTGGACGCAAACGATAATGTGCCAGTGATCAACCTCCTACCAGTGAGTAGTGAGATAGAGGAGGTCAGCGAGAACGCCGGGCCAGAGTATGTTATTGCTTTAGTGCGGGTTTTGGATAAAGACTCTGGGTTGAACGGGAAAGTCAAATGCAAGCTTCTAGGTAATGTGCCTTTCAGACTCCAGGAGTATGAGACCTTTTCAACCATCCTTGTTGCTGGCAAACTGGACAGAGAGGAAAGAGACAGGTACAACCTGACAATTCAAGCTGAGGATAGTGGTAACCCCTCGCTGAAAACAACGAAATCATTTGCTGTCAAAATCAAGGATGAAAATGACAATCCACCCCACTTCACCAAGCCGCATTACCAGACCATGGTTATGGAGAACAACACCCCTGGTAAACATTTATTCACGGTGACTGCGAGAGACCCTGACATGGGCTTAAATGGCTCTGTGACTTACTCCATTGTTGAAAAGAATGTTCTGGACATGTCCATTTCCTCGTATGTCCAAGTGGGTCCCACCACAGGGGAGATTTACGCACAGAGATCTTTTGACCACGAAATGACAAGGTCTTTCGAATTCAACATTATGGCCAAAGACCAGGGTCAGCCATCTCTTAGCAGCACAGCCACAGTAAAAATAGTCGTAATAGATGTCAATGACAATATTCCTTTCATCACGTCTCCCCGTCTGGTTAATGGCACCGCAGAAGTGTCTATCCCCAGAAACGCGGGAGTTGGCTACCTGGTTACCCATGTGAAAGCCGACGATTACGACGAGGGGGAAAACGGTAGACTGACATACTCCATCACTGAGGGAGACAGGCCTTACTTTGAAATCGACGAGATGAACGGGGAGATTAGGACTACGACGACTTTTTCCGACAGAACCAAGGCGACCTACGAGATCACGGTGATGACCCACGACCACGGGAAGCCGTCTCTGTCCGCGTCGGCATACATCGTCATCTACGTTTCCCAGGACCTGAACGCACAGGAGTCTATTGGCACGGTCAACCTCTCCCTGATCTTCATCATCGCGCTGGGCTCCATCGCTGCTATCCTGTTTGTCACCATGATATTTGTGGCAGTCAAATGCAAAAGGGATAATAAGGAGATCCGAACATACAACTGCAGGTACCTAACCCATTTATTTCATCTTTAGAATTCGATACTAATCATGTCCTCTGTGTGTCATTCATAATATCCCAACAGTCATCCAGCTCACTTGCGTAAAAATACAATATTTGGTGCATGACTGTCGCCATAGCTTTTGATGTGTTTGTAGGAGCTGTGTGTGGCTTGCTGTGCTTCTCTGTGTCGTGTGCATGCAGCAGGGCCAAGGGCCATTGAGGAAGAGCAACTGACTCTGAGATTAGATGGGATGTGGCTCCGTAACAATAGATCCAGTATGGTTTTCCTTTATCAAAGTAAAAGTACAGATTGATTTTCTAAAGAAGCCATTGTATCATATTTAGACCACCCATAATAAGATTGGAACATCATAACATAACTGACTGAGCAATTTGTGAGAGCATTTCTGGTACATAGTAATTGCATAACCATTTGTATTGCTTATTTACACTGTGAGTGTGTGTGTGTGTGTTTTGAGCAGGTGCCTGCTCTGGTGTGTGTGTGCATGCATTGATGTGATGGTCCATCCATAGCTCCATGATAACATGTTCATGTTAACAAATACAGTATAACCTTAAGCGTGAGTTAGTGATGATTTAAACCATCACTGTTTAGTCACTATTCCACTGACTAGACTGCAATTACAGTACCTGCAAGGCAATTAAATAATTACCATTATTACACACCTCCCAAGATTAGGACCTTCCACAAACTAAAATCTTTCTTCTCCTATATGTAATTATACTTTAAAGCCTCAAGTTCCCTTCAGGGCTATTCAATTTCTGTGAACACATGATGCAGATGTAGAAAATTAGTTAACATTGATCGTAAGCCTTCCACGAAACAGCCATTTCCTAAAGCTATTTCTCAATTACTCCTTGTCAGTCAGTAGTCGCCTGGTTAATACAGTACTTGGACTATGTCTCATTCTAATTTCTTGTAATTTTCTGCATGTTCTCAAGGCTTGAAAGACTTTGACATTAAATCATGAAGCATTGCCTGTATGTTAACCTGATAACAGGGGGAGGCCCCAGTTGACTTGCATAGAGCTAATGATACTGTTGTACTGATTGTCAAGATTACCTTTTTGCTTCCAGATAAGTGATGAATTGTTGTTCATAGTCTCCACTATTTTTTGTAGGAAGAGATAGACCAGTATTTATTAAAAGAGCCATCACATTTATTTATTTATTTCTAATATAGCATAATAACATACTTGCCTTTATCGATCTGTAACATAGGCTCCAAAGATTATTTCCCTCCACTATGTTGCACAGAGCATTTACATATAAATTGCTTTTTGCAGATTTAACCTGAAATCATTACCATATTTTACACCGAACATAATTTTTGTTGACATTTCAGTTGTGTGACACCTCTGTCTCCATCTTAACTGAGATGTTGTATGTGTGTGTGTGTGTGTGTGTGTGTGTGTGTGTGTGTGTGCAGTGTACACTAACACTTGCGGATTCAGTGATTCGGGCCTATGAGTCAATCAGTTATAAATCAAGGGGACATCTTTTGGTCGGAGAGCGATTCAGTGTAGTGTGTGTGTCAGTCTGGCCTTACAGTCCTACCTGGGTATTCGCCTGGACAGGTGAAGGAAGGTCCGTTTATTTCAGATTGCAGGCTGCCATCCCAGAGATTCACTGACAAGTCTTGGATCTCATATCTCTTTAAATGAAATTGGAATGGCTGCGTGCTGAAGATAGCTTCTCCAGCTTGCTGAGATTATTGCACAGGGACTAGTGTAAACAGGATGTGTCAGGTTTTTTTTCCTCTTTCTCTCTCTCTCTCTCTCTCTCTCTCCCTCACCCTGAAATCGGAAAGACCTCGGGAAATGCTTCTGGAGAACACCACAAATAAGAAATAAATATCTTTGCAGGATGTCAGTTCCAAGTATTGGATTTAGGTAGCTTCGCTGTGCCAATTCTCCCAAGCTCCGAGATCTAGGGTCACGCGGATTAACCGGTTCTAATGATCGAGCGAGATATGTTCTTTGACACTGCTCTAAAAACAACCTTGTTGTTATTGTTGCCGTGAGCGCCAGCGATGGAGGTGATGAGCTATATTAGCCCGTTGCTGCTTTGCCAAGAAGCTTTTGTGAATATGCATGGTGTTACATCTGTCAGATCTATACAGCCCACTAGAATGTATGAATAAATTGATTATGCCAGGCTAATGCTATAAAAATGACTTAAAATGCATACATATGGTTTCATGCATATTCAGCTTTTAATAGTTCATATACTGTGCTACAGTACATGAACATGACTGTGTGTATGCCAGCTTGGCCCCCGTGTCTAGAATTTAAATTCTGATACACATGTATTGCTTTTTTTGTCGGCCTCCTCCATAAAGATTAGAGATTTGCAGTGGGTTATTTGCTATTTGTTGTTCGCTCAGCTTCTGTAAAGACTCTCTCTCACAGGCGTCTTCAGTGCAGGCAGTCGGGGCACAAAAGAAGAGTGATGCTCTTTTCTTATTGTTATTAAGGAAGCCTCGCTGTCTCTTGCCTTTTTTTTTTCTTCCCCCCACCAGCTTAGAATCAAGAGAGAGGAAAACTGTTTTGAGATGCCCACAAAAAGATAAGGTTCTGCACCGTTATCGTTTCTCGGTGCCAGAAAGGAAGATGAATGTGGAGACAGACGCAGCATCTAAATGAAAAGGACAGTTCAAAGCACACAGAGAGATCGAGAGAGAAAGAGAGAGAGAGAGAGAGTAAAGTAGAGGGAGGGAGAGAAAGAGAGAGAGAGAGGGAGAAATGTTCAAATGCAGACGGTCTATAGGAACATGCTAGAAAGTCGTGTTTCGTTGTGGGTAGATCCAGCCCAGGCCCTAAGATGGGAGCAGTGTCACTGCGCGGGGCCGGTGCTGTTCAGAACGGCCTCCAGCAGGGATAAAATGAAAGCCTTCCCCAGCGGAGACGCCCTGAGATAAAGACATCTCGGCGCTCGTCATTTGCTCTGATTGCAATAAAACAGGCCCAGCTTGAGTTAAAGCACACACACACACTCAGTCACTCTCCAAATAAATCAGATTTCCCTAGCTGCACTAGGTGTTGGGTTGGATAATAATGAAGGAGGATGAGGACGCACACACACACACACACACACACACAAATCACCTGAGCACACACAGGTGTTAAACACAGTCTCATGTTTCCATTTGTGTTGCTGTGGTTGGGCATGTTTGCATTGCGAGCGCTTGTTTTGTGACATGTTGACCGTCTCGGCATGGAAATCCAAACAGCTGAAGCATGGCCGCTCCATTGGTGGCCGGACGCCGCTCTCTGTCTCATCGCGGTGGCTATTACCGGACACCGCCAATGAGCTCCAAAAAAAGGCCTCGCAAGCCAACCGCCGCCACTGGCCCTGCCGACGCCCCAGCGCGTGTGTGTGTGTGTATGTGTATGCGTGTGTGTGTGTGTGTATGCACACACACTCGTGTGTGTGTGTGTGTGTGTGTGTGTGTGTGTGTGTGCGTGTGTGTGTGTGTGCGTGTGTGCGTGTGTGTGTGTGCAAGAGGGGGGCTGCTCGGCACGTGGCACGTACACCAGATCACTGCTTTATTGAGTCTGTTCAGTTTCTTCTACCTGCACAGGGTGGCGGAGTACTCCTACGGCAACCAGAAGAAGTCCAGCAAGAAGAAGAAGCTGAGCAAGAACGACATCCGCCTGGTGCCGCGCGACGTGGAGGAGACGGACAAGATGAACGTGGTGAGTTGCTCGTCTCTCACCTCCCCGCTCAACTACTTCGACTACCACCAGCAGACCCTGCCCTTGGGCTGCAGGCGCTCGGAGAGCACCTTCCTCAACGTGGAGAACCAGAACTCGCGCAATGCCGCGCCCAACCACGGCTACCACCACACCTTCACTGGCCAGGGCCAGGGCCCGCAGCAGCCCGACCTCATCATCAACGGCATGCCACTGCCAGAGGTGAGACTTTTCGCTCCGTCCTTAACTCGACTCCCCGTCCTTATAGCGGCCCGTGGGCGGCTCTTGGGTTCTGTGGGTGGGTGGCCCTGCGGTGGCAGGGGTGGGGTGGGGTGGGGTGGTGGGGGGAGGGATGGTGGGGCGGGGTGGGGTTGGAGAGAGGGCACTCATGTGGGTGTCGGGGGGGTGGGGAGGTGGGCAAGGTTTTGCCATGTTATTTGCTGTCAATGGCCTGACAACAGTGATTTGCATCAGGTTATCGACTCTGGTCAAGGAGGTTGCCTTTGATCCTATCTGCTGCTGAAATGTACATACACGTCTACCACACTAGCCTGTATTGACATAATATCTGGCACCGGGCTTAAAACAGCGCCGCTGTTGACATCAATATTTGATATAATTGTGTTATGGGTGCTCTGTTTGAAAAATGGAGTCAAGGGGCTTGTAGTCTCATAATGGATGCCCATTGAGAGCAATGATCTAACCCCAGGTTTTTTTTATTATTATTTTTTTTTTTGTCTGATGTGTCTGTTTGAAGCCAAAAAAACAAGCCTTGACCAAACAGCTTGTTCAGACCACCTCTATTTTTCCCCTCCTGTGCCTCTGTTTGTTTTTTTTCTCCTTCTTTTTTTCCCTCTGTCATCTGTGGAGCCATTGCAGAAAATGAGGCGAATCCTGGGCATCTGCCAAATGCATTGACCCAGCTAATCAGCCTCGCCGCATGCCTTTTCAGGTGCAAGCATTAAGAAAAATTATTGCTCTAAAGGCCCGGCATGTGAATTAAACTCTCTGTTCCTCCCGGGCTCGCCTCGATGCAGCCGGGCAGAGAGCGAGAGATCGGGAGCGAGAGAGAGAGAGAGAGAGAGAGAGAGAGAGCCGGCGTTGAGTAGGCCGTGATGCAAGGCTGACAGCAGGGTGCTTTGTCACATAGGGCGCTTGATTCGCTCAGCCAGGGAGAAGGAGGAGGAGGGTTTCACTTAAAGAGAGCTGAGCTGAAAGAAACGCCATTACAGATGAAGTTACACCTATGGATTTTTTTTTTTTTTTTACTTTATGGACTGAGTCGACAGAATCTTTGGTCTAGTTCAGTTGATCCTCTCCGCCCAGAGACTTCGGGGGGAAGAGAAGTGCATTAAAAAGCAAAGAGGGACCAAAATCACGACATCGATAAAAAACGACCTGAATCTCCATTATTCACTCGAAGAGTAAGACTAAGAGATGCAGACCAAATGGGAGCGTTTCTTTTTTTTGGGGGGGGGGGCTAAGAAATGTATTGATTCATTGATCAGCTAATCCAATATCTTCCCGGGCGCGTATAGATCAGTGGAATCAATGCGGTACACTTAAAGAGGTGTTGATAAATTGAGTCTGTCTCGAGGCTGAGCAAGAGCGCACACACACACACACACACACACAGGAAGGAGTCGGGGTCTCGTGGATTTATATGGCCTGTGAAAAGGGTGAGGCCATTTCATGGTCAGTGGCTTTACTTACATGTGTGAATTGAACAAGCCCTACTCCGTGCACTCTGGTGATTAAAACACTGCCTTTCCCTCTCTCTCTCTCTCTCTCTCTCTCTCTCTCCCCCCCCTCTCTCTCTCTCTCTCTTTTCGTTTCCTTTTTTTCTCCTCACTTTTTTTTTTGGTCGCCGGACAAAGGCAATCAGTGGTGTTGTAGTGCGCCAATTTCGTAGCCTTAGCACGGCGACTTTAGCGAGCAGTGACCGCACCTCCACTGCAGGATTAAAGGGACTCTATTTGAGCTCAAATGAAAACAAGCTGAGAGGAAAGGGGGGTGGGGGTGGGGGTGGGGTTGTTGTCGGGGCAAACAAGGCAGCTGATTGATTCAGATCACCCAAATGCAAAAAGCTTAGGAGTGTGATTGGCGCACATTAAAGCCCAATGAAGGTCTTTGTACCAGGTGTCTAGTCCTCGGTTTTGTGTTGTTTTTTTCCTGGTGACTTAATTTGCGTGCAGCCCTCGCCGTGGCTGTGGCGCGACACAAACATCGAC
>NC_085014.1:20593983-20596483 GCF_963854185.1 Sardina pilchardus | reverse complement strand
AAATTCTCTGGACACTCAAGGGCGTCATCATCAGAGACGAGAGTGGAGACACTCCGTGCCGTGCTTAGGTTTGTTGAGTGCTAAAGACGTGACGTTTGGCTGCGTAGGGTCAGCCGGTAGTCGGAAAATCACTGCAGGACGTGTCCGGTAGTGTGAACTAGATTCAGCATATTAAAAATGCAATTTCTCAATTATTATATGCGCGGCGTACAGTTTTTGTTTGGAGAATATGAGAATATCATCTCACTAAGCAGTAGAGCAGCATATTGAATGCAGAGGTGGGGTTGGTTTGCTTTAGATGTATTTTAAGCAAATAATAGCAAATGACAAGAGCTTGCAGGAGTGTTGTTCCATATTCAGGCTTCTCTCTGAGGGCCTATTTAGTATTGTGAATGTGCTGTCTTCTGTTGTACTAATAACTCAGATGTCTACTGAAATGTGTGTTAAAGCCATGCTGCGTGTTGTGTAGTGAAAATACATATTACAGTGATCCATCTTCACCAGCGAGTTGCAGAAAGAAAACCGAAAACGCAAAAAAAAAGTATTTTCTTTTGTTCTCAAATGGAAGCAAGCGTGTTCATTATTATGCGCTGTGCAGTGTTCATCATGGTAATTCAATATTTAGAAGGGTCACAACTCTCATCTAGATGATGGCTCATGCTACATATCCCTTGAATGTGGGTATGTGCAACTGTAAAGGCTTAAATCCATCTTAATCTCATCTTAATTTTTGATATGATTATAAACATAGTATGTTAGGATCTTAGAAATCTCCTGCTGGGTCTACCATTTAATGAAAATCCCCTTTGCTGGCGTGAGTGCAATCTTTTTTTCCCTTCTTTTTTTAATCATAAACAAGTGTTGGGAAGGGATGAAGATCACCATAGAGAACAGCACAGAGCGAGAGAGAGAGAAAAAAAATCACACTCTAGCACAGAAATATGTGTGATATTTCAAAATGTGCAATAAATGTGAAAAGCATGGCGATGAAAAATATAAGGACAAGACACATTACCCCACATGTGATGCAGAAAATAACTTTAGTTTTTTCCCTCTCCTTCTTTCTATGTCTCGCTACACCTCGGTCCTCATTAACACAGTTTTAGCTGCCAGCTTTCCGAATGCCTGTGGCTAAATTAATAGGACACCAAAGGTCGCCCTACATTCTTTAACACGGTCCTGACTCATTGTCAGCTCTGCAGGAGAGAGCAGGGACATGCATCCTCCATCTCACTTAAGCTGTCCCGAAATTACCTGTTGAAAGTCGCAGCGGTGATGATTTTAAAAGTTAACACCGAGTGGAAAAAGTAGCAGCCACATTCGTAATATACAGTAGAGAATTGTTGGGAACAAATTGAGTTGGCATCAACATTCTTCGAAACTAGATGGTGAAGGAAAGGTTTGTGAGGCATCGGAGGCCGTTTTTTTTCTCCCAAAGTCCTTCTCAGAAGGCATCCTTTGTTCATCATTCCACAGTAGTACCTTAATCAGTATCTCCCATTCTTTGCCAATTCGAATGGTAATGGCAAGGTGTTTGTACTGAACCTGTCATGGGGGACATGAGACTGTTACACCCCTACAATGTGTTTGTGTCTAGCTGGGGACTTGCAGCCAAGGAGTGCTCTGTAGGGAAATTACACACGCTTTCATTATAAGATGCTTCAAAAACAACAAAAACCTTGCTGCTCTGTTTGTTTAAAAAAAGCACAGAAAGAAAAACAAGGCTACGAAATACTACTACTAGGACATCAGCAAAATAGTTTTAAATCACTCATTTTTTTCCCTTTATTTTATCTCTAAGAGTGTTTTTGGCGTTGATAGAATACAGAAGTAAAACAAATTCAGCAATAAAAGAGGAAGACACAGAGAGAACATTTTCTATGCTAACACATGTATAAGTGTGTATGTAAAGACCATACATCTTAAATGTATAGTCGGATGTGTTTGTTAGCATTTTGTTCTAGATTAAATGTCAACTGTTCTGGTTAGTCACACTTGAAGAACAACAGCAGCTACGCAAATTAGCTTGCCTTGAATATCCTATTTCACCCCTCCGTTTTGAGCGCCACACATGAAGTGATTCGTGATTTCATCCCTCGAATGCTAATGTTTGTTTCCGCCGTGCACCACTCTGAATGAATGACCTCACTGTATATATCCGAGAGTGCACGGGGACACTTTGATTAGGGCTTGGCTGTCGGGCTGACCCTTTCAATTTAGCTGGTATATGGAAACTAATAATGGATGAAGCTAATTACCCTTCAACTCTTCCTCATTATGTTGAGACCGGGCTTTGATGTCTAAAAGCAGTGGGGGGTGGAGGGTACTTGCAACCCAACACACACACACACACACACACACACACACACATACTGTACACACACACACGCACACAAACACAGACAGGAAGTTGTACAGCCTTAATAAAATACAGCGCAAACAAAAAACACTGTGTCTGAAAAAGTCTCGCTGAGAGGCACTTACTCCAGTACTCATGCTC
>NC_085014.1:20558983-20588983 GCF_963854185.1 Sardina pilchardus | reverse complement strand
CGGGTGGGGAGAGAGGGGGGGGGGGGGGGTGGGGGGGGGGGGGTGTAGAAAGATCAGGGAGCTTGGGCCTCCGTTGAGGGAGTGCTGCCGAAATAGAGCTCGGATACTTGTTTACAAGGTGACACCTTTTTTAGACTCAGCTCATTAACCCCACCACCTGAGTGGCCCAGGTTTTCCCTCGGTGTAATGAGTCGCTCGCACGCTCGCACGCTCGCACCGCTACCATAGAGGCTGTCAACGGCGCCGCCCGCCACTGCCGCTGCCACCGCCATACGCCAGCACACCCACACAAACACAAACAAGACTCTTCACCGCACACGGCACGCGCTGGATGTGTGTCTGTATGTAAGAATATCCAGCCGGTAAATATTATCAGTTGCCGTACAAGCCGAATCGCGTATTGGAGTAAACACACATCATTATCCTCTTAATTGGGCTCCAGACAAACACATTGTGGTGCGATTTGAGAGCACCGAGAGTCCTTTTAAATGTCACACAATATTGGAAAGATCGAAAAGATCCAAAAATAGGGGGGGGAAAAATCCCTTCGCTCTCTGTTTTTTTGGAGACTTTTTGCTGGCGTGGTTCTCCCCCAGACGCGAGACTGTCTGATACCCCCATATCAAGAGATCACGTTTAATTGGTTTTGCCCTGATTGTCCTTGTCATTTTGCAATTGTGTCCTGGTTAAAATGACAAGATGGAGGCAAAGTGCTGTGCTGTGGCATTTCAAACCTCACTCCCTACTGAGAAGGGGATGTGCTCTCTCTATTTTCCCTTCTTTCGCTCTCTCTATCTGTCTCTCTCTCTCGGTCTCTCTCTTCTCTCTCTCTCTCTCGTACTCACTGTGTCTTTTTTCCCCCTCTCTGCACTTGTCCTCTCCCTCTGTTTGTCATGCAGGCGGCATGATCTCCAAACAGTTTGGACTGACCTTTGCTACAGTACCACTAATTGTTGCCATCACAGAGACCCTGTAAACCACACTGGTAATTAAATTGGATTTATTTGAAGGGACAGTAGTGCCAGCCTTGGCAATTCAGTTCAAACACAGCAGTATGTGTGTGTTCCAGCAGGGAGCAGGCCGCTGTAATAACAGCACAACTTAATCCCATTATACAGTGTAATTAGAAAAATAATGATAATCATAATAATCATAACAATGATTATATTAAAAATAACAACAATAACAACAGCAATAATATAATAATAATAATAATAATGATAACAATAATAATGATAATGTATGCCATACTCTTTATTGTATCCATTCAGTTACTATTGCTGCTAAAAAGCTAGTGCTAACAGCCAGTAAAAGAAACTGCATTTTCAAAGATATGGGAAATTGCTTGTTAATCAAGAGTTCAGGACCTCAGGTGTCAGATCTCTGATGTTTCAGAGGAAAACATGGTTAGCGAGGGAAGAGGGAGGCGATACATTCTCGTTTGAGAAGCGGCGTCGGCAGCACAAATGAACAGGGACAGTTGGAGTGCTCCTTTGGCTGCCGTGCTTCTCGTGTAATGAGACTAAGAGGGCCCCAATTATTCGACTCGCGATCAAAACAGCGGGGAAGATTACTGGCTTTTTCCTTTTTTCCCTTATCTTTTGACATTTCCCGCCTGTAATATCTTTTAATACAGCCTCTTTTTTTGTCGCGGAGGCAACCAAAGGCTTGATAGGCCTGAAATGTACTGGCATTGAAACAGAGGGACATGTGCATGTAATATTGAGGCTCTCTGGTCTTTTTATAAACACTGATGTGTTTATGTGGGCTTAGATCAGGCCGTATTAAAAGCAAGGCTCCTCAGTGCATGGTGCGTTAGCGATCCCGCCGAGCTCCCGTCACCTGACCAAAGACGCAGGCGGGGAAACAGCAGGGGCTTGGGCTGCCTCTGGCGACGGACTGTTGATGGCTACATCTCGCCATATTTCTCTGGTGTGCGACTCCCTCCCTCTCTCCCTCTCTCCCTCTCCCTCTCTCCCTCACTCCTTCCTCTCTCCGTCAGTCTAATGCGAGGCGGGGTTCCTCTTCTGCTTCTGTCAGATATCCCCGTTTCATTCCCCTCATCTCTCTCTCTCTCTCTTTTTCTCACTCACTCTCTTTCTCTCTCCCTCACTCTTTTCTCTCTCTCTCTCTCTCTCACTTTCTCTCCTTCTTTATAGCACATCTGAGCTTAGCAATTTAAGTCTTCTTAGGCTCAGTGCGTTCAGAGGTTCAAGTTATTCCATTATGGCGAGGAGGGGGAGAGAATCGTCCCTCCCTCTCTCTGTTACCCCCTACCTTACAACTTCCCACATCTCGCAGATTACACGTTAAGAGCGCAGTCGGAGACCCCGGGAATAGGAAATAAAAGGGATTCCACCCAGTTTGGGCATATCAGAACCACATCAGCCCCGCAAGGAATTAGAAGCGTGCGTCTAATCACACAAAGTATAGAGTGAGGAGAGGCGAATAGCATTACCCCCCCCCTGCACTGAGACAATGCGAAGACTCAATCTACATCTAACCAGATAAACATCCAGCCCCTAAGATATGTTGGTGGCAGATAACTGCCTGGCAATGCGATGATACACCCGGCTAGACAGCTTTTTTTTTTTTTTTAATTATTTTTTATTTATTTGTTTTTTTTCCCTCTATGAGAGACAATTACTGCTTGTTGTCTTACGGAGGCAGAACGAAAGGATTGTGGGTTTCCATTTCAAGGAAGTCATGGTGGGAAGAGCTGTGAGCAAGGTGGACCATTAACACCGAAGCGAGAAGAGAGAAAGGGGAGAAAAAAAACGTCAACAACAACTGCGACGGAGACTTCATTATTAGCTGTAAACAAGATCTAATCGCTCCTGTCTGCTGCTAGGAGCTGTGGACGTTCTGTGTGTCCTCCACGTTGACCTCCCCAACACCTCCATCCCCACCCCCACCACCACTACCCTGCTCTGCCTCCCTCTCAGAGCCCCGTGTTATGGCTGAGGATGGGGCTGGGGCGGGAGGAGCAGTGGGTGGGTGGCTGGGTGGGCGTTCAGGTCGACGGTACTGATGTCAGCCGTCTGTTGTTGTTGTCCGTTACCCCTGGCTTTGCACCGCGGTGGAGGGGGGGGGGGGGTGAAACAGGAGGTGCGTGGAGGAGGGCGTGGGGGGCGATGGGGGGCAGTTTGCCCCCCTAAAGACGGCCTAATACAAATTAAATTAAATGAAGTCAGTGTGGCTAATCCCTGTGTGTTTCAGCTGTTGGGCTCCCCCCGCTGAACCTCCGGGGTCAAGCCCAATGCAGCTGGCTCTGCCACGACTGGCCACACACTCAAGCTGCTCCTCGCAACCCTTGCTCACCCCCCCACTTACCCGCTGAGGTGTGTGTGTGTGTGTGTGTCTGCGTGTGTGTGTGTGTGTGTGTGCCCGGTGTAGTACAGTCTAATTTATGTGCATGCCTTTGCATGTGGTTATGTCAGTCCTGGTCGGTTCAGCTTTTGGAAATGAGTTCACAGACAACAGAGGCTCCAGCCGCCTGATGGGATTATCTGATGCGGGATTTGATGAAGTGGAAATAGGATAACAGCTGAATGAAAAGGAAATAAAGAAAAACAACGGGGAAAAAGAAAAAAACACTAATCAGTGACAGGGATGTTGCACTGGCGATGGGCTTAAGAGGACCTGTTTGAAAACACGGAGACGCAGCTGCCGCATCTGCCGCCGTCTCCGCTTGCCGCCGCCGCCGCCACCGCCGCCACTGTGGTGCTGCCGGGCGATGTTTTGGCAGAGCTTTGCGTCGAACGGCAGGGCCGCGGTGCCCTCGATTTGCCCCCTTTAGCCGCAGCCCTCGTTGAATCTGCACATGCGTGCCAGGCGCCGGGCGTGGAGGTAATGCCGCCACGGTCAGACTCAACCTTCTGACAGATGCCCACCAAAAAGAGCATCCAGAACGGACGTGGCAGATGTGCCAGGCGCGGTTTAAACAGGCAGAGGCAGCGGTGGTGGAGACAGCGGTGGTGGTGGAGGGTGGAGGGCTGAGGGTGGAGGGCTGAGGGTGGGGGTTGAGGGTGGGGTCGTGGGGCTCTGCACCAGCCACGCTGACATTACAGGATCATCAGGCTGTGCTGATTGGGTCAACCTTGTGGTGTTTAGCACTCGCCGGCTTTAATGCGTCCTCCCCATCTGTCTGACCAGGCGTGGCCAGGGCGACGGCTTGGCAACGGCGGTAGACGCACCCCCCCTCCTCCCCTCCATCCACACACACACACACACACACGCACACACACACACACACACACACACACACACACACACACACACACACACACACACACACACACACACACACACACACACACACATACACACACACACACACACACAACACACACACACACACACACACACACACACACACACACACACATACACACACACACCGCTGGCGTTATCACTTCCGCCTGCTCGACTGGAACGCCCACTTCATTTGTAAAGCAAAGTGGGCGCCGGTGAAGAGCCCCAGCAGCTGGGTGCCCGTGGCGCGGGGTGGGAGGAAGTGGTCAGGGGTGGACGGAGGAGGGGGGGGGGGGGGGGGGGTCACCGTGGAGATTTGGCCCACGTTGCAAGACTGCTGTGGGCCAGCTCAGGGCCAGATGAGGACAGGGAGGGGAGTGTGTGAATCTGTGTGTATGTGTATGTGTATGTGTTGAGTGTGTGTGTGTGTGTTGTGTGTGTGTGTAGTGTGTGTGTGTGTGTGTAGTGTGTGTGTGTGTGTGTGTGTGTGTGTGTGGGAGGGTAACACCTGCGCATACACCTCAGCGTCCATGCCAAAGGCGAGCCTGCCAAGCCCATGGCGGGAGTAAACATCATTTGTTTGAGCAAATCGCCAGAGTGCGGCGATTAATGAAGGATGATGAGACGTCACCTGTACGCCACAACCACACCTTCCTGTTTTTCACCCTTTTCCTCTCCTTTTCCTCTCTCGTCCTCCTCCTTTTCCCTCTCTCTCTCTCTCCATCCGAGGAGTGGCGATGCGTAGGCCTCTGTATGTACGTACGTGTGTGTGTGTGTGTGTGTACGTGCGTGTGTGTGTGTGTGTGTTTGTGTGTGACTCATCTGTTACCACGTGTCAGTTTAAGGGATGTCAATAACGCAAGCGGTTCAATCCATCTCGGCGAGTGAGTGCATCCGCTCTCTCACTCCGCCGGAGCCATGCAGTCTGCGACGGAGCGCTGCCTGCAAATCTCCACCCCGCGCTAATAAAGAAATAAAGAAATAAATAAACATTATAAATAAATAAATACACCGCCTGCAAAAAGATGCCTTGTCATCGCGATGGGAGGCGCCAGCTTTCGCTCAAGAAAGCAAGAGAGCAGTAGAAAGCAAGAGAGACAAATAGAAGGAGAGAGATAGAGAGAGAGAGAGAGAGAGAGAGAGAGAGAGAGAGAGAGAGAGAGAGAGAGAGAGAGAGAGAGAGAGAGAGAGAGAGAGAGCAGAGAGAGGGAAATGGAATGGTGGTAGAAATAGAAAATGCTAGGTGGAGAGTGGCGAGTGTTTTATGGAGGATGGTGGTGTGTGTGTGTGTGTGTGTGTGTGTGTGTGTGTGTGTGTGTGGTGGTGGTGGTGGGGGGTGCACTCCATTAGAAGTCCCAGCAGTGCTGACGGATACTTGGGCCATCAGACCCCGAGGTGCCATATCATTATTTTGGATCAAAGTGTCAGACGAGTGCTTGATATACTCTCATAACAATGGCAGTCTCCTGAATGGATGGGCCTTTCAGCTCCTCGCTAGACCTCCATACTGTCTGCTATTATGGCCGCGTAAAGGCGCCTGCTTACTCCATCAGATCCAGGCCGCCGCACGTCAGCCGGAGGAGTGGGCCAGACAGCATGACGAGTGGCTTACAAGACGCGCTCGGGCTTCCGCTTTTTAAAAAACGAGGAGGGGGAAATGAAGCTGTGTTATATTTAGCTCTTGTTCCCTCTCGCTCTCTCGCTCTCTCGCGTACTTAGTTTTAATCGTCGGTAGCAGGCGGCAGTCAGTTAGCACTTTGGCCTGTGAGCATGTTGGATTACTGTAGCCTAAAAATATGTCCGAAAATGCTACAAGTTGTGCCGTTTAAAGCTTTTGGATTAGGAGGGGAGTGAGGGAGAGAGGGAGAGAGGGAGAGAGAGAGGCAGACAGATAGAGAGAAACCAGTGGGGGCATATTTTGTACACTAAATTGCGCTGGCCGCCTTCCCATCTCTAAATTGGTTAACTGTCAGAGGTTGCATTTGAGAGAAGCCCTCCGAAATCCCTGCCACTAATTCACTTGGAAAGAGGTGACAGCGGGGGAGGAGGACCACCAGTTTTGTCATGCTAGTTCTGGTGTGTGTGTGTGTGTGTGTGCGGTGTATGTGTGTGCATGTGTGTGTGTATGTGTGTGTGTGTGTGTGTGTGTGTGGGTGGTGGAGACACGGAAGCCCTGCAAATCTGGGCGGATTTAATGCGCCCCTGTAGTCCTTTTGATTGGGCTGCTCAGGGCTCTCTGCTCGTGAAATCACTTCTCACCTGTCTCAAGTGACACCTGGCGCAGGCTTAGAGGTGCACTAACGTGAGCGTTAGAAGTCCCTTTTTTCTCTCTTCTTTTCCCACTCTTTTCCTTCTTTTCTTTTTTCTCTCTTCCCACCTCGCTCCCTTCTTCCTGACATCCAAATTAAAGAAAAATCCCAAGGGACTGCCTCCAGAACGTCATCGAGATTGAGTTTGATTAGGTTCCACGGGCTTAAAGAATAGTAAGCCGATTTATCCTTTGAAACAGCCATGCGATAGCCAAGTCCCCCCCTCCATCAGCCCCCCCCCCCCACCCCCTTTATAAGTATGTAAAACTGTGAATCTTAATCTCATTGCATTATTCAGGATTTCACTGAAACATCCCGGACAATATTTTGTGGCATCTGAATACTCACCCATCCAGGCAGGCACACATATGAATGTGTGTGTACACCCACATGCTTCACTTGCACAGACACTGCTCACACACTAGCACACATTCGTACACACACACGCACACACACACACACACACAGTCACACACACATACACACACACACACACACACACACACACACACACACACACACACACACACACACACACGTGCACAGACAGACAGACACACACACATTGAGGATATTTTGCTTGAAGTAGGTCTCAGATTTAACCACAGCTCCCCCTCTCTCTCTCCCTGTGTGCCTCTTACTTTTCGTGGGGCTCTGCGATGTCCGTAGATAAGCCCATAGTCTCAGAGGAGGCTGGCTTTGAGAGTGCTGCCCCCGCCTGCCCCTCACACTCACCACAACCCCCCCCCCCCCCCCCCTCCTCCACACACACACACACACACACACACACACACACACACACACACACACATACACACACACAGATCCACCCCCGCGCCACTCAACCAACTCACAAACACTTGAAACCGGACACCCTTTTGGGGCTAGGTGTTTAGTGACAGTTTGATAACAACTATACACACACACACACACAAGCGCGGATGGGCGGCCACGACCTGCCTGGCGAACCAAGGGCCCATGGGCCGAGGGCCTATTATTTAAAATCTCTTCATCAACGCTAAAAGGGATGACTTTGACGTGGCTTGGTGGCTCGTGCATTTTTAATCCCGTTGCTATTAATGTATGTATAATTGATCAAGTCGTAACAGACTCGCTGGTGCGCGGCCCGGCTGTGGTCCCGGCAGTCTCGCTGGAGTCTATTACAGGATGCGGCAGCAGCCGTGCGTGTGGGGGCATCGTCTCGCTCGGCTTTTCGCTTTTATTATTTTATTTCTTTATTAATTTTTTGGTTTTTTTACTTTGTCGAATGCAGATGCAGACAGAGGGAAATACCCCGACGCCTTCGCTTACCGTTATTTTTCCCCTTACGTTGCACATCGCAATTGTTTTCTCTCCACAAAGAAAAGAAAAAATATGTGCTAAAAAAATAGGTCACCCACCGGAGGAAGAAGAAGAAGAAACGAACGGATCAGGAAGGGGGGCATTGTGTTAAGGGTTTTTGTCTACATTGTGTTCCGTCAGAGACAAAGAGGGGGGGGGGGGAGAGAGAGAAGCGGACATAAATATACCAGTGTGACAGGGTGGCAACCATGTGTGGGTCTGTTTCGGTTGTGTAAATATATCACAATAGGCCTGATGTTTTCCAAAGGGCTTTCGTGTTCCTGTGTGCGAACCTTTAGACACATTCAGAGAGTGCGTGGATGGAAGGAGAGAGAGACAGAGAGAGAGAGAGAGAGAGAGAGAGAGAGAGAGAGAGAGAGGAAAGGAAACGCGTGGATAATCTGGGTTTGGGTTCATTAACGTGCGTGCGAGTCGCAGAGCCGTCAATCGCTCTCCCCCAGCGGCTGAAAAAACGTCACGCTCGCAGTAAGACGGATTCACAATGGGGGAAATTGAGTTCGGAGTGAAGTGACGGAAGATGAAGTGAAACGGGAGCCACGACCTGACAGCTTATTTGTCATGCGGCGTGGGGTGGGTCCGCTCCTGGGCCCAGGGCTGGGGATGGAGCTGGGGGTGGTGGAGGTGGAGGTGGGTGGGGGTTGGGTAGGGGCTATGGTGGCAACCCCTCTGTTGCGATTGATAGCTTATCAGTTGTGTTTGTTAGGCGGGCGTTTGATATTAAATGGTAACAAGTCCTCATATTAATCATGGCTGGCGTAACAGGGCAGGAGTAGAAAATGTAATCTCATCTTGAACTGGGGGTATGCGCCCTGGGCCCTCCTTCAACCTGCAGCTACCCCCACCCCCCCTAACTCCCTCCTCACACACATACACGCACACGCACATATATGCACACACATATATGCACACACACACACACACACACTTACACACACACACACACACACACACATACACACAAACACACACACACACGCACATAGATGCACACACACACACACACACACACACACACACACACACACACACCTATACACACACACAGACCCACACCTATACACACACACATACAAATACACGCACACACAGACACACACACACAAACACATAACACATACACACTTACTCACACTTCTCCCTGTCTCTCTCTCTCCCTTTCTCTCTCTCTTTCTCAGTGCTGATCCTCCCCGAGGGGCCTTGCAGTTCTGGAAAAGGGAGAGGGGAAATCTATAATCTAGCAGATGGCAGAGGATCTATGGGAAAGGCAGTAATCGAGGGGCTGGCGCTGACGAGCGTGTCCGCCTGCCCGCCCCGCCGCGCTGCCTTAAGCAGCGCTAAATCCACTCCCACCAGGTGCCACCGCTGCTCGCCCGAGTCGGAGCGCCAGTCGGTGGTCCCTCTCCTCCCTCTCTCCCTCTCTTTCTCTCTCTCTCTCTGTCTCTCTGGCTTGTGCGCGCTCTGGCGTTCTTTTGGCTGCCGGCATGGGTGCCACACAGGGTGCTGCGGCGGTGCGGAGGTGCCCTCCCGTATACCCCCCTCGAGCGTGTGTGTGTGTGTGTGTGCCAAGCGGCTGGCAAAGAGGAGGGGGGGGGGGTCTGTGGGTACGTGTAGGAGAACTGACTTTGTTACTTAGAAGAGGGAGAGAGAGGGAGAGAGAGAAGGAGAGAGGAAGAGAGAGAAGGAAGGGGAGCGAGTGATAGAGATGTCTCTGGAAGAGGGTAGGGTTTTGTTTACTGGATTGTAGAAATGTGACCCTGACAGGATGCAGTTTGGATTAAGACGAAAACACAAGCAGGCACATACACATGGACTTTTTTTTCTCTCTCTCTGTCTCTGTCTCTCTCTCTCTCGCTCTCATTCGCTCACTCTCACACACAGACATATACATACTACATTCTCAAACACACACACACACATGCACTGAGGACATTTTGTTTTGTTTTTTTACAAAAGAAAAGAGCCTCTCGATCTGCGCCACCACAGCAGAGCCCAAACAGAAGAGCCCCCTGTCTGTTCCATCACGTGCGAACAAAGCCTCAGATGACGGCGAGTGGAGCCAAGCATATCGGGGCAATATGAGCTCTGTTATTTATAATTAGAAATTATCTCCAGCGCCTCCAGCCCCCCCCCCCCTGCCCTCCCTCCCTCCCTCCGATCCCATCCTCCACCCCTTTCTGTCGTTCCTCACTCCTCGCTCGTCGCTCTAGCCCCTGCCGGCTGGGCCCTTTCCTCGGGAAGACACACATAAACAACAGCTCTCATTATGTGCACCGTTTCCTTCCCAGGCTCAAGGGAGGCCACATGAATAAGCCCCTCTAAGACGAGTCAAGAACCGGCCCCATAATGAAACCGCGAGCACCAAATCAGGCATTAAAATGGAGGAAAGGCCGCCTCGGCCCCTTGTGCGAATGAAGAAGGCGTCTGCGTTTTAGGTCCACGATCAGGGACGGTTTTTTCTGTTGCTGTTTATTTCGTTTTATTTGGCCGTTTTTAAAAGCCGTGCTAGCGCTTATCGCAGAATCGGTGCTGTGAGAGGCGAGGAGTCAGACGTTGTCCTTCAGCGTATGTAGTAGGCCCGTAACTGCTCACGACGTTTGTGCTGTTCCAACACAAGCGACGAACCACAGGGGAGTCTGCAAGGTGGGCGGCCTGGGTTTTTTTTCGCATATTTCTGCGTTCCAGGCACGTTTCTATCTAACACACACTATTTCCAAGCAAATTTGAACAAGGTTCAGTCTTCGAGTTAAGTGTTTTGCTCTCTGAATTGAATTAAAAGGAGAATTAACAGGCATTTTATCTATTGCGGAGAAAACAAGGGCATAGACTGATAATTAATAATTTGCTGTTGGAGCATGCTGCTTCAATTAGTCTTTAATTTTATGCATCCCTCCATCTGAAAATGAAAGTGTAATTGTATTGGTTGATGTATCAGTCTCAGCAGAGATGATGCATAAATTGCTGGAGAAGTGTGACAAGTGGCTTTTTTTCCCCTCATCGCTCTCCTTCCTGGTACCTTGCGAACTTGCTCTGCGCTCTCTCTCTCGCTCGTTCATTCGTTCGCCCTCCTCCTGCCATCCCTTGCTCTCTCTCTATCCCTCGTTCCCCCCCTTCTCTACCCTCCTCGTCCCTGGCAGAGGAGCGCGGGCACAATGAAAACACTCTGGCGTCTGGACTATGGAACCAATTGTCACGCTGGGAGGAAGGCAAATCAAATCTCACGGCAGCGACTAAGCAAGGAGATTGCTTTTCCTCTCCTCTCCCGGCTCCGCTCCGCACCGAACCGCACCGCACCGCACCGCGCCGCGCCGCGTCGAGCCCTGTGGATGCCTGTGCCCTCATCGCAGGCGAAGGGGTTTGGGATGGGGATGAGGTGCCAGTGCTGGATGTTGAGAGGAGGCTTATAGCGGACATGCATAAGTGGATGTGTGTGTGTGTGTGTGTGTGTGTGTGTGTGTGTGTGTTTGTGTGTGTGCCGGTAGAGGGGTTGTCTCGGATGGGTTGTATTGGATGTGTGTGTGTGTGAGTGTGTGGTGTGTGTGCATGTCGGTAGAGGAGTTGTATTGGATGGGTTGTATTGGATGTGTGTGTATGTGTGCTTATAAGTGTTTGTATGAAGGGAGGTGAACTGTTACATTGAACATGAATATGTGCCTGTACTGTATGTATGTTAATGTGTGTGTATGTGTATGTGTGTTCATGAGTTGGTCTGTTGGGGTAGGAAGCTGGCTGGCCTTGGTGAAGGTCTCCTCTCCTTTCCTCTCTCCTTCTCTCTGCTCCCTCTCCTCTCCTCTTCTCTCCCCTCTCTCTTTTTCCTCTCCTCTCTCTCTCCTCCACTCTCCTCTCCCTCTTTCCTCTCCTCTCCTCTGGCCAGCAGTGGCAGTGGGCTGTCAGTCGTTGCTTTATGATTTACTCCCACCGGGGCCCCTCTGGTGCCGGGCATCTGAAACGGAACAATAATTAGGGGGGGGGGGGGGGGGGTTGAGTGACGCCGGCTTCCACAGTGGGGCTGTTCAGATCACAACAACATATTGTAGGAGCTGATTAAGGGGCCATTTGTGGTGGCCTTGCAGTAGCTGACCCCCCCCTCCCCTCCCCCCCAGGCCCGAAACCCAATCTGAGAGGAAGAGTTATCGACATGCCCTCCCCATTTGATGGTGGCCCAAGAGGGTAGCCATACAATACATTTCTTTACAGGAAGCAGCCACTAATGCACTGAGATGTTCGGTTCAAGCCACTTCCTGCAGGCCAAACAAGGTTATGCCCTTTATAGTGTTAGGAGTTAATGCCACTGTTCTCCGAGCTAGGCGACATGGCTACTTGGTGCTATAGCATGTATGTGGTGCTTGTGAAGTACATTTTCAGACTTTATCTGTTTTTCATACAAACTCACAATATTTTTTTTGTCGTCGGTGTTGACATTAGTAGCAACCAGAGGAAGTCATTTTTTTTCAGCACCAACTCGGGTTGCTAGGCGAATTAAACTATGTAAGAAGCTTTGACAAGGTTGGTCCCTAGTGAAGGACAACTATGTCATCTATCAAAATGTCGCCAAAAAGGAAAGAGAGAGAAATTGCAGCCCGAGAGGCCCCTTTACACTCTTTCTCTCTCTCTCTCTCTCTTTCTCTCTATCTCACTCACACACACACTCACACACCTCTGTGCCAGTGAGGACTGGAGTAAGACAGGGAACAGTGGTATTCACAGCACAGGCTCTCAATGCCTCAGTCCTCACACAGCGCAGATGGAGGGTAGGAGGTATTATATAGCGCAAATATACGCCAGCATCCGTCACAATATACAACAACACGCCCCCTCACCTACCCACACAAACCCACCCACTCACCCAGAGAGACCATGTAAATGCACCACCAGCCTTCTAGGGCAATTACGGGCACTAGCAGTAGCGGTGGCTCCTGTGTGGTTCAGGGGTGTAGGAAAGGGTAGTGTTTTGTAGGGGGGGGGGGCATATTTGTATACTGCTTCTTTAATGAACCCCCCCCCCCCTCCCCCCGGCCCTTGTTTCGGTCTCCCCACGCTGTGTTCATTAGTCTCCATCTCTGGGTGCCCCTGCAGCCGAAGCCGAGAGCCTCCGTAATGAGTCCACTCAGGGACCACAGTAGAGCACAGGTGGCATGTTCAGCCCACAGAAAGGAAAAAAAAAGAAATGAAAGACGAGCAGAGGGGAGGAAGGAAAAAAAAAGGTGAAATATATATTTAAATATCACGTGCTGTACCCCCAATGCGCAGGCTGCCGCAATAATTGCCTATGCCAATTACTTTGATATTAATGGACTCAGGCCGGACAGTAACAAAGGGAGAGACAAGTTACCTTGTGAGTCGCGGGTAGAACAAACAGTCCACGCTCTAAATTAAGGTTCGCTAATACAATGTTAATTAAAATGGCTTTTTACAAATGATCTCCCTGATAACAATGAGTTAAGGTTTAATTAGTAGTGCGGCAAAAAGGTATGGTGCTCACTGGACCCTTCATGGGGTCTAGATTGCGTCGCACGTACACACAAATCTCAATCAGCGGCCTGCGTCACCGTCGCTGGTAATTAAAATATTATCTAGCTGTTGGGGGTTAATTGCAAATCAGGGAAGGTAACGCCGTACACAGTGTTTCACTTGTAGGTCACGCTAGATGTTCGCGACTTCCCGAAGTGAACTAGTTTTTGAGCTCGGCTATTTGTTACAGTCCTCAAATAATAGTAAGGAGATGGGACAATACAATATGTCCAGGAAGGAAGTGTTAATTCAGCACGGCTTGTGTTGTTGACGCCTGAAGTAACGGAGCACCAAAAGCAAAGGCTGCACTCCACTCATTTTCGTTGCCTTCATTAACAGTCTGTCACATTTTCTAAAGACCATAACAGGTCACTGGTAATTACTTGTTTTTGCGGATGAAAACAAAAGAACAGTGTGTCGACTTCGATAGTGTGATGCATTCCCTCTCTGTCTGTCTCTCTCTCTCTATCTCTCTCTCTCTCTCAGATCTGAGGGATGAAATCTCTGATTAATTCACCCCACCTGCGCTCGCCTCATGTTTTTAATTGTGTGTGTACGCTCGCAGAGGTTGCACTGTGGAGAATACAAACCTGCTCCCCATTAACAGGGGATGAAAGCGGGAGCAGTTGTGTTTGTTTGTGTGTGTGTGTGTGTGTGTGTGTGTGTGTGTGTGTGTGTGTGTGTGTGTGTGTGTTTGTAGGGGTGTGTGTGTGTCAAATCAAATGCTCAGTGGTGTTTGCAAACTGAGGGACGGCCGTGTCTTGTGGCATCCAAACAGATAAATGACATCATCATACCGTGACCTTTTGTCTCAGCGTCTCCTCTGTTTGAGTCATTTCATTATGTTATTTTGATGGGTAGACTTCACCCCGAGAGAGACCATTCTCTTGTGTGTCTGATTATGTCTCAAAATTGGGAAAAGTTGAACCCTACCGAGGACATGGTGGGTGTGTTTTTTTTTCCTCAGGAGGAGAATGCCTACGGCTTATCAGAATTCAGAGTGAGACTAGCATCCAGTGTTTATCCCTTATTCAGTGTGACTGGCCGGTATCTTTGTTTACTGAATAACCAGCGCTGCTTCCATGGTTCTCCCGTAGCTAATTGGCAGGATGTGTGTGGATGCATAGCAGGCATATGCGCCGCAAATAGCCGCTGTGCTAATATTTGATTACAGTAATTGGGTTTTTTTGACCACTGTGGGCCCTCTCCACCCTATTGCTCACCAGGAACAAAATGAAATAAAAAATGAAAATCCCATGAATGCAGGAAAAAGTGTTGACGGGTGAGAGATGCCTTTGAACTCCCATCTTCAATGTGGGTCAGATATCCGTCGTATGCATATTCTACCAGCCTTTTCATCTGCACTTGCAAAAGTTAAAAATCCCCTGGCATGCTGTTAATTTCTTCCCTCTTAAATGTGTTTCTTTAATATTTATATATTAATATCCTCTTTAAAATGGTGCGAAAATACTTCATTAAAAAAACAGCCAAGGTATCTCACACTCTCCTCTCCTCACTCTGTCCTCTCTTTTTTCTCTCTCTCTCTCTCTCTCTCTCTCTCTCTCTCTCTCTCTCTCTCTTACTTCCTTCTTTTTTTCACTTGATGCGTGGTCCTCCCTAATGACTCCATTTTGAAGACTGGCCTGAGTGAATATGGAGGGGGGGGGGCTGCTGGAGAGAGTGTGGGGGGGGGGGGAGGAGAAGGATGGGATAGGGAGGTGCAGTGTGTGATGGTTCACTGTGCCACTCTGCTCTACTCTGAGTTGGCTGGGTGTGCTTTGAAAGAGAATAGATTCTGCCTTTGAAAGCTGAGGCAGCTCACCGGGGCCTTTGTGTAAAATAACATTTCAATTGAAAGGCAATTACTGGTAACATTATTTTGGTCCCTATGTAATTAAATGCATCTCTGTTTTTTTCTCCTCCTTTCTCTCTCTCTCTCCCTCCCTCTCTCCCTTCATCCCTCCCCGCCTCCATCCTTCCCCTACCCCTCTTTCCTTTACTCTCCTCCCTATCTTTTTTACAGACCGAGAATTATTCCATTGACACCAGTTATGTAAACAGCAGAGCACATCTGATTAAAAGGTATGTTTAGAACATTTCTGTGCATATTCACAGTTAAATGTTCAGATGGTAGATATGTAAAAGCTGCCGCATGTCAGTGCTTCTTGCCAACTTCCTCTGCAGTTAGCATCCACGGGAGTTCAAGCTCTCCTTTAAATTTTCTATGAAATAATTCATTCAATATTTTAAAGGATTTTTGCAAAGTGATTAATAATTCCATGTGATCTCGATCATGGCACAACTTAGACTGTTAGTTAACACCAAAGATATGCAGCCCAAGTTGGCTTGCAACAGCGTTCACATGTCAAAAGAAAAAGTAGAGTGTGAATCTGGCAAAAAATGTAAGTAACTGTGGAATGTTTCCAAATATGTGAAGATATCTTTGTGAGAATATCAGTTGAGACCTCTCTTTTGTGAGTGCAAGCGACAGGCTTAGCAGTGGAGGGTCTCTTTGAGACTTTGGAGGATTGAGTCACATTCCTGGCTTAACTGACACAGGATTTCAGGTTAGGATGGGGTGAAGACAGGTCCAATAACCCTTCTTTTCCCACCCCTCCCCCCTCCACACACACACACACACACACATACCGCACCCCTTGAGAAAAGCCACGGGTGCTTTGAGTCTGAGCTCTGCCCCGAGACCTGTAATTTGCGTCTTACCTGGAGCTTAGGACAGAACAATCCCTGTTCTCCCTCTTCTTTGAGCATGCATGCTTCTTCTCTTTTTTTTTCCTCGGAGGGGGCCATTATGCCAGTTTCCCCTCTGAAAAGCGTCCCTGTGTTTGTACTAAACAAAGGGCATTCATGTGGCGGCTGGGCCCGAGCACCACAAAGAAATCCCCTCAGGAGCTCCAGTGCCTGTGGTCCGGGACAGGTGCAATTACGCTGATAACATCAGAGGACCGCCGTGGCCTCTGCTGCCGCCCGGGCCCAGCCTACCCCCAGCCTGCCCCCAGCCTGCCCCCCCGCCTGCCTGGACGGTGGGTGGAGGGGGTGGTTGGAGGGGCCCCTGTCTCCACCTGCAG
Organism: Sardina pilchardus; assembly: GCF_963854185.1. NCBI lineage: Eukaryota > Metazoa > Chordata > Actinopteri > Clupeiformes > Clupeidae > Sardina > Sardina pilchardus. The sequence goes on along the minus strand of NC_085014.1, from coordinate 20,572,464 downwards.
AGCGACAAAGGGAGAGATGCACTTCTGCGTCATCCTCCTGTGGTAGTCGCAGGAAGGCCTCCGTCACCCCCCCCCCCCCCCCCCACCACCTAAAAAAAGAGGTGACGCCAAAGTCACCGAGAAACACGGCCCTTTCGGTTTGTCATCCGCCGCCATCACAGGCAGCAGAGAGACAAGTGAAGAAATAGAATGTGAGGAATCAAAAAAAAAAATGATGTGACACAGTTTAGCCTCAGTCTGGTAGTTCTCTGTGGGGGTCATGACTAATGTCTGGGCCTGGAGAGCAGAGCGCTAGCTTCTGTCTCTGAGCTACAGGTTTCATCACACGGTTTCCTGCAAATCAATGGCCGCGCTGCTGCCATTCATCTTTTTTTCCTTCGTTTTCAAAAACAGCTGCAGTTTTCTGAGTCGGTAATAGATCTAAAATAGAAGTTCCTCCTCCTCTTCGCCGGCAGCCTTGCAGGAGTACACATTGTGAAATGGATCCCGACACCTGACCTCGGCCTGATCAATGCAGAAGTAAACAAATGACGTCAGCAGAGGAGAGGGTTTTTTTTTTTCTAATTTCCAGTCATTTTGTTTTTTTTTTGTTCAAGGACTTTGCTATGATTTCTCTTGGAATCACACACACTGCAGAGCTCAGGGAGTGTAGTGAGCAAACAAGGAAGTGAGAGAGAAGCTATGAAAGAAAGGGGGGGAGAAAGAAAGAGAGAGAGAGGGAGAGAGAGAGAGAGAGAGAGAGAGAGAGAGGGGGTGGGAGAAGGGGGGAGAGGGTGAGCACCTGAAAGAATCTGATGTGACAGGAAATCACTTCCACCTCCAACCCTGTCTCTTTTCTCGCCCGCAGCACATCGACGTTCAAAGACATGGAGGGCAACAGCCTCAAGGACAGCGGTCACGAGGAGAGTGACCAGACCGACAGCGAGCACGACGTCCAGCGAGGCCACTACCACGACACGGCCGTCAACGACGTCCTAAACATGACCGTGCAGCCAAACGGCGGCCAGCTACAAGACCAAGGTAAGCAACCCCCTCTTCCTTCTCCTCCTCCTCCTCCTCCTCTTCCTCCTCCTCCTCTTTTTCGTGTCTGCACAAGCCTCGGTAAACCACCCCTGTGATCTGTCCGATACTGTGGCCAGTCTGCTGATTCGACACGGGGTTCCGGTTTCGGCCGGGCCCGCACCTCGGTGTCGTTTCACACTTTGATGTGCCCCGGCTAATGCGGAAGGATATGGCTTACTCCAGCTCCCCTTTGATTCGGGGCTCACTAACATTATCGACTGGCAGCCAGCCGGCGTCCGCCCGTGTACGCTGGGCCGGCTGTGGCGCGTGGCCCTCGCCGGAGTCGCTCCAGCAGCGGCAATTAGGCAAACAAAAGGTGGAAGGTGGGCCGATTTGCATACCGCGATGACTCCCTCATGCATTATTCACAGCCGATCACTTAGTCGGGGAATTAATGTTGATGTTTCTTTTTGGAGGCCCCCTTCTAAAAAAGACATCGGATTCACTGGCAGCAGCCAGTAGAGGTGTGTGTGTGTGTGTGTGTGTGTGTGTTTGTGTGTGTGGTCTCTCAATATCTATTTGGTTTGTTTTTGTGTTTGTTATTGTTGGGGACTGGTTGCACTGAGGCTGCCCAAATGATGTCATGTTGAATACACTGAGTCAAGAAGAGCCAAGGGCTTAAGAATGGCTGGAATGAACTTGTTCCCTCCTATGGGATCTGAAACAATGCCTTCTGCAGCAAAAATAGCTACATCTAAATAAGAAGAAATTGGACATAAAATATAGTTAATCCTCATGATTAACTCAAGCCGTTGAATTAAATGCCCATTTATGTACTGTTTTAATTAAAAATCTCAACTTAGGGGGAGAAAGGACTGAGAAAATTGAGGGAGAAAAAAAATGAGCATTCTTTTTTTTTTTGCGGAAGTGGAAGCAGAGCAGAGTCTGTGCTGCACGGGTTTAATCAATCATGGTGAGCTCGGGTTCATGATTTCTGTAGCTTTTAGCTTATCTGACTTGTTTTACTGTGCATTGAGACCCTGCCGAGGGGCAGTGGGAAAAGTCTAATGAGAGAGAGGCGCCAGGCAAAAGAAATCACACTCTGGTGAGAAATGTGCTATAACAGCTACGAAATTATTCATCAGACAAGGACTCATTTTTTTTCCCAGGCATGTCCCAAACCATACAGAATTGGCAGGAGTACCAATTAGCCTCTCGTTGAAGCCCCCCGCATGTCCCCCTGTGGCTGCCTCGCCTGGCTAATTAACTAGTCACCATTTTCCTTCTGAGGTATCGTCGGATAGATGGATACCTGACAGAGGAGGTCCCAGGTGACCCGGGAGCCATCTTCTGCTCTAAACCAGGCACTGGAGTCTCCTTCCCTCCGGAAACGCCGCCATATACTACTTTTTTTGATTTGGAATATATTATCCAAAATGGCTGGCTCTCCGAGTGGAGAGTACGAGCGTTTCCTCCTAGGGACGGCGCACTGTTATGAGGATCTTTTAGCGGTTGGAAAGTGCTGCCACAGCTGCCTTAACTGTGGGGGACACTAATGAACGATGATTAGCGACTTTGTGACTTTTGCTCCGACTGTATAATCTCTCGAGCCGAGAAGAAATACCAGCGTCTGTGAAATGCGGGCTGACAGGACTATTCAGCGCTGGCCAATCGCTGGACACAATGAGAGAAAAGGAGAGAGAGGGAGAGATGGTGGTGGTGGTGGTGTGGGTGGGTGGCGGGAGGGGGGGGAGGGGGGGGCAAAAATTATCGTGGAGAATGACTGCAGCCTTCTCTGCACAGCTTCCTGTCATTAGCTCGCTATATAAGGAGCTGTTTTTCAGTTAGCCAATAAGACCAGCACGCTCGGACAACACACACACACACACACACACACACACACACACACACACACACACACACACACACACACACACACACACACGCACACACACACACACACACACACACACACACAGAGAGAGAGACAAAAATAAGCAGTGGTGATGATAAGCGGGTTGAACAATGGCTCCCCACACAGTGGGACACTGTTTTTGACCAAATGCCATTAGGCGGTGACAAGCCTCAGATGGTAATACAATTTGGTGGGCCTCTGATTCATTTTATTGCGCTGTTTCTCAAAGTCCCCGTTACAGCACAGCATCAGGCCCTGTATCTCCTAATGGAAAAAAGACAGAGCAATGTGGAGAGAGCAGAGGAAGGGAAAATGGCTCCATTTGCCTCCGCCGCCACATTGTCCTCCGAGGGACCCTAGTGTCCACGTTACTGGCTCGGCTCCTCCATAATGAGGCACGTTAATAATTATAAAATGAATTGACCGGAGGCCCCCGTTCACGTGCCGAAGTGTAATGACATGGCGAATGGAGCTGCGCTAGCAGGGAGCTCGCTCTCAATGGTCTAATTACACATTGAGAGGACATGATGGGCTCACCAATCCTGAAGTGGTACGAGCCGCCATCGAGCCTTGTCTCAGCCTAAGACGAGACCCCTTAGAGCCGTGAGCTGGAAATATTGATCGTGAGATATTATAGGGAGGGCGAATCATCGCTTGTGTGCTCTAACGTGATTTGTGAGATGTACTGTAAAGAAAATGCGAAATTTTTTCTTATATGCACCAGGAACAAGATTAAAAAAAAGACATCTATTCTCAGGATGAAAGATATCTGTTCTCAGGATGATGCACAATTGTATATATTTTCTGGGGTCAGTTAGTGTTACTGTCGTCAGAGCTTCAGATCTGCTGTTTGGCTCTTTGTGTTGCGAGGAAATCAGCTTACACTGCAGTTGCCAAAGGACACAGATCCTGATGCAGACCCCTTGTTCTTACTTGTTGTTATTTTGCTGAAATGTGCGAGTTGGAAACAAACAGCAGTCAGGCAGTCAGGCGGTGAGGGAGGGAAGGAAGGAAGGAAGGAACAGGACAAGGAAGGAGGGAAGGAGGGAAGTAATGTACACGTCCCCCGGGCCCCCTTCTGCACTGCAAATATTTACTATTCTCACAGCGCCACGTCAAGGTGCCGTTCACACGGGGGAGCGCAGATTTACTGCTGTCGTAAGACGCGCACCCTTTCACACACCACACCCCCCCCCCCCCTCAGACACACACACACACACACCCCTCTCTCTCACACACACACACAAACACACACACACACTTCCCCCCGCCTATCCCTACCCCCTGTTTTCCCCCGTGCGAGACGGGAGTGTGGGAATCTGCGGAAGAAAAAATGGCCACTTGAGAGACGTTGCCCACAATGGAACGCAGCTTTTCCGCTGGTGAATCTATTACCATTGTCCACTTCCTTCCCCTTCGCCTTTTTACGCATAAAAAAAGAGAGCTCAATAGCTCAAGCCGTCTCCGAGGATGCAGGCAACAACAACACAATGCATGTATAGGAATAGCCCCGTGCCCCCACACACCTGTGCATTGAGCAGTGCGCATCCAGCCGCTTCTTTTTATTAGTCCATTTGTTTATTTATTCGTCAGTGCGGCGCTGTGTGTTTGCAGAAGAAGCGGATCAGAGGCAAATAGAGTGCAGATCCCCCCCCATACCCCCCCACCCCCTCGTCTTATGTGCACTGCAACAGTCAGGGCAGATGTGGGGGTTTGAGGCTGCAGTATTTTGACATATGGAGCGTGGCTGTTTCTCCCCGGCTTAAAAGGCCCCCCCAGCCTCTCTTCTCTCTGTTTTTTTTTACTGCAGCCTTCAGCAGGCGCGGCAATCAAAGGTGCCGAGGCGCTTCTCGTGCAAATGGAGCGAGGTTGCAGGGGTCCGCCGGCGTGCCTTTGTCTCAGCCCCAGATCCGTATTGTCAGGGCTGTTGGCTAGACACAGCAGGCACTCCCATCTTCCCCGCAGCCAAGCAGCTAACTGTCACCATAAAGATCTCTCTCTCTCTCTCTCTCTCTCTCTCTCTCTCTCTCTCTCTCTCTCTCTCTCTCTCTCTCTCTCTCTCTCTCCCCTCCTCCACCTCCTCCTCCCGCTGCTGCTTCCATCTTAGGCACTTCCATTGGTACTGGTGGTGGCTCAATTTGCAGCTGGCTGGGTACGGGCTTGATTCTGTCATGCCCCCCCCCTGGCCTTCCCCACACCCTCACACACCCCTCCCCCCCCACACCCTCACACACCCCCCTCACCCCCCCACGAGTCTTCTCCTCATCAATCCATCGGTCCCCATGGGGCATGTTCCTCCGCCGCCGCCTCGGGACGCTCGCACTGTTCGGGCGTCGTCGGATCAGCCACCAGGGCCCTGCTGCCCCTAATTGATTTCAAGTGGAGTTTTTTTTTTCCTACTCTCTCTCTCTCTCTCTCTCTCTCTCTCTCTCTCATTTCTCAGTTCATCTTCCCTACTGTCTCTTACACTCTTACATGTCTGGGAGTATCTTGGTCCCTACCCACCACACACACGCACACACATCTCCCCTCCCCTCCCCTCAAAGTGTAAAAATAAAGGAAGCCAGAGAGTTCAAGATTAAGAAAGGAATGAGATAGAGAAAGATATATACATATACATGTATATATATACATACAGTATATATATGTAGACAGAGAGAGAGAGAGAAAGAGAGAGAGAGAGAGATACAGGAGACGGAGTGAGAACCCACACCTGCAAACTTCGAAAAACTGCCAATGAAGTGACTCACATCCTTTGGCATCCTTTTTCACTGAATGAAAGAAGTGGTGGCAGCGGCAGAGAGAGAGAGAGAGAGAGAGAGAGAGAGTGAGAGAGAGAGCGAGAGAGAGAGAGCGAGAGAGAGCGGGAGAGAGCGAACGGCGCGTCAGTGTGCCCTAAATTCAGTCTGGGGAGCATTTGGAGTTTGCCTTGCTCTGATCTACTAATGAAAAACGCTGACAGGTGTCAGAAATCGAGACGGCGTGCGAGAAAACAGCACTCGCGCTGACAACCTGCGAGCTGAGCTAGGAGTGTCTCGTACGCACGCTTCTGGTGGGGGGGGTTGTGTTTTTTTTATTTTTTATTTTTTTTAAAGCTGAGTGGACTGCTGGGGGTGTAGGAGGTAGTGATGGTGGTGGTGGGGGGTGGGGAGGGGGGGCGCGAGGGGGGGTAGGACGAGAGAGACAAACATGACAGGCCGCATCTCTCCTCGCTTCTACGCTGCATCGCCTACGGATGCATCCTGGGAGCTGAGCTGAGCTGCATTGGGAATAAATATTAGCATTTGATTGAATCGTGTGTGCGCGGCTCGCATGGCATTCCTGCGTGAGTGAGGCCCATGCCTCGCTCATAAGCTTTAAAGGGGTCAGTAACGGATAGGGCATGCTTGGACCTCGAGTTCAATTCATTTTCTTTAATTTATTACATTGGCATGATATGGTCCCTCAAAATTCCCACTCCTAAGAATAGAACTGTGATCTATTGGTTTTGTTCTGCTTTGGTACGTTTCGTTCTCCTATTATTATACAGTACGCTCTCTATAGAACTCACATGGGCGCTCGCTGAGAACCGTGTGTTCTGTGTGCCTCCTTGTTTTATTTTGTCAGTGTTTTGTCTTTGTCCAATGGGGGAAAAAAACAAGGTCTTGCCCTGAGCACAACACAACAAGCACAGAGCGTCTTCGCCTGGGTCACATGACTCAACCCCCCCCCCCCCCCCACCCCCCCTCTCAGAAGCGCCGCCATCATCTCTCCCAAGCCCCCTTCTCAGTGCATTTAATCAGCTGGAGAGAGCTGCTTATCTTCGATGCACTTGTTATGGATAGCGTATTGAACGTATCAGAGGGGAAAAATAGGAACAGTTCATTATTTTCCGGGGTCGGGCGAAAATGAGGCTGATGGATCTCGTCGTGAGCCTTCCACTGACAGCTCATTTTCCCAGACAGTTAGAAGCGAGCGCGGGCCCTCGGCTGAGGAGTCGAAAATGGAGCGCGCCCACTCGCCTAGCGTTACCGCCGCCGCCGCCGCCGCCGTTGTGCCTTCCATTGCTTATTCATGACGTTGTCGCGGCAGAGAAAAGGTGTGTTAATCATCATTCCCGCTGGAGGGAGAGAGAAAAAAAAAGAAATAAAAGGAAAAAAAAGAGAGAAAAAAAAGCACCACACACAACTGAATCCCGGGGGTTGTTTGTCGGAACATGTGCGCGACTTGCCGACGATTCTTTCAGGGGATGAGCTAGAAGGGGCTCGAGGATCAGGCTGCGTCCTGAGCCAGTGAAAGGGAGATTAGATGAAGGTAATATTCGAAGGAGAGGAGAGGAGGGGTGGGGTGGGTGTGTGTGTGTGTGGTGGTATGTGTGGCTTGATAGGCTCCGCTGGCGCCAGCATCTAAACCCTATTTGTGCATTATTGAGACAGGCGGTGAGCAAGGGAGCGGGAGTGCCTGTGCGCGTGTAAAGGTTAATGAGAGACGGAGAGAGGGAGATGCAGACAGGGGCCGTATGAAAAAGCAGAAAGGGTGAGAAAGAGAGCGTGAAAGATAGAGGGAGGAAGACACACACACACACACACACACACACACACACACACAGATATGCACCACCTGATTTGAGCTTTCCTTGCAGTCAGACTGTGAAACTACTGTACCTATGTAGACTGCGAAAGGGACACATAGTCTCCACTCATCCGCCACAAATCCTCTATTGCTACCTGAAACAACCCCCCAGCCTGATCTCCACCCCCCCCCCCCCTAACCACCCCACCCTGCTCCCCCTTCCCAGCCCTCCTCTCCCTGGGCACCAAATTACAACCCCGGGCCCATCTGCTCCAGGCTCTAGGCTCTAGGCCTGGCCCCTCTCCAGCCCCGGCATCACTCACCGGCCGCCTGCCCACAGGTAACAAGCCTCCGGAGCCGAAGCCTGGCCGCCTCTCGAGGGCATCTCCAGAGCCAGAGGCTCGGGGGCCCTCGCCGGCCGGCACTGTCCGTCCGGGCGCGCTAATCATGACATAAGCAGTGGTCAGCTCCTCCTGAGCCCCACAGAAGCTCTGGTCAGGGCCCAGGTAATGAGGGGCTCAAGGATATAAACAAGCAAGCAAAGACACGCAGACACAAACAAGACAAAAAAAAAAGGAATCTCAACGCTTGCAGAAATAGCATCTAAATAAAGATGCTGAAAGGAACTTGGTGGAAGGCAAAGCTGTGAATTGGGGTGAATAGTGTGTGTGTGTGTGTGTGTGCGGGTGGGTGGTGTGCGTGCGTGCGTGTGTGTGTGTGCTTAGAGGGGGGACAAGGTGAATAGAAAGAAAAGAGTGGGGGAAAAAAAAGACAATTGTCTGCAGCCGAAGGAGGTAGCTCACAAACAGAGGCGAAGCAGAGCCTCCCTGTCAGCGTGATGAGGATGGGATCAGACAGGGCTACACAGGCTGCCAAACCAGGGGGGAGGCATGGGGCTGGGCTGGGATGGGATGGAGGGCACTCTGGCTCCAGGGAGCCAGGAGAGGGGGGGTAGTAGAAGACGAGGCGAGTGCTAGCGACCACCCCCCCTCCTCCCCCCCTCACCATCCCTCTCCTCCTCCCCCCTCTCCTGGAGGCTCCTTGGCTGCTCTGACTGTAGCACGCGGCCCTGGAGCAGACGGAGTGGGGCTGTGTGGAGTGACTGAACTCCATTAGGCTGCCATCACAGTCCCTCTGTAGCACGCTCTCTCTCTCAAAGCAGAGCGAAACAGAACAGAGCAGAGCAGAGCAGAGCAGAGCTACACACACACACACACACACTACCGCCCCCTCATCCACCGCATCGCCAAACTCCAACCATCACAGGCCCTGTGTACCACACGCTCTCTCAAAGCGACGCAAAAGCAGAGTAGAGCAGAGCTACCAACACACACACACACACACGCACACCACCACCACCCCCTCATCGGCTGTGCCGCCAACCCCAACCATCACAGGCCCTCTGCAGCATGCTCTCTCAAAGAAGAGCACATGCAAAACAGAGCTACCGACACACGCACACACACTACCCCCTCATCTGCAGCACAGCCAACGCCAACCATCACAGGCCTTGTGTAGCGCACGCTGCTCTCTCAAAAGCAGAGCAATGCAAAGCGGAGTAGAGCCACCACCACCATCACCACCACCACCCCCTCATTATCTACACTGCCAACTCCAACCAGCACAGGCCTTGTGTACCGCACGCTCTCTCAAAGCAACACAAAGCAGAATAGAGCGGAGCCAAGCAGAGCTACCACCACCACCACCAACCCTTACACCACCCTTGCGGTGCCCCAGATGATGTGGCAGCTGGAGAATAAGTGTGTGGGTGGTGTTATTGGTGCTACGACGAGAGTGACCACGCCAGTATGTAAAGTCTGTCCCCTATAGAAAACGAGAGAGGGGGGCGTAGGGCGTTAAAGGAAACGGACTTAGCCTGTGTGATTACGAAAGGACAATGCGGAAGATGTGTGGCGAGCGCAGGATTGACGGACGGGAGAGGCAGCCGGTCAATTGTCTCTTTTTCCCTCCGCCTCCCCAACTCTCGCCCAGTGCTGGAGGATTTAGCGCCGCCTCTATAGTGGTTAAGGGAGAAAATCAGCTGTCTTCTGACGAGTACATTGTAGCCTACAGTTTTCTGTCTAGAATACAAAGAGACATTTATCACTGCAGCTGGAGAGAGTGAGAGAGAGAAGGAGAGAGGGAGAGAGGGAGAGAAAGACACATAGAGGGAAAGATAGATAGAGAGAGAGAGAAAGAGAGAGTGAGAAACGCTCTACTTTGCCGCATTGTATGCGCGTGCATGTGTGTGTGTGTGTGTGAGTGAGTGTGAGTGAGTGTGTGTGAGTGTGTGTGTGTGTGTGTATTTTTTCTCATACAGTACATTCCCTTACACGCATTCTGGCTAAAGCTTCATAGCAGTCCTCCCCACAGAAAATATACTGCTTTTATCTTCTCCCTACTCCCCTTTCCTCCAGCTGTCTCTTTTTATCGTTTTCCCATTTTTCTCACATTTCTTTTTTTCCCCTCCCTCTCTCTCTCCCTCCCTTTCTCCCTCTCTCTCTCTCTCTCTCTCTCTCTCTCCCTCCCTCATCACCTGTGTGCTGGTATTTACACAGAGACCCCCACCCCGTTCCCCCAATCCATTTCCGCCTGTGTGGAATCTGTTGCAGAAGCAGATTAAATGTCTTTCCTGCTGCGTATTAATTAGCGGCGAGACAAAAGTGTCTCCGAGCTAGTCGCTACCTTTGCCTGGCTCCGCTCGATACGTTCCCGTTCTTTATGTATATTCAATGAGAGATACGAGGCATACACTAGCGGTAGCGATGTTCTCTGTCATCTTGAAATCATTTGGAATGCAGATATTTCTGCACAGCGTGGGGAAACTACATAAGAGGTACATTCTCTCTCGCTTTCTCGTTCTCTCTCTCTCTCTGAATCTCTTTCTCTCTATCTCTCTCTCACACACTCGCAGACGCACACACTTACATGTACACTCACACACACACACACACACACACACACACTTACACGGGTACAACAGACAGGCCTGGCCCATAAAACATGGATGAAGGCAGATGTTAAGACGTGTCAGTCACTTTCGCAATGGGCGCAGGGAAAGAGCCGGAAGCGTCCGGCAGGCGTCTGCCGTCGCCCGGGTCCAAGGCTTATTCGTACGCAGGCCCTCGCCTCTCTCCGCCTGACCACACCACACCTCTCCTCCCCTCGCCTTCGCCTCCCCTCCGCCTCGTCTCGCCTCCGCCTCGCCTTGCCTCGCCTCCCTCCGCTTGAGTGTCCTCAGTCACCTTGCTCCGATGAGCTCAGCGTGTTAAAATTCACCATTTCCAGCGAGACTATCTCCCCTCCCGCACAAAATGACCGCGGCCGGGCCAGATTATCACCTATTGATGAAAGATTAAAGAGCCGGCAGAAGACGAGGAGATCAGTCGGGGCCCACGGATGCGGGGCGGCCCCTCCTACCTTGCCAGAAGGCCTGTGTGACTGCAGCTGATAAAGGCGGACTGCAGACGACCCCCCCCCCCCCCCCTTCCCAAACACACACGTACACACACACAAATACGCACACACACACTCAAACACACACACACACACACACACACACACACATATACACGTATAAAAGAAAACCTTTATGTGCAAATTCATTCGTCCGTCAAAGCAGGTACATTCCGCCTATGTTTATGCAACCTTTATTCCCTCTGGAGCAAACCAAGTCCCCTACCTCCACCCCACCCCACCACCACCCCCACAAAACTCAGGGGCTCGACTTTCAGGCTCTTTGTAATGCCAATAGAATATTTATCCTCCCTATTTCCATGTCATTGTTTCTTGCCTTTTCAAGGTTTCGCCGTGAACGAGAGCGGAATTCGATCAATTTGTTCTCCGTGCAGCCAATTAACCTTCATGATTTTAGGCCCTTGCCCCCCCCCCCCCCCGAACCCTCCCTATTTAAAAAAAAAGAAGAGGATAAAACATAATGGGTAAGGATGGCTGTTAAGTTTAACGGTGGAGAGGGAAGTGATTGAAAATGGGCTTTTTAATGATGTTCTGCTCCTTGTGCATGAGCCATTAAGGAACGCCGCGGGTCGCTTGGAAGCCAGTGGGGTTTAGGGGCCGGGGCCCAGGCCTGGGGGACAGAGGTGGGCGGGGGTGCTGGAGCAATGCTGGAGCAGGCCTTTCAGATCCACACACAGCCAAGAAACCCTCCCCATCCCATCCCATCCCCCACCCACTCCCACCACCCTGCCTCCACAAGTGCCCCCCTTCTCCTTCCCTCTGGGTCAAAGAAGTGTATGCGGAGAGGGAGGGAGGGAGGGAGGGTTTGGGTGGGTGGGTGCCCTCGTCTTTCTTTTTTCATTAGTGCCGTTATCAGGCTCGGCAATCATGGCAATAATGAAAGCCTCCTGAGAGGAGCACTCGTATTAGCACGACAATGGGGCCTAAAACAAAGAGAAACCTAATAAGTCTCCAGCCGAAGACGGACGCGGGCCAGCGAGCCCAGCTCTGCCCCGCTCTGCCCCGCTCCGAACAGACGTCTAATTTAATATCCTGCCACACGAGATGATTAGCCCACGTGACGCGCAGGCTTCCTTAAGGACGCGTCGCCGTGCCCTTCTCAGACATTGTTTGTGCCAGCTCTTTGAAGATGGCTGATACAGACCCCCCCCCCCTCCCCCCCCTCCCCCCCCTTCAACCCCTCCAGACCACTACACACACACACACACACACACACGCACACACACACACACACACGTGGTCCTTGGCTTGAAGTACAGTGGGCGCAGTGAGGTTCTTCTGCCTGACACAAAGTGTTATTCAGATGCTGAGTTGCTGAAGAACTACACGGCCTAAAATAACTCCTCGACCGCCATCAACCCACCCCTACCAACCCCCCTCTACACACACACACACACACACACACACACACATCTCGGAGTCTGTTTCCGCACATGTGCCAGATATGTGACAAAGGGAAGGAGGTGGCGCAAGGTCAGGCTGAACGCTGAACGCCGGAGACCCGTCACTTCTGCTCGGCTCCACCGCGCCTCGCCCTGCCACGCAGAAGGGCATTTAATGTCACAGATCAGCATGCCACCCACAGTGGGCACCAGACGCCGAGAGAGAGAAGAGAGAAGCGAGCCAATTACCGGCGCTTGTGCGCTACGCTTTTTACTCACGCGCTCTTGCCCACTCGCCCGCTCCCGCTCTCCCGCTCTCCCGCTCGCGCCACTCTCGCCCGCCGTTACATTACCCAGATCATAACATCGTGGCGCGATGTTTATCTTCCGACGGGTCGAACCCAAGCGCCTGTCAGGGCCGCTCTGTGTCGGCGGCCGTTGGCATCGGCGAGGCGTTGAGGTTTGTGTAGCGCGGCCTCTCATGTGTGAACAACGGAGAAGCAGGCAGAGAGAGAGAGAGAGAGGTCTGGTGTCTGGAGATGCCAAACAGAATGTACTTTGTTGTCTGTTGAGCAGAAACTCTCGCACCCGCGCTCTCCCTAACCCCCACCCCCCTCCTAATCCACCCATTCACACATACCCACTCAACACGCACACACACACACACACACACAGATGCACGGAGAGAATGTAAGCCTACGCTGTTCCGCCTCTTCCACCTAGCCAACTTTTTTTCCCCCTCCATTCCTGTGTCTGGGTTTGACACCGAGAGGCACCGCCGGTTCCGTTGGCCTAGCAGGGGCCTGTCCGTCATGTTCGCTGCACCAACGCACCTCTCTCTCTCTCTCTCTCTCTCTCTCTCTCTCTCTCTCTCTCTCTCTCTCTCTCTCTCTCTCTCTCTCTCTCTGTCTCTCTCTCTCCTCCGGGGTTTGGCTCGACTCGGCGCACTACGCCGGTCAGAGATAGAGAAGCGTGGGGGCCTGACATCTGACAGAGCACAACACTGCTGCGTTCAACCCTCCAACTCCGACACACACACACACACACACACACACACACACACACACACACACACACACACACATATACATGACTCTGCCACCCTCCATCGGGACAGGAGCAGTTCTTTTTAAGTTAAGCAATGCAGAAACTAG
>NC_085014.1:20508983-20553983 GCF_963854185.1 Sardina pilchardus | reverse complement strand
ATTCGGCGGAGAGCTAGCCGAAAAAAAGGGAGCAGAAGACACCAGCAGCCCACAAACCAGAGACATAATAACAGTACTAATGTCGCTTGTGGCTGAACAAAAACCAAATGTTTGGGCTTCACTGAACAATTTATGTCTCGCATTCACCATTATGTTTATGAGGGTCTGCAACAGCGAGATATAATTAGAAAACGAGGTGATCCTTTTTTTCCCCTGAACACTAGCCACCAATATGAGCGGAATTTATGCGTTAGCATGTGCTTCCTCTTATTTGAATGCATTTGCAACCGCCGTGTATCATATAATTGCTATCCAAGGTTCAGGTCAAAGTGTAAGCACCGCTATGCATACAGGATGAACGCCTAGCTGCCCAGTTTATGGATATGCGAGATGGATAGTGTTGCAGCATAATTCATATTATGTAAAGCTGACATTTTTTTTTTATTTTAAGCGCAGATTTGTAAGTACTTATCAACAAGCGCAAGGCCCCAGTGATTTCGAGGTCTTGTGAAAGCTTGTCAAATCAGCCACGCAGTGGTGCGACGGGCGTTTGAGCTCTCAGTCCACAGACCCACATGAAAGACTCGCTCTCTTCCCAGCCTCCCTCTTAGAAAGCAAGCGAGCGAGCTAGCGCTCGTACGCTAACCGACATACGACTACATCGCATTCACTCTACAGGATTACATCACCGTGGTGAACCTGGAGGTTTGTCTTTGCGTTTGTGTGTGCGTGTGTGTGTGTGTGTTTGGTTTTTTTTCTGGAGGCAAAACATAGTCTGTTTTCCAAGCAGGAGCACATCAGCTGCCAAATGGGATGAGAGGGACTGGCAAACGCTCAGAGAGTTTTGGAATCGCCCCCCCCCCCTCCCCCCGTTCAAATAGAAAGCTATTCCTTTTTCGCTATTGGGTGGGGGATGGGTGGGGGTGGTTGTAGGTCCAGCCTTTCGCTGATTTGTTCCATTTAGACCAATTTAGGACAACAAACGAGATCTACAGGTGTACACACTCGCAGCTGTGTAGCGCCTCTAGAGGCCGCACAATGCAACCAGGATGTGTGTACTACTGTATGTGCGTCAGCGCCAGTAATGTCTCTGAGAGCCCGCATCACTTCCTCTGCACTCACCTCCTCTCGTTCTCCCCGCGCGACAACCTTGACCCCTGCTCGCTTAGCTTGGATTGTGCTGGAGAACGGATGCGTTGCACTCGGTCTCTTCACACCAGTTGCACACACGTGAGCGGAAGCGCACAGGCCGAGTCCTTCATCTCCGTACGTAGCGGAATGCAGTTTGCAGAATGCAGTTTTATTCCACGTAACGACAAGAGTAGACCACACGTTGCGCCGTCAGGAGGATTCAGCTCCTTCCATTTGAAGTGGCAATATTTATTGTTCCTCAGCGCCGCGGAAGCTACGCGAAGGCTCGCATATCTGGGCATACATATTTAAAGCGCTCCCCAATGTCTCCCTAGTCTTTCATCCTCACAGATTCAGAATTAACCCCCCTCCCCCCACACACACACACACACACACTATTCCCCTCCTGCATTTCCGATTTGTCAGCAGAAGCCAGGGACTGTTGGATGCTCCCCACATTCTTTTTACACCATTAAACTTTACTTCAGTTTCTGAATCTGGAGCAGGGAGGGGGGAGGAAAAGAGAGCCATCATCACCACCTGCTGATGTAGTGCTGTGTAATTAATAGGTATTAAATCCAAGATAGGAAATGTTCCCACTGATACAACTGCTCGGCGCTGTATTTTAAGTCTTTTCCCGGAACTGATTGGCAAGCTTATTTTCCTGATGACTTTCAGCAGTCATTCACAGTGGGGGAGCCATCACAAGACCCTAGTTTCTGGTTTGGATCATTAGAAAAAAAAGGGGGGTGAAAATAACATCAAAATCCGCCGCAGTGAATGTCAGCCGTCGGGCTTTTTCCCCCACTTCCCCATGAAAAAGACGGGAAAAGTTTTTTTTTTCTGTCCTTCTATATTCAGGGGTTGGCTTTCTTTTTCTCTCTCTTTTTTTATTCATTTCAATTTGTTGTATAGTTGCTGGGGACCTTTGAGGGAAACATCTGTGAGCTGTGTGGATGGTGCATGGGCAGGAAGTGAGAGCCGTACCGTTGATGGCGTTCTGCTTTTCAGAACGATGCAATTTATGATAGAATAGCTCCCCGGGAGACCCTGAAAGAGAGGGGGGGGGGGGGGGTTGGGAAAAAAAGCATATTCAGTGCATTCGTCTGTCCCTCTGTATGAAGGGAAATAGAGAGAGAAAGAGAGTGGGAAAGAGAGAGAGAGAGAGAGAGAGAGTTTTGTAAATGTCGATCTGTATTCAGACCATTCACGATGCTTGGAGAATAAAATATGATTTGAATATGTTTAGGGCTGCATTATTTGGTGCCCAGGATGCAGCTTCATCCTCAACTGTAAGCGTGTGAATGTGGCCATGAGGTTGGGGAAATGTGTATGTGTGTGTGTGTGTGTGTGTGTGTGTGTGTGATGGCAGGGGGGTCGTTTAGTTTTTATATGGGAATTCTGTGAGAGCAAAACTGCACTAGAGCAGGTGCGCTAGCCAGCCTCAGCCATGTTGTATAGGGACAATGGTAAGGCTCACTCTTGTTGCCATGGTGATAACATTGACTTTTGGTGATGAAAAGCCCTTTCAAGATGTGGACTTGTGAGTGCGCCGAGGACTGGTAATTACCGGCTAAATTTTAGCCACTTCAGCCACCACAGTCGATCCAGAGCTTTATCTTTCCATTTCATTTTTTAAAAAATGTCCATTCTCATGGGTGAATGTGAAGGCGAATGTGCCATCAGCCTTGTGTGTATGTATGTGTGTGTGTGTGTGTGTGTGTGTGTGTGTGTGTGTGCGCGTGTGTGTGTGTGGGTTTGTGTGTGTGTGTGTGTGTTTGTGTGTGTGAAGGTTTAATCCTTCATTTTTGCCTATTCACGTCCCATGCATGTGCTAATACACAGAAAGCCCACATTGAGAGCCCACAGGTAAAGGCTTAGCCACATTTCTCCAAGCTGAAGGATCCCATGATGTGAAATTGATGTCTGTCAGGCACAGCCTGCCGCCTCTCAATGCTGCTGCTGTGAGCACAGCTTTCACACCCCCGCATCTGCCATAGCAGAGCGCTAAAATAGCCTCACACACACCCCCCAAACCCGCCCCCCCCCCACCCCCAACCAACCCCACCCTCCTCCACCACCACATCAACTTCAGCCGCCCATCCGTCAATCTCCCCCGATCACGCTTTAAAGAAGACAGCTCAGGCAGGGCTGTCGCTGGAATTCGCCTCCAATCTTTAAATATTGATCGGGAGCCCAAAGCCGAGGTGCCCTCTCGGAGTTCAGCGAGGGAAAAGGGGTGAAAAACAGATAATTAGAGATTTTAATTGGCCAATCTGTCAGGCTTGGGGATGCTGGTTGCTGGAAGCGAGGCTCGGAACGGGTGGAAGTGGTCAATGGAAATCCTCGTCACCGTCTTGTCGGGTGACCTTCGACGTCCATCACTCGCCGGCAGCATCACAGACCTGTCCGCAGGGTCAGATGAAATGTTCTAGAAAAAAAAAACAAATCCTAAAAAGGCCCTTTTTGCAATGCAGCATAGGCTGCATATGGTGAACGTGCCTCCTTTTTTTGTGTGCGCAGATAATGTAAGGCATTTTTTTTTCCCGCCCCGAGGGCTTCATAATTGCAGGCTTGTCTTTGTTTCTCGAAACAATTCAGCTGTGTGTGCTTGCATATCTGTGCAATATGCTGGGATGAAGTGCCATGTGCTTTTTTCAAGTGAGGTCTGCCCTTAGAGAGGCTAAGCCAAACGCTGTTTGTTGATATTTGGGGAAGCATTTGTGCTTCCAGAGCGCACTTTGGTGAGTTATCTGTCCAGATGGCCAATAATGAAATATGTATGGATTCAAAAGTGCTGGCTTGAAAGAGCAACCCTGGCTGACTGGCAGGAATGAAAAAAAAAATACATAAAAGTGAAAATTAGAGTGCGAACCATAAAAAGACAATATCAGTGTCTAGTCATCTCGAGCGAAAGTGAAAGAGAAAAGGGAAAGATCAGCTTCTGTGTGGTGATTCAAAACAATCATCTTAAAAGGACTTCCCTCCAAAACACAACAAAGCATTTCACGCCAATAATACAGGCTCAAGACATCCCCCCCCCCGCCCCTCTGCACCAAAGCTTTAAAACATCATTACATATTTATAGCGGTCCGATTTTGACGAAGCCGTCGACAACACGAGGGCTTCTCTTGTGTCTCTTTGCCTGCTGCTCTAGCTGACTGCTCTGTTTAAACTAGTCCTTCATCTCAGCCTGCCCATAAAACCCAAGTATGCATGCACTTCAAATGGACAGTCCCCCCTCTTTTAAATTGCCATTACATCAGTGCTTCCGTGCAAAGTCAAAGAAATAAGTCTACAGAAGGCAGCGAGGCTGATGGGGAGGCAGGAGCATTGCACATGAAAGTAAAAAATGGAACTTTGCAAGGGGTGTGTGTGTATGTGTGTGTGTGCGTGTGTGTGTGTGTGTGTGTGTGTGTGTGTGTGCGTGTGTGTGTGGGTGATGATGGGGTGTAGTGTGTGAGGGATAAAGCAGGGCTGTTCATGTTGCCACAGTCTTTGGCTCCTTCACCCCCGCGTACAGCGCTGACATGTACGCGGGAGATGAAAGCGCCGGAACAAACCATGCTGAAACCCATGAAAGGAGAGCGCAAATGAGCCTAAGCTGAGGAATCGCGCCAGTTTAAAAAGGCAAATTTAACAGCTCTCCCTCCTACTTCTTCTGCTCCCCATCTCTCTCCCTCTCTCTCTCTCTCTCTCTCTCTCTCTCTCTCCTTCTCTCTCTCTCTCTATCTGCAGATCCCTCTGAAGGGTTCCACTGCCAGGACGAATGCCGCATCCTCGGACACTCGGACCGCTGCTGGATGCCCCGGGTGCCCATCCCGGCCCGCGTCAAGTCGCCGGAGCACGGGCGCAACGTCATCGCCATCGAGGCGCCCACCATGGAGGTGCCCCACTACGAGACCTGCGGCACGGCCAAAAGGACTTTTGCCACCTTCGGGAAGGACGGCTCGGACGACGCCGAGCGCGGCGAGCTGAAGGGCAAGCGGGGGGTCGGCGGCGGCGGCTGCGGTGGTCCCGGCGTGGGCGAGACGACGCCGCAGCAGGTGTGCAGCCCGAAGGCCAACGGCGGCTGCGTGGCGGGCGGCCCGCCGGTGCGCGAGGCCGGCAACGGGCGCGAGGCGGTCAGCCCCATCACGTCCCCCGTGCGCCTCAAGAGCCCCGTGGCCAAGGCGCAGCCGCAGTCGCAGGGGCCGCCGTCCAACTACGGCACGCTCAAGTGCCGCGACGCCGAGCGCATCGCCAACCACAGCCTCCTGCGGCAGCCCGAGGGCAAGGACAGCGAGCCGGCCATCCGGGAGATCAACACCCTCCTGCAGGACGGCCGAGACAGCAAGGAGTCCCCCGGCAGCAAGCGCCTCAAGGACATCGTGCTCTAACCCCCCCCTCCCCCCACCACCCCCCCCGCGGAGCTCCTGCTGCTCCTAGCTGACCTCCTTACTGCGCCACCTCCTCCTCCTGCTCCTCCTGCTCCTCCTCCTACTCCTCCACCGCCGTCGCCAACGCCGCCAACTGCTCCTCCAACACGGACGGCGCTCCTCCTCTCTCCCCTACCGTCGCTGCTGCTGTCGTCGTCACTGCTGCCACACACGCACAGACACACACACACACACATAGACATACACACACAAACACACACACACTCACACACAAGCGCACTTCTGTGTGTGTATATGAGTGCGTGAATGTGTGTGTGTGTGTGTGTGAGACAGAGACAGCCTGTGCGAGGTGTGTGTGTGTGTGTGTGCGCGTGTGTGTGTGTCGTGTACACACAGAAGAGAGAGAGAGAGTACATGGAGGAGAGGAGATCAGATCTGGGAGGTAACCAGGACACATGTCTGCAACAAAGCATTCTCTATAGCGGCAATGCAGACCAACCAGCGCGGTGAGACAGAAGGACCCGGAGAAAAGGAGAGAGAGAGAGAGAGAAGGAAAGAGAGAGAGAGAAGGAGAGAGAGAACTGACAATGGGAGGATGCGCAGAGTTGAACGTGTGTGTGAGTGCTTCAAGGGCCGTCGTTGTGGCTTCCTAGTAATGGCAGTAGCTACTTGTGGTTTTTTTTTTTTGTGTTATTTTTTTTTTTTATCACAGTTTGGTGGTGAACAGATAGAGGGCTTATCGTGTACTGTGTAACATGTTCCATGCCCTTTGCTTACTTCTACATCCGCCATTTGGAAGTGACTCTGCGAGGACTCGCGTGTGGGGATACTGTTTTTTGACTGCTTTGAGCACAGTCATGCCTTTTAAAGACTTGGAAGTATTCCTTTCTGATAATGCCTTTTTGGTACGCAGTTTCGCTTTCGGCTGCCAAACTCACTCTTCTTCGCTTCTTGTTCTGAAGAACTTTGTGTTGGGACGCAACAGCTGGGGATTTTCGGGGGGGCGGGTGGGTGGGACCGGACACTTGCTGGATTTCGAGGCCCTCAGCGCCCGAAAACGCGGATGCCGTTCCACTCAGCTCCACTACGCTTCATAATGGGGAAGAGGGAAAAAAACGCACCCCTCGTCCTTATCTCATTTCATTTATTTCCCTCCGACTTTCTCATTTGTCCGATAAGACAACCCTTCCTTTTCCCCAAAGACATTCCAGTATCAGTAACTGTGAGGTCTTTACAGTATTTATTTGATATCACTGATGGAGCTAAATGGACTTCCAGTATATCAGCTGCCCCGACTTCCCCGGGAGGACTGAAATAGGAAGACGGATCCCTCCTCCAACCTTAACGAAGAAATATACATATATAAATATATATAAATATAGAACAAAAAAGAAAAACGGACTCATTGTTTTTGAATTCTCCTGTGCCCATTCTTGATTGTAGCCAGTGGAGCGCAGTTTGCTAGAACCTTGTGCTCCGGTCTTGTACTTTTTTGGAATTTTGACTATGGGGCTAGGATAGAAGGGGTCGTCACTACGTCTTGCTATGTGGAACTCTGTATAGGGTTGACTCTTATCATTTTTAATAACCTGTTGTTATGTGACAATCCCTTTAATGTTTTGTTGCAAGAGTTTAAAAAAAATAAACATTGGTGTTCAACTAAAGCTAAAGTAGCGTTTGTTACACAAACACAAAAGGAAAAAAGATATATGCCAAAATATATTTTATAAATAATTTAAAATGTATAATGAGAATATTTAATGCTGTGTAGTTATTTTATCAGTAAGTTATACTTGAAATTAATTGGCTTTTTCTTTTTTTCCTTTGTTATTTTTTGGGCTTTTTATTGACTATGATTTTTCAATTGAACTTGGATTTTTGTTCACTGTGTTTCCCCTGGCAACTGTTGATTGCAGTCTACCTTGTTGTAAAGAGTTTCTTATTGGTCAGTTCTTGTGCCATCAAGTTTCTGTGTGGGCAAAAATAGAAAAAAAAAGACAAAAAAAAGCAATTTCAGCACCAACAGTAGTGTGTCAGTTCAATGAGCTTAGAGTGAGATAGCAAAAGAAACCAAAAAAAAAATGTGGCAAAACTGAATCCTTACAGATAGCAGGTCGTTGTTTAATCTTATAATTTAAGAAATACGAAGGGTAAAGCTTGCTCTTGTTCAAGATAGCGAAGCGGTTCCATCATTATCCGGGCGACTGTTTTTTAGGGGGTCTTCACCTTGAGTTCCTCATCTTCTAGCTCGTTCTTAGCATTGGGAGGAAGCGTAAGTGGTGACTTGTGATGCAGACGTGCTTCGCTTTTAGCCCCCCTCACTGAACGCATTTCCATAAAACAGCTGTTCGAATGTTGTGAACACCAAGGCAAAGCGGGTTCTCAGAACACTGGCATGGAACGAGGTGGAATCGAGACTTTGGGAGTTGACCTGAAAGCCTTTTCAAGAACCATCTTGCAAAAATCAGTTCCCCGTTCACGGGTTTCTTGGTTGCTTTGCAATATCCGTAATTTTTTTGTTTATTATTATTTTAAAATAATGTGGAAACAACAAATGGCAAAACAAGGATTAAAATGCATACATTTGAAATAGGTTGTGTAGCTGAATGTTTTTTGCTGGTCTCACCAACAGCTTCTGGCAACATGAAAATCGGAATAATCACTGAATGTATACAGCAGCTTATTAAACTATTAAATGTTCTCCACTTTGCCTCCTTGTGTTTGTGATCGTGCCAGCCCTGCTACTCTGCATCACACCCTTTAATATGGCATCAAATGCTTCCTAATAAAATATATCCACATTGACAAGTGGGGGGGGAAGAGAGGAAGTCTGCATTGTTGTAAATTAATGAGCATGACCCGAGCTCGGCATATTGCAATTATCCATTTTAAATGATCTTTTGTCTTGCCATAATTCATTAAAATCTATAATGTGATCTGAATATCTGCCGAAAACCCCCCCGTCCTTTGAAATAGCGCAATAATGTGCGTGGCAGTGACTATTATATCTCTTCTGATAGAGAGCAAATGAACAGACTCTCGACAGTTAGGTCTCTCAGCTGTCATTAGAATTCCAGGCAGGATCTGCCATCCCAAGCCACATTGGAATGCTGGGACACAGGTTTAGATCCACTGGCTGACTAACTCCATGAGTAAAGACAGCTCGGGAGAAAAGAGACAGCGTAAGCCTCAAAGAAGGGGGTTATTATGCCAAAGCTGTGTCTTCACTGTGGGGTTATTGTGAGACTGCTTTCGATGAGTGGGGATTTAATATCTGTGTAATTGCTAAATATTGTGTTTCATGACCCTCTGCACTTAAGAAATGTGATGCCCCAAATAAGTCCAAAATAGATATGTGTGATCAATCAGGTGGTAAGGTGACCCAAAGTCCAGGGAGAACACAAAGAGAATCTTAAACATCTGGCCATGATTGATGTCTTGATTTGCGACACGGCTTGCTTGATTGATTGGGTGGTCATGTCTGCTGGTTGCCTTTTGATCCTCAAAGCTGCAAAGTCGGTTAAAGGCTGGAATGGAGTTCGATCAAAAGGAGGGCAAAAACAAAACAGAAAAAGAACCCACCCTCACCCCCAACCCCAGCCACTTCTCCATTTGACATTTTCATTCGGTTGATTACTTGCCCCCAACTCAACCCCCCCTCCCCAACACACACACACACACACACACACACACACACACACACACACACACACACACACGCGCACACACACACACACACACACACACACACACACACACACACACACACACACACACACACACACACTTCCACCCCCTACAGGTTGCCTCAGAGCACAGGATTGCGCCAATGGGAAAAGTATGTATGGCAGAGCCACACTGTGCAGGGGGGAAAGAAAGAGAGAAAGGCATAGCAGGGGGAGAGAGAGAAAGAAAGACAGAGTAGGGGAGGGGAGAGAGAGAGACAGACAGAGCAGGGGAGGGTAGAAAGAGAGAGAGATAGAGAGAGAGAAAGACTTAGCAGGGGGAGACGGAGAGAGGGAGAGACACACGCAGTAGGAGGGAGAAGCAGCTGCCACACAGCTGCCCACCCTGATCAGCCAGGGGGTCCTGTTTTTATTCCTCAAACTCATTTGCCATCGCGTCTGCCCTCTGGTTGAGCAAATATGAAAGTTGGTTCTTGCCATTAATCTATCAGAAGAACCACTCTCTCTCTCGCTCTCTCCCTCCTTCTCTCTCTCCCTCCCTCCCTCTATATCTCTCTCCCTCTCTTCCTCTCTCCTTCTCTCTCTCCCTTCCTCCCTCTCTCTCCCTCCCTCCCTCTATCTCTCTCTCCCTCCCTCTCTCTCCCTCCCTCTCTCTCTCTCCCTCCCCCCTTCTCTCTCCTGACTCCTCAGTGCGTCCACAGTAGCTGGGCCTAAGTGAGTGACTCATGTTGCTATAATAGAGTAGCGGGGCCTGGGGTTCCTGTAACACAGCGTTAGCTCCAGCACTGGCGCGACCTCGGGCGTCGAGTTCTTTAAGGTCAAAACACTTGCCTTCAAGTGTCTCCCCTACACACGCACCCATCCACACCAGCCTCATACTCATCATTAGTACTGCAAACACACTGCACTGGGTGGAACAAAGTTCACATGCACGCACCTTGGTGTGTGTGTGTGTGTGTGTGTGTGTGTGTGTGTGTGTGTGTGTGACTGTGTGTGTGTGTGTGAGTGTGTGTGTGTGAGAGAGAGAGAGAGAGAGTGTGTGTGTGTGTGTGTGTGTGTGTGTGTGTGTGTTTTTCCCTCTCCTCGCCACTGTACCAACAGCAGCCTCCATGGCTCAGGGCGTCGTATTTGAATGCATGACATCCCCAAATGAGAGCCGTCTGCCGATGTTTAATTACTTGTGATTCCCGTTGGTCAGGGTGAATTCTCCCCATTACCAAGAGATTTATATCAAAGGTTACCAGGACACACGTCCGATTAACGTCCTATTAACGTTTCAATTATCATTTGGCAAAATGGTAAAAGGAGAATCAGAGAACAATTAAAATGATTTATTTCTGACATAGACATGCAAGTTAAAGAACAGGAAAGAGAGAGTGGGGGGGTGAACTGGGGAAGTGTGTGCGTGTGTGTGTGTGTGTGTGTGTGTCTGTGTGTGTATGTGAGTGTGTGTGTGTGTGTGTGTGTCTGTGTCTGTGTGTGTTGGGTCTTACGCCGTTCCAATATAAAACAGTTTGTACCTTGTCCTTCTCTGCGTGCCCAGTCCCCTCCTCAATCAGCGGCGATCTCTGTTCCTGCGCTGACCTCATTCTATCAAAAGGCCTGCAGCTGCTCCAGCGGAGGCTCGTGGTGACCCACTATTCGGCTCAACCTCTGGGACCCGTCTGAGCTCCCCGTAGTGGAGTAACCAGGCGGAAGCCAACACTCGCTGGCTTGTTGACGTTAGTGTTAGTGGTACGCCGGAAATGTTTCGGAGCTCGTAGCAAAAAAACACGCTGCAACATTTAAATAGGGCTTATGCCGTGATGTGTTTCTGTGTGTTCTGTATTTCTGTATCAAAATCTGCCGCTGCCTCTGAGTGAGTTCTCTATTCATTGAGGTCAGCAGGCAACAATCCACATATAGGAGGAATGGATGCTTTTGTGCTATTCGTTGGATCTTGAGTCAATATGCTTTGTTGGTAGTCTATTT
Source organism: Sardina pilchardus (assembly GCF_963854185.1). Classification (NCBI taxonomy): domain Eukaryota; kingdom Metazoa; phylum Chordata; class Actinopteri; order Clupeiformes; family Clupeidae; genus Sardina; species Sardina pilchardus. Next base: position 20,542,816 of record NC_085014.1, on the reverse strand, counting down.
TTAAGACTGGGCAGTGCGCACGTACACACACACACACGGACACACACCAGTGCTCACACAGACACATGACGTGCATACAAACACACTCAAACACACACACACAGAGAGATGCATACACACACACACACACAAATTCTTGCACTAATTGCTAAAGCCATTACGACTTAGAGATGCAAATGAGAGGCAAGTTTACTGCAGGCACTCCACGCAGTTCCTCTTTAATTCAGCAGTCAGATCTCAGTTGGAATCCTCGCAGCAAGGGAGAAGGGCCCAGACACACCAGCAACTGGCAAAAAGCTGGTCTGCGGGAAAAAAAGAGAGGGAGAGGGAGAGAGAGAGAAAGAGAGAGAAAAAAAAATAGCAGAGAAAACAACAACAAGAAAAGACTACCACCAAACTCCTTTCTCCTGGCAACAGCCCCTCAACATCCCCTCCCCAAAATGATTACAGATTAAAAGCTAATTAGCATCTTTTAACATCAACGCGGAAAAAGGGGGTACTATACCCCCCCGCCCCCCCACCACCACCACCACCACCACCACTTCCTTGCTTCCTGAGCTCCAAAGCTATCTTCATTAGCGTGTCGCGTTAACCTCCGTGTCAGGACCCGGGCTTTTTGGAAAAGCGGGCGTGGCGTAGTTCCGGGGGAAAGATAATGGCCTAGAGATCCTGCACCTTGAGGCGAGGCCATTATCCTCACGGCGGGAGGGTAATCGGATCGACCCGGAGTCCAGCGCCAAGCCAGCGCCGTGCCAGCGCCGCGCGGCTTCCTCTCAGCCCATCTGCATGATGCCGCGTCGGGCGCGCGGGGGGGGGGGGGGGGGCGCTCGGCGAGAGGCTGAGGTCAGACGGAGACAGAGCGGCGGGAGGGAGGGAGGGTGGGGTCTCTCATGACGAAGGTCGTGAGGGGGTTGGGGGGGGGGGATGCTCGCGTCGGTAGCGCGGAAAAAACGCCCGGAAAAGTACGCTCCGAGCTCCGATCGTGTTCCGCGCGAGCAGGAACGAGATTTCCTGCAGGAATCGCGCGCTTACTGAAGCGCTGCATGCCGAGACAGATTGCCGCCGGCAACGCGAGTCGCAAAGACAGTTCAAAAAAAAAAAAAAAAAGCAACTGCCTCGCGTATCATTAAGAGAAGCATCTCGTTGGGAGCATCACTTTTGTTTATACATGAGCTGGAGTCGGCGCTGATCATAGCCATCACTCACAAGGTCGATTAGGCCCTTAAGTTTCATAGCCGTCATTAAATATCAAGCAGATGGAGTCACTTCCATTTTGTCATGGACACAATAGAGCCGTAATCGGGCTCCCCCTCGTGCCCCCCCCCCCTCCCCGCCACCCAAAATGGTGGATGACAGACAACGGTGAGCATTCATCTGCTGGTCCGCGCGGACTGGCCCGCGACAGTGAGTGAGTTGCGCGGCAGTAATTGCCGCTGTTGATGGCAGAGCGCTGATATGCAGTTCTCTCCAGATGCCCCTGATAAGACTGACCCCTCTCCGGATCCCTCTCTCCGCTCTGAGGCTCCTCTGTCCGAGGCAGGTGCTGAAGGTCTCGCTTTCTCGAACAGACGGCTGCCCCCCCCCCCGCCTCCCCCTGGACTCCCTCGGCCCCGTTCCCCAGAGGATCAATGGAGTTCCCTGACCTCACCGAATCCACCTCTTCAGACTTTTTCTCTCTCTCTCTCTCTCTCTCTCTCCCTCTCTCTCTCTCTCTCTCTCTCTCTCTCACCGGGCAGCGGAACGCCAACGTCTGCAGCACAGAGACCTGCCTGCCTGCCTCTCGTTGACCTCCCCTCCTGTTCGCAGGCTACGAGCACCAATACGGCGGCTGGAAATTACAGACTGTGGCCTTTCGGAGGCTCTATTATTGTCCTCCTCGCCGGCCACGCGATAAATCTCCGGTCCCCCCCCCCCGCACGCCTGACGGACGTGCGTTATTGGATTGCTGATTAGTTGACCTAAACTTTCTGCCGCGGCCTCTGATTTACGCCAGTTTGGCCGCGGCTAGCCACTCTGACCCACTCGATCCGCGCATATAAGGAAAGAAAGGGAACACGAACGGCATTCTCCTGCATCATTTAGTGGAGGGGGATTTCAGGAGGACGTTCTGTGGGAGAAGTCTAAGGCAACGCATTTGAATGGACTTACAGTCCAACGCATTTGAATGGACTTACAGTACAAGAATGAGTCAGTGAGTATCAGTATCACAAAGGCATGAATTACAGGGATCAGATTCAAAGACGAACGCTTTTCTACAAACTTGAGTAAATGTCACATACAGGATTTCATCTTGGGATGTGAAAATATTCCAAGACATAAGTGACCCTGGGGACCGGGGAGACATTTATTTTGACAGAGATCGAGTGCAATTCATATATCTGTGAGATTCACTTGTGTTCTTTTCCTTTACAATCCATGCCATTATATCCTCCACCACCCCACCTCTCCTCCGCTGTCTGCTTCTTTTATACGAGTCCTAAGGTGATGATAAGAAAGAAAAGAAAAATGATTGGGTTGATCCTTCAAACATTACAGTAATTCAAGAAGATGGATGGCGGTCTAAAGTAGGATCAGAAATGTGCAGGGGGTAGCTAAAATCAGAGGAGCATGTCACTTCATGTGTCACTTCATATAATACTGCCATACTTTGGCCGACAGGAGATGAGAAATCTATGAAATATGCAACAACTCTTGCCGCTTTTTCTTTTTTTTCTCCCCAATGCTCCCATTATTCTTCTCTCCCTCTCTCTCTCTCTCTCTCTCCACTTTCTTTCTGCTTCTCAGCAAAGATTTGAACTTTCATGGCTCGGCATTGTTCTTTGATGATCTAGTGGCAGGCCTGTCGGAGCCCAGAAAAGGAGAGACTCTTATTGTTATTTCCATCAGTAACACATTCTCTGTCGTGAATCATGTGATGGACCATTTAGCCACCAGCAGATCATGCTTGTGTGCTCTGCTCTCCACTAGTGTTGAATATTATTCTCACATTCACCTTTTCCCACCGTTTCAAGGATGACTCATTATTGCCGTGTTGACAGTGCTTTCCGGCATGTGAGGTGTACTGTCTCTAGGGGCAAATGTTTTATTTTGTTTCCCCTCACAACACGTATGCCTGTGCTGTGTGTGTGTGTGTGTGTGTGTGTGTGTGTGTGTGTGTGTGTGTGTGTGTGTGTGTGTGTGTGTGTGTGTGTGTGTGTGTGTGTGTGTGTGTGCATGCATGTGAGTATGTTCTGTGTGTGTGTGTCACCATAGCTAACCTAATTCAGGAGGCTCTGATGTAGTCGTCACTAATTGCCATGCTCATTATAGAGGAACAGCAGCGGTCCTAAGTTACCCCGAGGTAAGGCTGAATGCAGTCACTTCCTCATATTACGCGTGGGTGAGTGCCAGGGAAGAGGAGCAGGGAGAGAGAGAGGAGCTTCTGACAAGGCTCTTTTTTGGAGAGCTTCTACTGCAACACAGTGAGGCAGTTCAGAAAGCAGGATGTGCTGCCGAATCTCTCTCCCTCATCGTTCAGCTGAGGAGTAAGATAATGTCCGAAGATAACCACTCGCCTCTCTTGTCTGGTGAAGGTCACATACAAGCATTTTTGGTGACCGATGAGCTGCTGGAACGTGCTAAAATACATTTCCGCAAAAAAAAGAGAATGCAGCCAGACGATGATCATTGTGTTTAGAACAGTAATTACAACTAGAAATGCAATTCCAAGGAATTACCAGTGCATGAAAATGCAGAAATAGATAGATAATGTAGATATGGTTACTAAGGTGTAGCTAGGGTAAACATGGTGGTTGCATAGTTTACAGAGAGTTGATAGTGTGAAGGTAGACTGTTTAAAGATGAAACTTTCCAGTTCTAACTTAACTAATGATTTCTATTCATGTTAAAATGTTGATTAGCTAACTTAGCTAATGATTTCTAACAGTTACGCTAAAAATGCTAATTATGCTAGCAATGCTAACTTTACTAACAATGCTAACCAGGTTGATTAGCTAACTTAACCAATGATTTCTAGCAGCAATGCTAAAAATACTAACTATGCTAACAATGCTAAATTTGCTAACAATGCTAACCAGGTTGATTAGCTAACTTAGTTGATGATTTTTTGCAGTTATGCTAAAAATGCTAACTATGCTAACAATGCTAACCATGCTAACTTGCTAGTGAGGACTTTTATTTTGAAACATTTGTTGCTAGGGTATCCATGGTGGCCACTATCAGGAAACAAGAAGTTACTGCAGTATAATCATGTTGGTTGCTATGGAAACGGTCATAAACGCTTAATTTTAATGGTTGCTATGTTGGTTGCTAGGTACATGGAGGTTTCATGTAGTTGACTGGAGGCATAGTGGATGATAACTGACAGTTGGAATGGTTGAACAGTTCAATAGTTGAGTAGTTTCAATGGTTAAATGATTTAATAGTGTATTATTGCAGTGAGGACTTTTATTTTGAAACAGTTGTGGACAGAGTAAACAGTTAACAGGATATGTAGTCTTCTGAGAGACTGTATGCTTAAAGCCAGAGAAACTGACAGTTGGTGCCCAGGTGGCCGGCCACCTGGCCTAAGATTCTAATTGCTGCCGTGATGTCATAATGAGCAATGTTAAGTCTATGGGGGAAATTGTAATAGTTTTTAACTAATAGTTTAAAAAGTATAAAAGTTACAAAGTTGAAAAATACAAAGCAGGCATGGCATAAGCAAGACCTACGCAACAACGTTTGAATGAAGTTTCTACGTTAAACGGTTGAAGCTGAATTGCGTGCGTTAGAAGAAGAATAATAACTAGAAATGCAATTCCAAGGAATTACCAGTGCATGAAAATGCAGAAAAAGATAGATAATGTAGATATGGTTACTAAGGTGTAGCTAGGGTAAACATGGTGGTTGCATAGTTTACAGAGAGTTGATAGTGTGAAGGTAGACTGTTTAAAGATGAAACATTCCAGTTCTAACTTAACTAATGATTTCTATTCATGTTAAAATGTTGATTAGCTATCTTAGCTAATGATTTCTAGCAGTTACGCTAAAAATGCTAATTATGCTAGCAATGCTAACTTTACTAACAATGCTAACCAGGTTGATTAGCTAACTTAACCAATGATTTCTAGCAGCAATGCTAAAAATGCTAACTATGCTAACAATGCTAAATTTGCTAACAATGCTAACCAGGTTGATTAGCTAACTTAGTTGATGATTTTTTGCAGTTATGCTAAAAATGCTAACTATGCTAACAATGCTAACTATGCTAACCATGCTAACTAGCTAACTTGCTAGTGAGGACTTTTATTTTGAAACATTTGTTGCTAGGGTATCCATGGTGGCCACTATCAGGAAACAAGAAGTTACTGCAGTATAATCATGTTGGTTGCTATGGAAACGGTCATAAACGCTTAATTTTAATGGTTGCTATGTTGGTTGCTAGGTACATGGAGGTTTCATGTAGTTGACTGGAGGCATAGTGGATGATAACTGACAGTTGGAATGGTTGAACAGTTCAATAGTTGAGTAGTTTCAATGGTTAAATTATTTAATAGTGTATTATTGCAGTGAGGACTTTTATTTTGAAACAGTTGTGGACAGAGGAAACAGTTAACAGGATATGTAGTCTTCTGAGAGACTGTATGCTTAAAGTCAGAGAAACTGACAGTTGGTGCCCAGGTGGCCGGCCACCTGGCCTAAGATTCTAATTGCTGCCGTGATGTCATAATGAGCAATGTTAAGTCTATGGGGGGAATTGTAATAGTTTTTTAATAATAGTTTAAAAAGTATAAAAGTTACAAAGTTGAAAAATACAAAGCAGGCATGGCATAAGCAAGACCTACGCAACAACGTTTGAATGAAGTTTCTACGTTAAACGGTTGAAGCTGAATTGCGTGCGTTAGAAGAAGAATAATAACTAGAGAATGTAATTCCAGGGAAATTACGAGTGCATGAAAATGCAAAAATGTATAGATACAGTAGATAATGTAGATATAGTTACTAAGGTGTAGCTAGGGTAAACATGGTGGTTGCATAGTTTAAAGAAAGCTGATAGTGTGAAGGTAGACAGTTTAAAGCTTAAACATTACAGTTCTAACTGAACTAATGATTTCTAGCAGTTATGCTAAACATGCTAACAATGCTCACTATGCTAACAATGCTAACCAGGTTGATTAGCTAACTCAGCTAATCATTTCTAACAGTTATGCTAAAAATGCTAACTATGCTAACAATGCTAACTGTGCTAACAATGGTAACCAGGTTGATTAGCTAACTTAGCTAATCATTTCTAGCAGTTATGCAAAAAATGCTAACTATGCTAACAATGCTAACCATGCTAACTAGCTAACTTGCTAGTGAGGACTTTTATTTTGAAACATTTGTTGATAGGGTATCTATGGTGGCCACTATCAGGAATAAAGAAGTTACTGTAGTAAAATCATGTTGGTTGCTATGGAAACGGTCATAAACGCTTAATTTTAATGGTTGCTATGTTGGTTGCTAGGTACATGGAGGTTTCATGTAGTTGACTGGAGGCATAGTTGATGATAACTGACAGTTGGAATGGTTGAACAGTTAAATAGTTGAGCAGTTTCAATGGTTAAATGATTTAATAGTGTATTATTGCAGTAAGGACTTTTATTTTGAAACAGTTGTGGATAGAGGAAGTAGTGAAACAGGATCTGTAGTCTTAATGAGATTGTATGCTTAAAAGCCTGAGAGAGAGAGAGAGCTGCTGCACCTGGACTGGCCACCTGGCATAAGATTCTAATTGCCCTATTATGATGTCATAATGTAATGTTAAGTCTATGGGGAAATTTTAATAGTTTTTATTTAATAGTTCAAAAAGTATAAAAGTTACAAAGTTGAAAAATACATAGCTGAAGTCACCTAAGTAAGACCTACGCAGCGCAGTTTGAATGAAGTTTCTACGTTAAACGGTTGAAGCTGAATTGCACGCACAAAAAGCGTTAGAAGAATATCAATAATAAGAATAAATCGGATAACAGTAGAGTGCATTTTCATGCACTCTAATAAGAAGAAGAAGAAGAAGACCGAGGAAGAACAGTACAGTGCATTTTCATGCACTGTAATAAGAAGAAGAAGAAGAAGACCGAGGAAGAACAGTACAGTGCATTTTCATGCACTGTAATGAATAATATGAACATCATTATCTACCAATTATATTTACTAACAATAGACCAAAATGTAGTTCTTCATCAGGTCATTAGGCAAATTAGAATTGGTCCACTCCACATGCCCTGGTGCTACTAGTCCCAGGAGATGTTAGCATATCGTCTCAGAACGGAATACCTTTCAGAGGTTTGTTGTAAAGTAGAGGCGAGGAGGCTCCAGTGCTTTTCCCCATCCCAGAGCTGCAGCAGATAAAAGCAACTCCACAAAGAGAAATCCATTGGTATGAGCAGTGCAGGGAGCTACATGGAAACATATTTTTCACACAGCCAAAAGAAATATGTGCCATGATTTCAGCGGCTGGGAGATAAAACATTGCCCGTAGGACTGGGAGGGGGGAAAAAAGAAAGAAAGAAAGAAAAAAAAAACTCCCAACAGTTTGTTTTATAATTAATTTTCTGGTTTCATCTTTTCTGGTGACAGCTCTGGATTTATTTTTATTTTATTTTATTGTATTTAAATTCATCCTGCTTTGTCTCACATCCCAAGACGGGTGTTCCTATTGATAAAAGTTTTCCAATTTGATGTCTAGAATTGAAACTATGATAATGATACTCTGTGTGTGTGTGCGTGTGTGTGTGTGTGTGTGTGTGTGTGTGTGTGTGTGTGTGTGTGTGTGTGTGCGTGCGTGCGTGCACGTGCGAGCTTATGTGTGTGGCTGGTTTTAATGACGGCTTTTCAGAACTGATAATCACAAATAAAGAATACAACTCTCAGAAAGACACATTTCATCATTACGTTCAATGTAAAAGTGCTCTGTCTTTATATGAAACAGGCCTGAGACTGAACATCTCTCCCATTAGAAAAGAACTGCAGCAACACTGTCAACACTGAGTGAAGAGGAGGGAAATCCATCAAATTGTCTGTTCACACAATGAATGCTTTGATACAAATCCTACAGATGAAACATCATCTCAACAAAATACATGGGAATTGTCATTACTGTACACATAAGAGAGAAATAAACCTCAAAGTTATATTTCAATGTTCATACTATAGCATTTTATGCGGCTTCAAAGCCACAAACAAAACATAGCATATAATCAGTCTTTAATGAAAGAACATTATTTGCTGTCGAGAGCAGAAAAATCTGCGCACCAGGCAACCAGATACATTCCCGCCCCTTCGAGTCTCCATGCTGTTTCTTTGCAGCATGGTCTCAAGTCTTGGATTCAATCACTAATCAAATCCCAATCAAAGAAGCACTTGTGGTTCTCCCTCAAGTGAGCAATCAGTGGTACATATCAATTAAAACCGTAATGACAGGGAAGCAGATGCAAGGAACTTGATACAAAATCTGTGTGATGGGGACGCAGACAGACAGACTGACGTGTGCACACAGTCACATACTCACACACACACACGCCGTGCACGCACACACGCACGCACGCACGCACGCACGCACACACACACACACACACACACACACACACACACACACACACACACACACACACACACACACACACACACACACACACACACACACACACACACACACACACAACACACAATCAATCAATCAATATATACACACACACAGACACACACTGTATTAATGGTGAACAATCCATGCTATTAATATTGTTCAGCCAGTGGCAACACTAAAATATCCCACTTATAGCATGAGGAGATATCCTGCCACGGAAAGGGTTTAAATCACATCTCAGTAGGTTGCAACATGGTCACAGAGATAACTGTACATGAAGCAGTGAGTGTTTGAACGTGCTCTGCAGTTAGCGTCACCACTGGCTGAGCTAAGGAGACGAACGTCGTTAAGTACACATGCCGCGCTCTACCCCTGTCTCTTCTGATGTTAATTAAGTAGCTAAAACAAAAGTGGAGAGCCTGCCAAGTGCTTTGAGGACAGGTGACTACAGATTTAACACCAGCAGCGGGCGGGGGGTGAGAAAGAGAACAAAACAAGGTTGGATTTGGTTTCTGGTGAGATTACAGTTGCTTGTTGAAATGTTGGGGGAAAAAAAACAAATAGAAAGAAAAAAGAACTGGTTGTAAAAATAAACAGAAAAATAATGAGTAATCAACAAAAACAAACAGCGCACACAACAAATCAAGCATGGATGCGGTGATAAGGTTAGACCTGTGAGGAAAATGAACTCAATTATGATGTCTAGGCACCCCAAAAGTCTACATTATGTTGCATTTCCAGAATTTCTCTCCGCAGTTACTGCTGTATTATAGTTAGGCTGATCAACATACCAAGTGTGCATTTTATTTATGACTAAAGCATGGACGTTTCCACATATCATCTACACACTCTAAGGTCTAATTTTAGATGGGGAGACAGTTTGTATCTGACCTCTGGGGTCATTTCATTTTCCAACATTATTGTCCTTTACAATAATGTACATGTTCACAAATGTGCAGTTGTATTAGAATAGCAATTATTTTGGCCTCAGCTGTCACGCTGATGCCACATTCTTCCTTGAACATCACTTTGGCCATTCCAGGTGTAAATGGAAACATATAGCAGCTAGGTGAGCATTCATAACAGACAGCAGCTGTTGGGCCTTTTTGCATGACAGTTATCGTTTAACCAATTGCTTCTGTTATTGCTAATAACTACATGAAAGTAGAAAGAAGGATTCATTATTCAAAAGAATACAGTATGTAAGAAATTAGAATGTGACTACATGCTACTGTAACATGATAGCAAAAATGCTAAAAGTAAAGGAGAGGGCTCACCACACATCCCTGTGGTACACTGGTGTTCAGGGTGTTGATTGAGGAGGTGTGATTATCTAACCTGTGATTATCTAACCTAACAGACTGAGGTAGTTCACAATCCAGTTTGGGAGGGAGGTGTTGATGTGCAGCTCACTGAGTTTGTTGATCAGTTCGGAGGGGATGATGATGGTGTTGAATGCTGAACTGAAGTCAGTGCACAGTATTCTCACCTTGGTGTTGCTGTTGTCAAGGTGGGACAGGGCAGAGTGAAGTGCTGTAGAGATGGCATCCTCTGTGCTCCTCTTCTGACGGTAGGTGAATTGGAAGGGGTCCAGGTAAGCAGGTCTTGAGGTGGGCCAGGACCAGCCTCTCAAAGCACTTCATGATGACGGGGGTGAGTGCAACTGATGGAAGTCATTAAGGCTTGTTGAGTGGTTTGGCACGCCACAATGGAGGTGGTTTTAAAGTACGTGGGAACAGTGACAGTGCCTGGGCTAGTGACAGATTACATATGTTAGTCCAAACCTCAGTCAGCTGCACGGCACAGGCCCTGAATACGTGGCCGGGGATATCGTCACCTCCAGCAGCCTTACATGCAGTTTTGCTCAGTGTTGCACACGTAAGGGATAATCAACGACGCGCCGTGCGTTTCTAGGAAAATAATGCACGTTCGAAGGACCCGACGCCGCAGGCGGAGGGGACTTTACACTTCGATAAGTGCATTATTTTCCTAGAAACGCACGGTGCGTCGTTGGGGGGGGGGGTAGTTTTATGTAGTTTTATCATCTCTGATGGCCTAGTTGCCTTGCCACAGGTGTTGGGGGTCAGAGTTGTTCTGAAGAGATCTTCAATCAATCCTTAGCTTGTGATTGTGCTTGGCCTTTTTGATGCCCCTTTTCAGGTTAGTCCTGGATGAGCTATATAAGCTTGAGCGTCATCTGATGTGAATGTGATGTATCTGACCTCACTGTTCATCCATGGCTTCTGATTAGAGAAACTGGTAGATTCATTTGAGGGTGCTGACTCTGTTGATATTTGAGTTGATACCGTCCAGACCGGAAGAGACACATGAATCAATGTCCGTGTGGGAGTCATGGGCGACCTGAGTTTAGAACATTATTACTACTTTATAAAGTAGCTTATTAAGCATTGTATCTTAATTCATATTTTACATATTAGTGAGTAGGACATTGGATGTATCACCTCATGTATAAAATGTGTATAACAGGTAGACTTCATTTTCGTAGACTACTAAATTACGCATAGAGAGTGGCTATGTTTTACTGGCCAAGGATCTTCTGGAGTAAGGTAAAGATAGGCTAGATAGCTAAATTACCCCCAGAGCTTGACAGGCTAGATGATGGGACTGGCATAGAAGCCACACTCAGGAGCAGAGGGGAAACGACCTGCCACCAAACAAAGCTTCAGCGACGGGGGCAGGTCATGAGGAATGGTGAAGGACGCTGTGCACATGTGCCAATGGTCCATATATATACATTTACACATTCATTCAGAGCATTTATCAAAAGCCCTAATTGACAAGGCAACCAGGGCCACATACCGTTTTGAAAGCACCAAGGTCCAAAAACCGTAGACCCCCCGAAAAGCACCACAATTGCACTAATGGGACATCAAGTAGAGAGGGTGATGGAAATGGGAGGCTAGCTATAGCCTCCGGATTTATTTTTGGTGAGGGCCACCAACTACCGCTAATACCTATTATTCTACAATATCCAAGTGCCCAGTTACAGGAACATGAACCAGAGCCAATTATGACCTAATGCATCATTAAAAGTAGTTTGAATGGCAGACATTGTAAAGAAGTTGAGTAGTCTTTGACTGTTGAGAGCCAGGTTGTTGTCAGTGCACCATGATGTTAGATTCTGGACCTCCTCCGTGTAGGCCATCTCACCGTAGTTTCATCTGAATTAAAGTACAGCCAAACAAAGCTACAGCGACGTCGCACGTTATTAGAAAAAGTGAAGGAAGCTGTGCCTCCAAATCTTTACTTCTGAGACACTCAGAGTCTCTCTGGGATGCTCTTTTTTTAAATCCCCATTTATGGTTCCAGCTCAACTCATTCGTTGTGAAATGTTCTTCTTTTGCTGTCTTTATCAGAACACAACTTTTCCAGACATTTGTTGCCCCTGTCCCAACTTTTCTGAGATGTGTTGCTGGCATCAAATTCATATTGTGTTTATCTGCTCTCTTCTTGCATGATGAGAGAACATTTATTTAGTGATATGAGGTCACACTCCCAGTTATGCAGACTGCGTCCCATTGTGTGCTCTATCTGGTTAGTCATCAAGGATCTTTCATAGCAGCACATGCTGGAGTATTTCACTCCTGAATATTAGTGAAATTTTATTTGAGTCTACCTAGCTCCAGTGGCCAAATCTGAAGTGGCTCTGAAAAGTGTATAGTCTCTGGAAACACTGGACAAAATGTCATGTTTTAGTCATGAAATGTACAATACTTTTTATAGCCTACATGAGCTCCACTGTTAAAGTTCTTAAGAAATACACTCGTATTCCGTTTGCAGATCTTCTGCAAAGCCTTGAAAAGTCATAAAATGTTACAAAATATTCCCAGCAATAGGACATTTTCAAATGACCTTGAGGGATGTTCCTTCAGCCACAGCTGTGTGTTGGCTGAGTTTTGTTTGAAAAGGTCATTTGCAAGTCCTGCAGGCCCAGTATTTACAGCACAAATGGAGAGGACAGCAAAGCCAGAGCTGACCTCACAACCCCCCTTCCTCTACCCCCCAACCCACACACATATACACACACACAAACACACAACCTACACACACACACACACACATTCTCGCACATGGACACACCACACACTACCACCCACTTACACTGCCTTTGGCCTACAATGCATCCCCCCAGAGAGATGGAATGCTTTCAAACTCTACAGGATAACCGATAATGAACCCACACCTCAGCTCCAAACTTTAAATATGACTCGCTCAACAGGCAACACGGAACGCGCACCGAAAGAGAACCCAAAGTGATTTCATGGACTGTGGCGGCCCGTTCATTTTAAATTAGGTTAGTGTGAAGAAGAAAGGAACAATCTCACTGTACAGGGGAGGACTGTATTGGCATCTAGGGCCAAAATGCTGAAGATAGAATTAATATTTTAAATGCGTTTTGCGAATGCACTGTGATTTAACTGGCATGCTTAGCCTGTAGCATTTCCTAGACTGCCTGTCGTTTCACAGACAAAAAAATCTAAACATTTTCAACAGACATCTCTACAGGCAGATTCAAGAGTGGAAAGAGTGTCATACTCTATCTCTCTCTCTCTCTCTCTCTCTCTCACACACACACACACACACACACACATATATATATATATATGTATATATATATATGTACATTATAGACAAAAATACACAAACGCCTATACATATTTCAAATAAGATATGAGCATGCAATGACACAGCAATGAACAAGAATTAACAATGATGAACATGAAAGGGAATTCCCTCATAGTAGACAGTGCAGGATGTAATTTGTTGTAATTAGCCTTTATGTTATGATCTCTGGTATGGTCTGCGCATATGAAAAGCATTCCTTTGTGTCATCTCTCAGCAGTGTGGTTATACCCTGGAATGTGAGTCATTAGGGGAGAATGGAGCCTGTGTGCCCGATGACAACATGAAGAAACAGAGAGAATCACACAGACCAATTGACATGCTTGTCCTCTGAGGAGTTATGGCACACCGAGTCGGCTAGCCATTTAGCCCGAGCTGTGCGCAGAGAGCTTGAGACATAGACCTCACCTACAAAAAGGACCCAAAGCTGCCATCATCGCCTATATATGGAGATCTGAATCATTATGGCCAAAAATTGGTCCCCGGATCTCCTTATATGGGCAAAGATGGCAGTTAAGCTTTTTGGATCCTGTCCAGCCCAGTGATGATGTAAGACAGATTTGGCACAGGGGCATTCCGTAGATTGGCTGCACTTAATTCTGACCAGCTAAAAGCTTCCGAAATTGGCCTACACCGCCCCAATCAATGCATCTTCTCATTCACTAGACGTGTCACACTGCGGCTCATCAGAGTTCACCGCATGCCAAACACCTCCCTTTTTTTCTCTCTGTTCAGGTGGAAATGTACATACCCTTCCTCTGCTCAGTTCATCTGTTTGTTTGCCAGGCTCGATTGTGAGCTCTCTCGATTAAGCCCTACAGTGGAATGGCAAAACAGATGGAATATTTATTCAACAGGAGGGATCTTGAGGTGTAATGGTGGCGACAGCAATACTAATGAAGCCGCTGCTATTCTCTCCGGAGCGCCCGGCCAATTCCGTAGCTTTATCACCATTTAATATGCCACCTGATATCAACCTGCTGGGAGGAATTTGTTGACATGTTCGAGTTGCCATGGAGACGCAGTTTGTATGCGGATGACGGAGGAAGTGCCTTTAAGGCAGAAGGGGCTACCATCGTCATTGTCCTTCACATTGACTTTCTCCTCATTCACACATAAATGGCTTTCGGAGAAGAAAGAAAAGTTACAGTTTCGATTGTACTTTTTTCCCCTTTTATTATTCCCCTGGGGATTGGCTCCGACGCGGTCAACGCCCGGCATCACGTTTCTGCTTCCCCGTGGCCGTGACATTCAACTTAATTAGCCTGGTCTACGGGAAACTGGAACAGAACCTGCCACGGTGATAATACCAAACTAACAATAATAATAACGATTATTATGGAGACATCAATCCACTAAATTACACTGCAGCCTTCCCTCAGTGGCGCACACTTTGTTTGTGAAACAAAGAGAGCTGCGCAGAGTGTGATGAGAGCCCCTTCATTATATTGGGTGTTTGGCATGATTAATGTATACCTGCACTCCGGCAGAGGGATGCATGAGGCTCGTCGCCGTGCTGAGAAGGTTTCCCGCACAAGGCGCTCCTTTCTCTTTCTAGGGGCTGAAATGAGGTACTGTTAACAAACAAAAAGCCATGCGTCACTGTGTTCCACAGTCTCAATGACTGGGGCCTACTTCAATTTTCTTTTCTTTTCTTTTTTTTAAAATGTGAATTCGCATTAAGTTTCGTCAAGCATTACACAATATTCTTTTTATCCTCTTTATTTCTTTGCAACGTTTCTTTTCCTCTCTGCTGAATAATTATATTCCCATTCTGTAACCATTTCATCAGGATAATTTATCTCTGCCTGTTTTAATGAAGTGATAATTTTTGCGATAATTAACGTAATCCTGCACCAAAGCAAATTTGCCTAATGACTGTTGTTTTGATAGTCAGAGTGGGTAATAGGGAGGATGCCCGAGCCGGAAGGGATTCGGGCTGTATGCCAGTCTCCGTGACGCCGTGCCAGGAGGGATGGGTGGGGTGGGATGGGGTTTTTTTTTGGAGGGGGGTGGGGGTGGGGATGGGGGTGCGTGTCAGGGAAATTTACTCGGTGACCTTAATTCTCTCTGGTGCCTTCTGGAGTCCTAGTGATTGATTCAATAGTCTAAGGGATGGGCCGTTCAGGGGTGACCTCGAGGCCCAGCTCACTCTTTGGTGGCATGGCAAGGCCTGCTTCGGCCGAGAGAGAGCTCCTCTTGCCCTCCCCTCCTAGTTGGGCAGATCACATCTGTTGGAGGACAAAGATAAAGATTCACCTGACCTCCAGTAGCAGTTTTCATTACAGTTATAAACTGTGTTGTGTTGTGTTGTGTTGTGTTGTGTTGTGTTGTGTTGTGTTGTGTTGTGTTGTGTTGTGATGTGTTGTGATGAGTTGTGTTGTGTTGTGAGCACATTTAAGACACTTTCCTATCAACTGTTGAAAAGGCTACTTGAAACCTGAGGTATTGTCTCTATGACTGCTGTCTTCAGAATTGGATTTAGCGAATTTTTGTTTCTAGTGTCTTTTTTTTCTGTTTGGACATGTTGACAGTCAGTGTTCATTCCGTTGGGTAATTATTGTGGAACCCCATCAGCAACAGTTTATGCACACGCCTATTTTGTGAGTTACAGCAAGCTCATGTAAGATGAGCGTATGCCAGAATCCTCGCGCACACAAACACACCCACACACACACACGGACACACAGACACATACACACATGCATACAAAGTCATATTCCGAGCCAGCTTTGCCGCTTGAATAACTGCAATTTTACAACGGGAGCTGAATAAGTGTTTTTTTGTGAGCCGGGCTAAAGGGGATTAATGATGCTATTCAAAGCAGTGCTTTTATGGGTGCCATGCAGAGGCTTCGGTCGGAGCAGATCACTTCAGCGCGATAACTTCAGTCAAGGTTTATCGTTCCGCCGCAACCTTCAGTGCATGAAAAGCACCCGGCTGTACAAAGGGCGCCGAATGCTTTGTGACCCCCCCCCCCCCTGCTCAAGGCACAGAGTTTTGCCTCTCACTTTGAGAGAACTGCTGAGCTTTATTTGGATTCATGTTTTTTTCTTCTATGTTTAGTGATGTTCGAATGGCTGACAGTTGACAGGGAAACTGCAAAAAAAAATAAAACAACTGATGTGATCCAAGATAGATGGTGAGGGAGAGTTTTGTACTCATGTCTGTTGACTCTCACAGAGAGAACCACGATTATGTACATTAGAGTCAAAAACAAATATCCCTGTAATAAAGAACCCCCCCCCCCCCAAAAAAAAAAAAAGTCCTGTGTGATGAGGCCATTCATATGGGGTAAAGTATGACAACTCGTTATGCTTTCGACAGTTCATTCGAACTCAAATGCCACTCTTAGACATTTACCAAATGGCGGAAACCACACATGAGAGTGACCTTTCCACTCCTCCAGTGTGCTCCGAACTCTCCGAGTTCATTCTTCCCACCCTCCCCCCCTCCCTCCTCTCTCCCATTCTCATGCCCCATTCTCTGTTGCCTACCCTTCAGTCTATGGGAGTCTCCATCCTCATGGTCTGCTGGGCACAGGAATTGGCGTATATTTACAGTGGGGAGAGGGCTCGGATTTCATTAACAGCGCAGAGGCTATCATCAGAGTGCCCTGACAATCTCCAAGTGAAATAAGAGGGTGCACTGACAACAGCCATTTTCAGCCAAGAAGCCCGGATAGCTGAAGAAACGCGAAAACAATGGATCAGAGAAATGCACCCACCCACCCACACACACACACACACACACACACATACAGAGAAAGAGAACAAAAAAGGAGAGGAAACAAAAGGAAGCAGTCTAAGAAACAAATACAGTCAAGACAATAAAAAGACAAAGGGAGAAAGAAACAAACTGAAGAATTAAAAAACCGGCAGGAAGATAGGCAGGGGGCGAAGAGGCGGAACTGCTCCTCAAAAGGAAGCACTGTTCAGAAGTCTGTGTGTTGACTGAAGGGGCTGTAAAGATGTTATTGCCCACAGCTCTTTCTTGCCCTGGAACAGCTTTTAGAGGTCTGCGGGCCAGCTGCAGCTGATTGTCCCAAAGACAATGGTCTCAAAGGGCATGGTGGTCACTCATTAAGGGCTTCCAATTTACTTTGGGGAACAATGGCATTCTAGCGTGGAGACCTCATAATGCCAGGACAGTCTTTCACACACACACAGCGACACACACACACACACACACACACACACACACACACACACACTCATCACACACATCACACACATCACACACTCACACGGGGGCTGTTGGTTAGTTGGGG
Organism: Sardina pilchardus; assembly: GCF_963854185.1. Lineage (NCBI taxonomy): Eukaryota > Metazoa > Chordata > Actinopteri > Clupeiformes > Clupeidae > Sardina > Sardina pilchardus. The sequence goes on along the minus strand of NC_085014.1, from coordinate 20,525,297 downwards.
TCCTACTGGGGGGTCGAGTCTGGACAATTAAAGAGCCTGTAGGGTTGCTGTCACAAAATGGCCTGAATAATTTAAACATCTGGGATCAGCCTCTATTAACCAAGGTGACATCATCAGCCACCCACTGGGCTGGCTGTTAACAGCTTTGGTTGCCAGCCGGATGAGTTCGAAAGAAAGCACAGGGGAGGAGGGGGAGGGGAGGAAGAGTGTGTGGAATGTGATGTGTGTGAGTGTGTGTGTGTGTGTGTGGGGGGGGGGGGTTGTGATGCTGGTGTCTAGTGACACACTTTGGAAGGTGGTGGAGTAATCACACACACACACGCACACACACACACACAGAAAAGCTTAAGCCCATTACCAGAGCAAAGAGACTGCTTTTAAGTTTTATTTATTTCATTTCCGCTTAAGGACACAGCACAACATGAAAAACACTTTAAAAAATTCCTTTGGAATGCAGATTCTCGGGAGCACTCTGCCGTGTCCTCGGCACCTGATGCTCTAGCGTTGCTCTCCCCGGTTTGTGATTTCTCCTCCTGCCCCCCCTGAGCTTTGTAATCTTTTTCCCGGCGCCCTGGAACAGGAGAAATGGAGCAGATTCTTGAACCCCTGATGTTTAATTGAAGACTTGTTAATGTTGTTCAAAGACAATTGAGAGAAATGATAATTTGACTGCAGGGCTTTGCGAGGGCTTCTCCACTTTTGGATGTTTTAAACCAATTATAGGAAATCTGTCCTCCTCCTCCTCCTCCTCCTCCGTGTCATTAAATAGTTAGGGTGGGAAACCTATTTAATTTGACCTTGGCCTTTCCTCTGTGATTCGGCTCCGTGGAGAGAGCTCTCTGTTTTTTAATTAATAATTCATGGCCAACCGATAGGAGTGGTGGTGTGTGTGCTGGAGCGGGAGCACCGCTTTTGTTTCTTCGCTCCGTCCACACACACACACCTCTCTCGTCCCCCCGTCTCACGCTCGAGTCGATTATACGCGTTCGCTCGTGGATTATAAACATCTCATTTGACGTCCTTCCCGTTTTTAGGATCTCTCTTTACCATGGAATGAAAGTTGACAAAACACGTCAGAAATAACTGGAGGACTAACTGGAAGGACTAGCAGAGTGAATGTGTAGCTCAGACGAGTTGATTAGAAGCAAGCGTAATCTCCCTAATTAAATATACGGCCGTGTAAATAAACAACTTTATTTAAATTACATCGCACCCAGGGTCGTACATACATTACACATGCAGTTCCAATTAAGCCATGTGATCAGCTGGAAAAGTTCACATGTTATAGATCTTCCTTGGGATTATGGAACAGTAAGCTTAAATCGTTAGCAATCAGTCCATCCTCGTGATCGGAGATGTCATTATCATCAACGCTGTTAGTTCACCCCTTCGTCGTCATCTATTTTCATTGTCTGGATGATTACGCTCATCAATTCGTCATTACCAATCTCAACACTGTCCTCGCTGTTAAAACACTGCTTTTGCATTTGCATCCACTGCCTCCACTGCCCCTGCAGCAAGACGGAGAGCTCATTAATATTGAAAAGGCCCTTTCATTGCTGATTAGTAGACAAAAGGGATTTCCTGTAGGACACAGCGAGATAAAGGTGAGTGATTGAGAGCCCTTCATGTGCAACTCAGCAAATGCAAAACCCCCACCCCCACCCCCACCTCCTCCTCCTCCTCCTCCTCCTCCTCCTCCTCCTCCTCCTCCTCGCAACCCAAGCCACATGACCGCGTTCCACAAAAGATGTGGCCACATGCACGGGAGTCCTCGTGACAAATGAGCCGGAAACATCTGCAGCGCCTTTGTAGCCGAGTCCGCCGGGCGGCAGAGAGAGTGTTTCCGGAGGGCTCTTTTTTTGTGAACTCGACAGGTGTAATTGCCTTGCATCTCTGGCCAGCCTGGGAGCTGTGAGTGCGGAGGTAGCGTTGCGGGCACCCTGTCGGGCTGGGTTAAGCCAGGCCCAGATCACCCAGGCCCTTGTGCCGCCCATATACCATGGGCTATAGGGAGAGCATGGAGGGTGGGTGGAGATGTGTGTTAATCATGATGCGGAGCAGGAGTCTGCAGGGTGTGTGTGTGTGTGTGTGTGTGTATCTGTGTGTGCGTGTGTGTGTGTGAGAGGAGTGAGAGAGCCTTCAAATGGCAACCTATCACTTTCCCTCACCACACACACACGCACACACACACACACACACATCCACCTTTCTTACAGCTCTGGCCTGTATGCCATTAATATTCATTCCCTTTATTTTCACGAAGCAGGGAGCTCCACGTTTAGCATCAATGGAGACGCAGTCAAACAGTCAAATGCGAAGGGAGGAAGTTGGCTGTCTCCTTCCCCTGGGCCCCATATTAATGAGGTTTCGCCACGATGCAGCCAATTACAGCCACTCCCAGACAGATGCCTCCGGTCGCCGATGATCAGTCCCTCCCCCACCCCCCGCCCCCACCCACTGACACCCCCCCCCCCCCCACACACACACACACACACACACACCCGCCCAACGAGGCCCTCCTGAGCACGACTCTGATCATTTCCCGCTGACAAACTGCATTTTTATTTATGACGCCTCAAAAAACTGTCATCATGCGATGGACAAATGGGAAAACGCGCACACTGAAACATGCATGAATGCGTGCCGATATGCAAACATACATACATTTACACATGCAAGTAGGTTTCTGCATCCAGCCCCCTGTGCAAATAATGGCTACAAATCTGTCTGTCAACAGAAATACCATGTCATGTGTTGCCTCTTACTGATTTATTCGTGTAAAAAAAGTGTGAAAAATAGACCGTGATGTGCATGACAGGGTGGGTGGAGGGGGGTCAGAGAACAGGTAGTGTGTGTGTGTGTGTGTGTGTGTGTGTGTGTATGTGTGTGCGCGTATGTGTGAGCACTAAACATACCAAGGTTGCATAAAACCTGAAAACATACCTGTATTATGAGAGCTTTTAGATAACATAGTCTATATTGTAGCCTATTTCTTCACGTTATTTACTGGGTCTGCCTAGTTTCACTGCATTAATTATATTGTTGTTGTGTATCTGTATCCTTACCATCTTGCTAATTTTGATGTTTACTTAATTCTAAATCTCTGTTTAATCTATTATTTTGTTTGTATTATTATTTTGTTATTATTTGTTTTTTAAAATATTTATTACTGTGTTAAATGTTCCGAATGTAAAGCACGTTGAGCTGCATGCTGTGCATTATTAAAGGTGCTATACAAATAAAGTTTATTGTGATAATGAAACGATGGAATACTAATGTGCTAAGTGAAGTAGTCACTCTGGGGCTGAGTATGGTCACATAAAAGGCCTTGTGTGCCTGCTCCAGTTCTGACTTCCCCACAGCCACGCAACACAAAAGCCAGGAGGAGGGAGTGGGGGACAGGAGAGGTCACCAAATCACCCCTCATTTGGGCATTTGTAGTGCACTACTGAATGCCCGCCCTCCTCCAGGGTAAAATGGGACTGTTTTTTTATGCGGTGCCTTTTTTCCCTTTTTGCAGAACAAGCTTCTAGGGCGGCATTCACTGTGATGGGAGGAGGAGAATGTAATGGCTAGTTTCCAAGGTGAGATATATTCCGACTGCAACCAGCGCGCCTTGCCATCGCGGCGTATGAATGAGATTCTCGGGGCCCGCTTTTTTGTCGAAGTGTTGAGAGGCGCGCCGCCGTGGGTAGACCTTGGAGTAATGGGCATGCAAACGGGAAGTGAATTACAGTTTTTATGATACGACAAAGGCAAGACCAGCCGAGCGGCGCGTAGCGCGGCGCCCGGAAGCTGAGGGGCTATGTTGTCTTCAGCGGCGTGTGGCACATAACCTTGGCGCGCGAGCGCAGTTGAAATGTGCAGGAAAGAGCAGAGAGGAGAGGAACGGAGCGGAGAGGGCCGAGTGAGCTAGCATGCACTCCGACGAGCACTCTTAAATATTTCACCTTGCTCTGCTCACAGGTTACACAAGAGAAGGTGCAGAAGGTTAATTAATAATGACGGTGAAATCAAGTCTGACAGTACAGCGGGTCTCCGAAGCACTTGAGCAAAGCTGGGGAGCTGGGAGAAATGTTGCCGTTGTCTCTGGGAGAAATGTTGCTGTTGTCTCTGGGAGAAATGTTGCCGTTGTCTCTGACAGGAACGGTGTCATATCTCCTGTGGTGTGCTCGTGTGCACTAGCGAGCATACCAGCTACCTCTTCTCTCAGAAAAACGTTTTTACCTGCACATATTAAAGTCCAGCTTCAGAAAGTAAACGTCCTGCCATGTACAGGCTCCATACATGACTCCATTTTGGAATCACCTCTACTGCCATATCAACTTCCTGTTTATGTTAAAACATTGGCAAATAAAGAAGCTATACTCTGTTTTCCTGTAGAACTGCTTGGTAGCATAACATGTTAATAACACTAGTCATGCCATGGGTTTCATTTTCAGGCTACACACATACTGATAAGATACCATGGCCCATCTTCCTGGTTAGTTATGTTTGATAAAAGTGTTTTGTAAACATAAACAATTTAGCATGACTACTCAAACCCAGATGAACTTCTACACTGCTTTTCAAAAGTTTGGACACACTTAGATTTGTTTGGGATAATTCTAATGTTTTGTCCATTAAAATATCACCAAATCAATCAGAAAAGATGTGTAGACATTGGTAATGTTGCAAATGACTAATAATGGTGAAAATACAGAAGCCCATTATCGGTGACCAGAGAATCACAAGACTGGACAAGGAAGACTGGAACAACGCTGTTTTGACCAGATACATCGAAGGTGTTCTGATCACAAAGAAGCACATTTGATGCATACAAGAGAGTTTTCCTCCATATGCCATGGTTGAAGGAATGTGATGGTTTTGGTGGTGCTTCGATGGTGGTAAACTTGTCCAGGATACATTTGTACGGGATAAAAGGATTCTTGAAGAAAGAGGGCCATCAGTTCTGTTTACAGCACGATGTCCCACCCTGTGGATAGCTTTCCATTGGAACCAATTTCCTTCAAAAACAGGACAGTGACTCAAAGCAAAGGTTCAAATATACAAGAACCATGTAGGGAAGAAGCAGTCAGCCAGTATTCTCTCTATAATGGAGTGGGATGGACACTGACCTCACACCAGTGTATGTACTATGGGTGCACTATAGCGAATGCAACGTCAGACCAATTTTTCATGTTGACTCGTTTCAGACACACCATTAAGGCCTATTACATGCAATAAAAGGTGGCGACTATCTTCAAGCTTTCCTTCAACTGGAAAAGGGGTAATTTATGCCCTAGAGGACCCATCATCATGTCTGCGAAAAGACAACACACGTGCGCAATGATGACCACACGGTTAATAGCTCGGGAAAGGCAATCAGAACAGCAGGCCAATCGTCTGTCTCTGGGACCGTTTCTCAGTCAAAACTCATGCCCACCTTTTGCTCTTTCCCTGGACAGGCGTAGGAGGATTTGAGAACGCGTCGAGAAGACACATTAATTGTCCATTACAGATAGGCTGTGGCAGAGAGAGCGAGAGAGAGAAAGCAATAGAGAGAGAGAGAGAGAGGGAGAGAGAGAGAGAGAGAGAGAGAGAGAAAAGGCCTTCTACCTGCTCAGCATCAAAGAAGCCACTTTATTGGAGGGTCCGAAAAAACAGGAGCTTGAATTAGGAGGCTCTTGTGTGGCCGAGGCGCGCTGCATTCATCTTCCCGTGAGTGGAGGCTCTTTGTTGTCCTGCTGTGACCGGAATGAGCAATGAGGCACTTGGACAGTGGCTGCACGGGTCTGGCCCAGCCAGAGAGGTGCTCCTTTATTGCCAATCTGATGGCCACTTGCGGATGCACGGACATGCTCCCCATTTGTTTGTATGGGGGCTATATACACACAAGCAGGCATAAACATGCACACACACACACACACACACACACTCATGTGCACACACAAACACGCCCCTGCTCGTGCGCGCGCACACACACACACGGACACACACTCAAACAAGGCTCAAAAACAGAGCCGCATTCAATTGTATCCCACATGAATTGCTCACGAGCACACACATACAGTATGCTCTGGCCAAAATGTAGAACCTGATTCAGTTGCACAGGGACTAAACAGAAACACCTTTTACAAACACAAACACACACACACACACACACACACACACACACACACACACACACACACACACACACACACACACTGCTAAACAAAATTGCACACATACACATTGTTGTGAATGTGTTTAGTGACCTCAAGGCCGGTGTACAGTATTTTTTATTTTATCTTCCAAAAAAATGCCCTTTCCACGAGCATCATGAGAGAGCACGGAAAGGCAAGTGTGGAAATAAGGATCTATTATTCTTTATACTTAACAGTGCACAGGTTTTTTGACCTTGTAGTAAAACATATTTGCCTTAAACCATCATTTTCTGTCCTTATTACTGTAACATTGGTGTGTCAATAGGAAATATTTTTTACATTCCTTTTGAAAATAGTGAAGTATTCCCAATGGGACATTTATATGCTGTCAAAATAAAAAAAAAATATTTAAAATAATAGACCACATTTTCAAATTGAAAAACTAAGACCATCATCTTAGAAGTGGCAGAAACCAGTGTAACTTGGGATTAGGTTAGGAAACAGAAAGAATCAAGAATGTCTACTGTAAATCCGAAGAGCTTATGGCAAGTTTTCTGATTTGCTTGAAACAACCAAGTACCTACCAAGTATCTTTAAAAATTTGTCTGTGGGCAAATTGACTCTGTTTTGAACAAAAAGGAAAATAGTTTACTGTTATTTGATAAGTAGCCTAAGGACAATTCATGGCATTGTTTTTCGAACCATCCTCTCATGACAGCATTTTTTCACAAGTGCCCGAAACTTTTTGCATGCTAGCGTATAAATAAATCCCAGCAAAAACTTCTGGCAGACTGGCACCTATCGCTGCCTGGGGAGCCAACAATTGTTCTCGCTTGGCTGGTATTCAAGTCGCATCAGAGCCGGTAGTGCGATTCATGGACCAATACGGCAAAGTTGTGACTAGAATTAATTGGCCCTGATTGAGCCGATTGCCAAGGTTACTGCGGAGAATCAAACAGCGGAATGTCAGAGTGGGTGTTTTTTTTTTCCTCTCTCCTCTCCTCTTCTGATTCTGGCACATTCTCACCAATCACTCTTCGTGTCATGACAGTCCTAATGACGGCGTTGCCTCAGTGGTGTCAGTCGACAGGAGAAAAACTATGCGACTTTGCACAGAGCTAATATTAGAATAGACTGCAAAAGCATTGCCTTGGTCAACTCACCTATGCTAAGGGAGTTGTCATGCAAGTGTGCTATCTTATCTACCCTGCCAATTACCCGAACACCTACAGTGAAAAGATAACAGCGATAACGTCTGTATCATACTGCTACTTAATGTTAATGAACTCGCTTATCTAATGAAGGATCGACTAATCATGTGTCAGCAAATAATCAAATTCAAGTGACTCGAACTTTATCACATTACCTTGTCTTTTTTTTTTTGCACGTCAAAAACTATAGCATGTTGAGGGCGGGTGAAAGGAAGAAGAGTGTCTTTACAGAACTAAGACAGAGTTCCTGTGTTCACCCTGAGCCCACATGTGTCCACAGTGGTGGAGAGAGTGCTGGTGTCACACGGGTGCCTGTGCAAGAACTAAAAGCTTCACACATTTAAAGAGATAGATGATTCCCACGAGTGTCCATGATGGTTCAGTGGCTCTTAGATGAAAGTGTTTGCTGAATTACAGGGGAGTGAAATCTGTGCTTGCTCTCACTCTCTCTTTCTCTCACTCTCTCTCTCTCTCTCTCTCTCGCTCTCTTTCCCTCCCTCCCTCCCTCCCTCTCCACTCTCTCAGGTGCTAGCACTCAAACCATGGGGCGCTGCTCAACAAGGACATTAGTCAATGTTCACCGTCCTCTCGGAAACACAAGTTCAATCCTCCTGACGCCATCAGCTCTCGTGCCTTGTGTCATCTCCCAATGGCGGGAACAGATGAAAGACAACAGGGCAGTGAATGGATGGATGGTGCTATGGCAACAGCCTCCCTGGATGGTGGCCAAAAGAACAAAAGAATTGCCTACTACTTTTTTATTTATTTATTTCAGGGGTAAAGACCAGTCTGGTTTGTAGTTTGGTTATGGGTGCAAATACACAGAATGTACTGTATTATAATTACCAGAGAGGGTTAAAAAGCGGAGTAATGAAGGATCTTTGGTATTACTTACTCATTTGGCTAACATTTTTATCCAAAGCAACTTAAAATATGCATGTGAAATGAACCCACTATTTTTCAGGCTACTGCACGCTAACTCAGCACCTTAGCCATTACACTACCACCACCACCGGCCAATAATCTGTCTGGTTTTAAATGATCTCTCCCATGAACATGTTTTTGAGATGCATTCAGTATAACGCATATCCTGTGGAGATGACTTAGCATCAGTCTGCTCTGGCCTGGGAGAGAGGTGAGTTAATGGCACCAGGGGCTCATCAGCGCTGTAGGTGGCCTCTTTAAAATGACCCCCGGGCTGCCGCACCGTCTCATTTAACCGCCATGTTCCTCCGGAGCCGAGGGTGACCTTCAGGTGGACAAATTAACTCAGTCTTTAATGTCACTTTTAAGGGCCGATGGAGCCTTTCATCTCCGAACGGGGAATATGGCCGATGTTCTGGGCTATGTGGACGACATCCATGGGTAAAATTGGAAGCATGAACACATAAAGCTGGCCCTGGTGGTGTGAGAGAGAGAAAGAGAGAGAGAGAAAGAGAGAGACAGAGAGAGAGAGAGAGAGAGAGAGAGAGAGAGAGAGTCCCAGTAGCAGCAGGGGTTACACTGCAATTAAAATGGTGCACGCTCCAAAATGAGAGCTGCGTGCCATGGCCCATAATTACATACTAAATACTGCCACCTGGGAGTGGCTCAGTGGCTCCAGTTGGGTGTATTTGTGTCTGTGTTTTTCTCTCATACACCCTCTCTCTCTCTCACACACACACACACACACACACATATGCACAGAATGTGTTTGTTTGTTCCTATTGGCTAACACTGTTTCACATTCGAGGCACATCGCATGCGATGAGATGGAAATAGCATGCGAGGCCCTTGCGGGGTTAGATTGTGATTACTTGGAATGAGGCGGACTGACCTGAATAGCTGATTCCTGAATTATCAGTATTTCTCTCACATTTCTAATTGTCAGCCTTTTGAAATGATATTTGGAGAAAGTGAGCCTGTAAGGAGATACACACACAGCGTACCAGGGAGAGAGGGAAGGAGAGAGGCAAAGGGAAAGACCATCACTGTCTGTATCCTGCATTTTACTCAGAGGATATGGATTATTAGCCAAAGCTAGGAAGAGCTATATAGTTATGGATAGATATAGCTAAACATGCATATGCTCAAGCTACTGTAAGTCTAACTGTATGTTTACAGTAAGATGGGGAGAAACCCTACTTATGCAGCTAATGCATCTCAAAAGTCAGGCTAGCAAAGGTATGCATGAGGCATGCGCGATGGCAAACCGCTCATAGGCAAAGCTAATTTAGTTCATTTCAAGAAATTCCTAGTTTTTTGGGGGTCCTAGCCATAAGTATAGAATGGTTGCCACTAGGTTGGATCAGTCGAATGGACAATGGATCCATCTGGTGTTGTCAGGTTAGTTTGGGGCTAATTTGCAGTGTAACTGTACTGGCAAATATTCTATTAACACAGAGAGCAATCTGTGACCTACCACCAGTCTATCATAGACAGGAAGTTGAAAAATGGCTGCAAGGAGTTGGCATTGCTACTGTATGGCCTAGCCTTTACAGTCCTATACAAAAAATAACTGCAGTTTTTCAAGTGTCAAAACACTGCCGTTTTAAAAGTATTCTTGGCAGTATATTGGACATGAAACTTCAGTTATTGTTTATGAGGAGATTGACCCACATTTTGCTTTCTATAAGGCCGATTCTACAGATAAATAAACGAAAGGAGAAAATGGCTACTTTTGTCAACTGGGATGTCTGCCTCTATCTGTGTTGAGAAGTGTTATCATATTGGAGCATTTCACCCAATATTGTGAGATGACAAAGCAATAAGTGTCCCGGTTCCTTTATTGTCTAGAGGAGTCATATGTGTCAAATTACGAATGTCCTACAGGTGCACAGCTTTTGTTTGAAGAGCTGCAATACTGTTATATATAGCCTACAGACATATACAGTAAAACTATATCTTAGCGACATCTGAACGGAAGAGCAGATAGAGTTATAGGTCAATTTTGAGATCTCCCCCTGGACTTTATTAGGGGGCAGATAAGAAAGAGCTAGCCCTGCCCGGCTGATCGATAACCGTATGTATGACAGACAGGATACTGCTCTCTCCAGGGAGCATTCCAAATGAAGGAAGTGTTTGCTCTCTCTTCGCCTTATAGACTAGTACAGGTGCTCAGAAGGATAGGAACTTGTGAAGTTTTTCAGTTGATCTTCAAGTAAAAGCCCAAGTTCACATTTTTACTGCCCTCTAGGGCTTGGTGACAACAAATAAGCATTCGGAGGCATGGCCCGCTCATCTCGGCTTCAGACTAAGGCAGTGGGGGATTTGGTCTTTGTTTTTAAACGTTTCCCTCCCGGCTATCTACCTCGCAGTCCCCTGAACTGTGCAGAGGTCACCCTCCTAGCTGTCTCCAATGATCTCCCTGCGGATGAGGTTTGTTCGATCATGACAATGTGTCACCAGGCTCGAGGCACAAAGCCTGCCTGGACAGACCTGCTCTCTAACCTTAGGCTGTTCTTAGCAAGCCTTGGTGGAGGCTTGGCGGACAATGTTGTCTAGGTCAAAGCTCTTTTCAAACAGAGTACACATCAACTTGCCAGGACTGCAGCCACCTTTGTGTCACAGGAAGCCTCCAGAAGACCCCCTCCCCCTCCACCCCTACCCCCACTGCCCTTAGTAGAAAATAAAGACAGAATAAATACACTTAGAATAACCAACCTAGTCAATTACTATGGTACGTGCCTAACATTTCTTAAAATGGGGACGCTCAAAAGAGAAAAAAATACCAACAAACACCCGGAGACACTCGTGAGTAATCACCAGCGAAGGCCAATTATTCATGTCAGCAGGGCGGCAATTGAACGGTGGCTGGTGATTGGAGAGCTCACCTGGGGAGCGTGAGTGAAATGTTATTACACCAGCACACCTAAAACGCCATTCCATGAGGAGTTCTCCCTTCCTATTCTTCAAGGGATTTTTTTGTCCCCTGTGCACCCACCTGGTCCAGTGGAAATACATCACCATAAACGTTCCTCTGACGGACTCTCATAGTGACCATTGATTGCCCACATGCCTGCACATATTCGGTGCACCACGTTTAAAGTGACAGGTGTGAGTGTTTGTACAAAATGTATTGAGTAATATGGTTTATTTACGAGCGTATTGATTCTTTTTTTTACTCGTGGCCGTCTGACCCAGCACTAGATTACTCATCCTCAGCCCACTAGCTTAACCCCAGCACCAAGGCACTTCTCATTCACCTACCTAGGCCCTCCCCTCCCCTTTATGTATGTGTGTGTGTGTGTGTGTGTGTGTGTGGTGTGTGTGTATCTCTCCTCTCTGAGTGTGTGGTTGTGCGCTTGTGTGTGTGTTTTCACTATGTGTGTCTGCGCTTCAGTTTTTACACTACAATTTGTCAGGCAACATTGATCTAATGTTGCCCACATAGGAAAGAAAGAATGGCTAAGGCCAGGATGATTTTATCAAAGCCAAAGGTCCACCTCCAGTTTCACATGACTGCAGCCGGATCAAAGCAACTGTCCAGTTTAGATGAAACATGGTGTCTTGGGCTGTCAAAGGATGTGGCACCTGTAATTGAGGGATCTTTGCCTTGAAAGAATTCTGGGACACCGGGACACAAGGTCAAGAGAGGGTGTGCTAACATAAATTTCTCCAGACTATCTCCAGTGTGCAGAGTTGGAGACCTTTGGGTTACAGACAGTATTCTTATTTGGTCTATGTCATACATCCTGCATTTTTGTGATTAGTTTGGAAATCACACACACACACACACACACACACACGCACAAACACACAACCAAGCATCCAGTGCTCAGTGTGTATTTGTTTGAGTCTCTGCTTCTCTCTTTGAAGAACACAAAGTAAAAGTCCCTTGTGTCAAAAGCATGCAGGCCTTAAAGGATGGCGAAAATAAAAAGAAATGCTCCGACATGAGTCATTAGATTTCAGACCATTACGGGTACACTGAAAATATATACACTCCCCATCTAGCAGTCAATAAAGAACACAAGCGCAGCCCAGGGGTGACTTGTTGATTTAACAGCTCTTATAGAAAAAGGGAGAGAGAGTGAGAGCGTGAGAGAGAGAGAGAGAGAGAGAGAGAAGAATGAATGAGTGGGAGAGAGAACTAATTCAGTGAAAAAATAAATAAACAGGCAAACAAATAAATAGGCTTTTCCCTGGTGGTATAGCAGCCATTCTTCTCCTGTGTTCATGGGATTTCAGTCTCAAGGGGGAGGGCCTGGGCCAATATATCCTCACCCAAGTCAGCCATCAGTCATACCACTCAAAACTGCCACATGCTGGAAGGAAGGAGGGGTGGGAAGCTGGGGTGGTGTTGTGAAAGGGGGAGGGAGGGAGGGAGGGAGAGAAGGGGGGAGGGGTGGAGAGAAGGATGGATGGATGATGGCGATAGATTGCTATGTGCCTTTTTCCAAAGTGTCAGTTTCTGGATAAAAATGGTCTATAGATCGCCTCCGGAGGTGGAACCCTTTTCTTTCTTTCTTTCTTCTTCTTCTTCCTCTTCTTCTCCTTCTTCTTATTATTCCTCTCACTGGGAGCAATCAAATCTCAGAGAGCATTAATTCACGGAATCGGCTCGGCATTTCCGAACAAATGCTATTGTGCTTTACAAGGACCATCTGCGCGCACAGTTCATTTGTGATCTCGCCTTATTTGTGGTAATCGTTCTTAACGTTTCGCAATTATTGTGCCAGTGTTCTCTGTGAGCGTCTGGCAAGCGAGGAGCCTTGAAGCGAAAAAGCAACGTCTCTTTTGTCTTTCGCGAAGACGCCTTGGAAACGACATGAAAATGGCTTTGCTGTAAAAAAAAGGGCTCTCATCATCAGCATAACATACACAAATGGAGCTGACTTCTGCCTGTAAAGTATGCGTTTGGTGCTGCCGTTCTCGTGTCACGCTTTCTTCGCTATCTATTTTTAATTGATCGGGTCATCTCAGGAGAGTTTATCCATTAATCATTTGATGGAGAAACATGGCACCTACCCAGCTGAGATGCAAATAGGCCTTCAAAGGGACACAGAAAGTGAGAGTAGTTATTTTTATACTGCCAGGCGACTGATAGATATAGTCAGCATGACAAGCATCAACGGTACAACTTCTTGCGAAATGCATTTCGACAGAACAAAAGGTAGCTCTTCGTGAGCCGGTGTTTTCAGCCCATTCCATGGCTGAAGTAGCACTTGTTGAGTGCATCTTGTAATGTGAATACACCCACTTTCTCCCATCTGATCCATCTGTCATTATTCAAATCACTTCCCACAACCGCTCAAAATGACAGGCATATTTCAAGGCGCTCTGAAGAGAGATTCGCGGTAATGAGAAATTGCTTTCGTTTAAGAGCAAATAGGAGTTGCGCAGGAGAGACAGTAACTCAAACTACTATTGACTGGACCAGAGGCAAAAAGTGTTTTTCTCTCTCTCATGCAGTCGATCTCACCCCCCCACCTCCCCTTTTCCCAAAGCTCTCCGTGTAGTCCCCCTCGGGGCCCCTGACCGGACTGTCTGCTTAGTGTCAGGGCAAGGACACAAAAGCCGTGGGCTTCATATCGAGGTGCTCGGGGTGAAAAGGGGAACGGTGGCAACAAAAGTAGGCCTAACTAATGCAGAAAGCATTGGGGGGTAACAAGGGTATATGGCGTGTACGTGTAGACTGGAAAGATGGGGGGTTGCTGCTGAGTAGGAGGCGGGGTGGGGGTGTGTGGAAGGGGGTGGGGGGTGTGATGGCAGGCAGGGTGGAGCAGGGCAGGGTGGAGCAAGGCGGGCGGGCTGGCGGCATCCTCGTCGCGTCGGGGGAACCAGAGGCGGGAGGTCAGGCCCGGTGCTCTGGGGGATTAGAGCAGTGCATTAGCGCCGCTTTGTTCCCTCCGCTTGACTGAGCCCAGTCCCACCGGGGCCCTGGACACATTGTCCCACCGAGCGGCCGGGGTCACGGCGTTAAAGAGGCGCGGGGTCTCCGAGGGCAAGGGAGGGGTCAGGCGGCTTTCTAAAGATCAGCGAATGCCGAGGCGAGCGCGCTGGCTGCCACAGAATGCAACTGTTGCTACGCTATCACAATGTGGGAATATTAAAGCTATTTATCTCCCCACCCCAGGAGCCCAGTGAGAGCAGGGAGGGGGCTCTGATGCATACTTAATAGGCTAATCACACCCCTCTTCTTTCTTTCCCTCCCACCACCTCTCTCTGTCTTTCTCTTTCTCTCTCCTCCCCCCTCTCCATTCTCTTCCCTCTCTCCCTTTTCTCAGGCTCTGTCTATCTCTCAGTCGTTCTCATGACTCCCCCCCCTCCACTCTACTCTTCAGACCTCCTCTCCTTTTATATATTTTCTCTCTCTCTTGCTCTCTCTCTCTCTCTCTTTCTCTCTCTCTCTCTCTCTCTCTCTCTCTCTCTCTCTCTCTCTCTCTCTCTCTCTGTCTCAGGAAGCCTCTCCAAAAGCGATCACAATGCTTTTGTCGCATGGAGGTATGGAGTGTCTTGTTTGTTTGGGAAATGGAGATTGTTTTCTGTGAAAAAGTCGCTCAGTGGCTGTGGCCATGCATGGCTCTCAACGCCTCCCCTTTCTGCGTGTCCATCTGTCGCTCTGTGTTTGCTTCAAAAGTAACAGAGTGCAGCACAAGTATCTAGTGGAAATTAATGGTATCTGTGAAAACAAAAAAAGCTGGCCTTTTGTTCTTTCAGCTACTTAAATAGGCACAATGTAGGCAATTACCTGCCTTTAAAAGAATAAATATATCAAAATTAGTGAAGTCATTGCAAAGGCATTTCTGAGGTGAATAAGACTCCTCATTTGTAGTTTCAGAAAGTACTGTTTCACGTAATTACTTTCTTTGGGTTGCACTTCTCAGGAGATTGCTTCAAGTCAAAGCGGATTGCCCAGGTTTCATCATTCTGGAGAAGGTTGAATAAATCCTCTTTCAGCTGAAAATGCAATCTCAAAGATTTATGTGTCAATTTAGGATTGAATAGCAGACTGCCAAATAAAATATGACACTTAGAAATAAATCAGTAAAGTTCTAATAAATAAAAATGACATTTCTAATAAAGTATTTTATAGAAACAGCTGAGTGTAAGTGTAAGATTATGTGTTAAATTTCCTTCCTCCCTCAGTTCTGTCTGAGAGCTGTACTTGACACAAAATGACTTTGTATGGTGCTATAAGACACACATAGCCTAGCAACTTAGCTTCACCAGTTCAATAAACACAACAAAGCACAGGATATGTAGCAGGGGGGTTGTGCAAGACAAAATGGTGGGTGGCCACAAAGGGGTGGGAGTCTTAGGCCCATAAATACCCATGCAATAACTTTAACTGCCGCAAATACTCAGGGGTATTTTGAAACTTCACAAAATCATCTGTAGCAGCTCAGTACTCTCTTTACATGCGAGAAAATAGCCTACTGTACATTTATTTATAGATTTCAATCCCAGTTGTTTACAGTTATCTACTGTATGCTGATATTCCACTCAAACATTCACTCACTTCATCATTGCCTACATTGCAGCCACTTTTCTTGAAAAGAGGCCCATCTTGTTTGCTTCAGTAAATAATAATCAAAGAATATAGCCAGTAAAAGGCAAGTGTAGCATTTTTTATCCCTACTTTATACCTGCATCAGTTTCTGACTGAGGACTGAGCTGGAGTTTTTTAAATAATTTTTCAAATGCAGAGATTCATCCTGAAATTGAATGCTTTGCAAATTATAACCGGTGATAGTTGTGGCAAACACTATTAGTTCACTGCTAGAGGATTCACAGACTTGTCCTCCACCAATTTTAAATGGGATATTGTGCTAGCCAGAAACAACCTGATTAAAGGATGAATAACAATTAGCTTGATACAAGCCAACCAGCTCTTGCAAAGCTATCAATGTATTTGTCAAAAGCAAAGTGTATACTTTCACAAAGTTTGAGTTCCACTAATCACTTCAACACGCGTCATTAATTCCCTCGGCCTTGGTGAGCAACATTGTTGTCTGTATGGGCATCACAGGCAGCCAGAGCCATAGAGA
>NC_085014.1:20488983-20503983 GCF_963854185.1 Sardina pilchardus | reverse complement strand
AGAGAAAAAAACGAGAGGGAATGTGTGTGTGAGAGAGAAAGAGAGACAGAGAGAGAGAGAGAGAGAGAGAGAGAGAGAGAGTGTAGCACACGGACTATGAATCACTGCTGCATTAATGATTCAGTGAGCTCTGACAGCTCGAATGCATTGGCACATTTTATTAATTCACCAATCAGTGTCGCGAAAAACAAGGATCAGAACGCAGGCCCCTTTCTAACGTCCGGTTCAGAAGGACACACGACGACGCCATCGAGAGACCGACTGCCCGAGAGCAGGCACCGATGAGGGATGGGCCCCTGTATGTGTCCTCAGCGGCGTAGGGGTATAGAGTGTGTGTGTCCCCCTCCACCCCACCCCACCCCACCCACTCCCCTCCGCTGAGTGCCCACGCTCGGGGTGGCGAACCCGGGGAGGGAGTACAGTCCACCAGCCCAGAACGGACACGCGCTGCCATTCGTCTGGCTGTCAGCGAACGCTCCGATGCGTCGCGGGAACACGCCACCGCTAACGCTACCGCGGCCACCCGCCACTACCCGCGGCTCACCTCGGCCCGACCTTCCCGTCCCCGCGAGCGAATCCGGCGCGGAGTCAAGAAGGGGGCCCCTGAATAAGGAATGACTCAATTACGGGCACCGGCTCCATTTCATTTGCATTCCAGCCGTCAGACGCCAAAAACCACCTCTCCTGGACAAACACGTGTGCCTGTGCTCGCACGCACACACACACACACACACACACACACATGCACACACCCACACATAATCATTGCAGATACACATGGGTTGTTTTGCATGACACTCAATATATATTCAGAGATGTAAGTGCATACCATTCACTCAAAAATTATGCATATGTGCCATCCATATAGCTGTGATCTGTTGTGTGTGTGTGTGTGTGTGTGTGTGTGTGTGTGTGTGTGTGTGTGTGTGTGTGTGTGTGTGTGTGTGTGCGTGCGTGCGTGCGTGCGTGCGTGCGTGCGTGCGTGCGTGCGTGCGTGTGTGTGTGCGTGTGTGTTGTACCAGGTTATTAAGTAGCAGACATTACGCTGCAAAGTAGTTTGGTGCGGCACATCACGGCACGGCACACTTGGCTTCTTCTCTCGGTCCCCCCCTCAATGATTTGGGCCCCCCTGCCAGGCTGAGAGAGAGCTGATGAAAACAGATCTAGCTGCTGGTGGTGTGGTTTTGGTGTCTGTGATATTTCTCCCTCCGCAGATAGTTTTGTTTTAATTGCAGTCACACCACGGCTGTGAGAGTCTCCCAAGCCACTGTGGCCGCACACACACACACACCCACACACACCCACACACACACACACACACACACACACACACACACACTCACACACACACTCACACACACACACACACACACACACACACACACACACACACACACACACACACACACACACACACACACACACACACACACACACACATACACACACACCATAGCGACCACATGTCCACACTTACACGGCAGCGCATCAAATAGACAGCCTGGGCCGCTGCTTCAAGTGAGAGATTTAAAAGGTCACATATTGTTAAAGACGCCACGACGCTCACACATATCCAGATGCGAAAGCCCTCATTAAAGTCGGAGCGCTCAACGGGGATCACAAGCGACGCCGGCAACAACAACAACATCAACCGCTGAGAAGGGGGAAAAAAGTGTAAACAAGGTTAACATAGAATTATTTTGGAATAATTTCAGAAGACACTTTGCTTCAGATGACGAGGGCAGAGAGAGAAAGAGAGAGAGAGAGAGAGAGAAGAGAAAGAAGAAGAAGACAACTGCGAGTGGAATTCAGGATAGCTTTAATTTAATCCTAATGAGGGTTCTCACATTACTCGGGCGAAAACCGATAAGACATTCCTTGTGCTCCGAATTGGAGAACTCAGTCGTTCACTCCAAAAGCCTATCACGAGCCTATCAAGCAGATAGCATGGCTCCAGGTCCAGTGGAATGCCTAATTAAGTTATTATAAGGCATTTCTGAGCTGGCTATCAAATCCTTCCTGGAGGCTCCAGTGCAACGCCCTGACCTGATTTGATTGCGCAAGCACATGACGAGCCTTCCTAATGCCCCACATAGCAATCTCGCCTCCCTCCCCAGCTTCGACAAAAAAAAGAGCAAGAGAGGGAGGAAGAGAGGGAGAGAGAGAGAGGGAGTGAGTGAGAGAGAAGGAATTTACATGGAGGAGGAGGAGAAAAAAAACAGGCAAGACACAAACAAACAAACAAACAAACAAATAAACTAGTGATGAGAGAGTCAAAAGTATTTCTGTGTTGTGCAGCAGGCAGCTCCTTCTGATAGTGCATTGTTAACGAGGGCTGCTTGGAGCGGCCCTACGCTCGTACTGATATATAAAGGTTAATTTGTTTTCATCAGCGATTAAAAGGGTGGCCATTACTTCAACACATCTCGCTCATGTTTGGAAAATGTTAATTAGGCAGCTAATTCAAAATCCTGTCAGGTTACTGGGAAAGGGCGCAGGAGGAGAGAAGGGGGAGAGGGGGGGTCACGTGTAGGGGGGTTGAGGGAGGGGGGGTTGAGGGGGTTTGAGGCCCCTCGTTCTTTGTCAAAAGCGGTAAGCAACAGTGACTGAATGACTGACATCCCTACTCCCCAGTCACTGAAAATACATTCTCTCATATCAGTACGCGTATCACCCAAAGGCGGAGATCTGAATAACAATGACTGTGTGTGTGTGTGTGTGTGTGTGTGTGTGTGCGTGCGTGCGTGCGTGTGTGTGTGCTTGCGTGCGTGCGTGCGTGCGTGCGTGCGTGTGTGTGTGTTGAGAGAGAAGGAGACACAGAGACAGAAGGAGTGGGTGTCCTCAAACATTTGCACTGAAATGTTTTTAACTAATGAATCTGCAACAGGAAATGCAATAAATGGGCACTGAAGACATCAGGCCCCAGAGGAAGACAGTATCAAGCCCTCTGTCTGGTAAACAACATTTAGCTAATAAAGATGACATTTTTATTGGCCAATAAATACATTTTGAGAGACAGAGTGTCTCCCCCCACAAGTGTGTAAATCAGAGAAACCCACTCTACACAGATCTTAAATTGAATTGCTTTGTTTTAGAGGCGGTTGCTGATTGCTCATCGTATGGCCAGTGGGCCTGGGGTCTCCCAGCAGCAACATGCAACTCCATTATGAGTCAATTATGCAGGCAGCTTTGCTTGGTAGCTCCACCAATTACCAAGACTACAGTAAACATTCGCATACATATGCAACACATGCATACGTGTCAAAACACACAGACACACATACAGATACAAACACACTTAAACGGCTCCTCACTCAATTTGAACATTAAGTGTGGTGGTATTTATCTAGTCAAAACATGTCAGTTACATCTTGGTTCATCAGCCTCTCTATGACATATTAGATCTCCAGCTGAAGATGCCTATTTCAGGAAATAGATAGAGAGATTTGCGAACATAATTTTCACCGTTCTGCTGATAAACAAGATGACTGGTGCGTGTCATTTGAGATGTGATGTGACCCTGTCACACACACACATACGTGACAACACTGAGTTTTCAGCCATCTTGCTCAAGGACATTTAAGAAAGTCATTCAACCTGCAGTATTTTTCTGCCCTTTCAGTTTTCCACCAACACACCCTTAATAATTTAAACATTCCAGCATTGCATTCTGGAATGCTGATTCAAGGTCCTGTGTTGCCTCACTGTCAGATTCCTCCATGTCCTCGGGTTGTCAGCCAATCTGGGTTGCTGGCAGCCCGAGCGCTTTAGTTTAAACAGAGGAACTGCTGTCAAGACTGAGGGGTGGGGCGTGTGTGTGTTTGTGTGTGTGTGTGGGTGTGTGTGGGGGGGGGGGGATAAGGTGCCCTGGCAACAACAAAACCAGCAGGAGAGGGCCTGAGAGACACACATGAGGAAAAAGAGCAATGACACCAGTATGAGAGACACATTCAATATCCATTAGAGACCTTGGCACCCACAATTCAATCCACCAATAAAAAATAATAACAGTTGATGAGCTGAAATGGAGGGGAAAAAATAAAGAATAAGTCACTGCACCCCCCCTACGGAAGGCTTCCGTACCCCCCCCCCCCCCCCCCAAAAAAAAAAAATCCCAGGGAAACACTGGCACAGATTTCTCCTGAATTACAAAGAGCAGTTCCTTCCTGTGATCAGTGTGCCCCTGGCGAAACTGGCTGGGCTTGGCTACGCACACCAGGCCCTGGGCACCGTGCCATCATACGAAACTTCCTTTGAACAGCAGCTGTGGGCCCCAGGATTGATATAATATTTAATGTATTAATTACATACATGGAGGATAAAAATGCCTCGGTTCGAGAGGGTACCTTCCATTTGCGAGGCAGCCAGTGTAAATTGCAGCTGCTAATAGTATATGGCCGAGAGTGCTTTGACTTTCTCCCTATAACTCTCTCTCTCTCTCTTTCTCTCTCTCTCTCTCTCTCTCTGTCTCGAGGTCATGCATGTCTTAATGTATTATTTACCTTACCAGCAGGTAGTGTCGCAAATCTCCGAAGCAGAATGCAAAACATGTCATGCAAAAATCATACTTGCCCTCCATTGTTGGCTAAAATCGGTTGTAGTGCATAGTGGAAGTTGTGTTGTGTATGCAGAGGGACAAAGACACACAGACTGAGTCATTGAGTAGAGGGTGGGGAGGGGGAAGAGGGGAGTTGGTGGAGGTGGTGGTGGTGGTGGTGGTGGCGAAGGTGGTGGCGGCGGTGGTGGAGGGGTCATGCTGCGTCTCTCGCTCTCTCAGAACTCTGAGCCTCCTCATTAAGATTTCACAGATATGGCTGCCATTGCAGACGCGGGAGCCTTGCGAGTCCTCTCGGAGCCGTGTCGAATGATGTCCTGTCTGCCTCTGCCTCTGCAGCTACAGTTGTGTGCCTCTCAAAGTGTGTGCCTCACAAGATGTGCATAGACACATCGCACCTTTGATAGAGGGTTCCAGAATATTCCATTGCTCATCCAGTGACACAAAAGCAAAGAAACAAAGAGCACTGATTTGACAATCAGCGAGAACAGTCGGAGATGATGTCAGTATCTGGCTCATTTATTGACATGAATGAATCACAAAGAGGCAGCAATTGATTGACTAATTACTGCATGCTTTTTACATCCAGAGTGACAGACTTTCAAACTTTGTCATTAATGATTTTTTAGAAGTTTCATTAAAGCAGTCTGACATTTTCAAAAACATTCAAGCACTGAGAACGTCCTTGTCTGTGTGCCGACCCACCAGTGTTTGAGTGTTGCATTGTGGTATATTACATAAAATATGTTTTTGCCCAGTGATTGAATTAGCATTAGATCATAATGGGTGGATTACCACATTGTAGGCTACAAAATACAGTCTAAAGTCTCAGTCTGCTTGAAGCAACTAAATTAAAGGTGCTCTATGCTATGTTACACGGTTTCTAAGCTAAAAATTTTTTTTGTCACATTCAGCAAACATCATCTCTCTATCCGCTAGCCACCTGTCCCCTGGATACACTGTAAAAATGCAGCCTCTGTGGACAGCCCAGGCTCCAAAAATGGCAAGAAAAACAGCCTGGACCAGCCTGAACCGAGTCACATAAGCTACTTTCAGACACGTCCTCCGCAGTATACGCGAAACTGAAAGCAGTTATAATAAACTGTTCCAGCCAATCATTGACGAGATGCGCTTTCAGGAGAGTTTCAGTTGCACAGGAGGGAGGGCGAGCGAGCTTTCTGTGCGTCAACAGTGACGTCACCCAATATCGCTTAGAGCACCTTTAAATTCAATTTATATAAGCTTGCACCTAATAGCTGATTTCACTAGTTCACCTTCTGACAAATAGCATAGACAAATTGCTTAACAGAAGAGCATGTTTGGCAAAGTCTCTGGCCATGGTCCTGAAATGCTTCGAAGAATGGTACTGGAATCGACTGCGCAGGCAGGAGTTGAGCAGGTTTCCGCCATACACCCCTTTATTCTTTAACTATGGAAGACAGAAGTCGTGAAGAGAGGTGGTGGGTTGCAAACGGAGTAACTCCGATGCTGCAACTGCGACAGGTAAACTGCAAATAAATAACCTGACTGATTGAAAAAGGAGGTGTTGCCAATTCCGTCTTGTTCCTCCCAAAATTCCTTCCGTGTGTAAACGCCACATTTTGAATTCCTTCAAGGTGCTTAACAGAGTGCACAGTCTGAAGCTCATAAGCAGGGGGGCCCATATGTTTGGTGGCCGGCTGAGATGACAGACAGAACGGGGCCACTGGTGAAGAGGCGGAGCCTAAGCTGATAAATGTCTACCTGGCCTGCATCAGGAGGAATCATCTTAGACCAGAATTCACATACTGACAACTTCCATGTGTGTGCGCCGACTCATCAGCGTTTACTTGTAGCACCATGTTGCATGCATACAATATAGTATAGGCTGCCGTCACACACTCAAACATGCAATATTGATAGTGGATACATATAGAGAGAGAGGCAGTGTTGTACAATAACCTAGCGAGTGAACAACATTCTTACAAGGCCACTATTAAAAGGAGAGCTGTGCAGCTAGGCTCAGGACTTATGCAATTAGAGAAAGGTCACACTGTAAGGAAGGGAACAGAGAGCAGAATATTATTCATACGCCAGAAAAGATTTCTTTCATATGTATATCTCAGGGTCTGGACACCAATAAAGAAGTACTATATACAGTATAGGCCTGGAAATAATTTGCCCATTTTATTATCAGCAGCATACAGCCCAAAATGACATACAGAGAGAGATACGTAACAGACAGAGTTCAGACTGTCAGATGTGTGCAGTAGCATAGCCTACTGTACAGGCAAACGTGTACAACAGCACTGAAAAAGAAAATAATAATGAATCATTTATAATAATTAACAATTATACTGAAGTAAGAACTACTCTCTGGCTATAAAACTCAGAATTATACATTGATGAGAAATATGTTTTCTGAGAAATAAGTATTTTCAAATGTCATAAATTATACACATAACATGACCAACAATTATCTTCAATCCACATATATAAATATATGGCCTACATCTGTACTGTATGAAATAAAATAAAAAAAACAGCGTAACTGGGGAGAAGTTTGTTCAATAATGGATTTGTGTTGTTGCCTAGCAACTGCTGTGCTCCACAATCATGCCTGGTACCTGCTCCTTAAGGCAGACTCCATCTTGCAGACTTCCCTCACACCTAATTGGTCAGGTGGGTAAAAGACTGAGCGGGCGAATCTCCACCTTCCTCGTTGCAGCCAAGGTCTTCAAGTGACAGGTAGCTCTGGCATTATTTTAGTATTCTGTCTAAAAGAATGTGCACAAATACACAGCTCCTGGCATGAATAAACCTGACAGCATGAAATATGGAGGGCATTTATTTTTCTCGAGCGAGGGCCCATAAATTCCCTGCCTGGAACTATCCTGCACTCCGAACAATACATCAACTCTGACTGCCCATCAGTCCCAATCAATTGGAAATTAATAACCAAGTAAATTACATCAAATCTGCTTGGGGTGGCGAGCGAGGATGCACACGAGCATCGGCAGCTGTTGTTATTGTTGTTGTTTTAAGAAAAATGACTGGGGATAATGGGAAGCAGAGGGGATGGATTTGTAACCCACGGACCCAGTCTGGAGTGTGCGTGAATGTGTGTGTGTGTGTGTGTGTGTGTGTGTGTGTGTGTGTCATCCTACTTCTCGGCAGGATTCTGGTCATGACTAAGGTGGTCGTTTCACAGCGACACAGAGAGACGAAGTGTTAACAAAGGCCGAGCCAAGGAGGCTCTAGGGCTTCTCTTTTACTCTAACTAAGACTGGAGAGAGGGATAAAAATGGCTACCTCAGGACCATGAGCTTTTTCATTTGGAGGTATTTTCTGGTGCCGCCAGTCACAGTAGAAACAGTTTGTAGCACACCTCCTGGATGGCACC
The DNA here is from genome assembly GCF_963854185.1 of Sardina pilchardus. Classification (NCBI taxonomy): domain Eukaryota; kingdom Metazoa; phylum Chordata; class Actinopteri; order Clupeiformes; family Clupeidae; genus Sardina; species Sardina pilchardus. The sequence goes on along the minus strand of NC_085014.1, from coordinate 20,496,046 downwards.
ACAGGTACTTTTCTTTGGGTTGGTGCCACAGTCTGACTGTGTGATTCATTCCCTTTTGTGATTCAACATTCCCGAGATAGCAACCCTATGAAGCTTTATGCTGGCTTTTGAGGTATGTCTTTGTAGGTACCTAGGCTCTCAGATACACTGTGATGGTACATGGTCATGGTAGAAAAAAAAAATAAAGCTCACTGAGTTTGCTAGTTTGCAGTTAGTTGGCTTGCACATATAGACTAAACTCCTTACTAGACTTTAAAGTGTGAAACGTTTACTATAATCACTATTAAATGATTAGTAATCCGTATCTTAAATAATAATGTCATATCAAATGCATTACTGTGCATTTAAGTTGGCAATAGGGATACACTGTCACACAGTTCATTTGATTTAATTTTACTCTAAAAATATCAGTATTATAAAAGTAATTATTAAGTCAAGCTTAATTAGCTTTGTCGCAAGTATGTTTTCGACACAACCTTAGAGACAATTGGAGAAATGAACACTGCTTAAAATAGATTGCTTCAAAATAGATAAAAAATGTGATTATATTCTGGAACAGGTCCTGGGTGTGAATATTAGCAGTTGTCTTTTGCACAAAAGATATTCAAATTTGCAGTGTCCATGGATATAGGAGATACTGAAAAAAAAAGTACACGCTCAGTGCAAACTCATTTGAAAATCTCACTGAACTCCGAGATCTATTCAATATTCATTAATTTGACTCACACAGTAGAAATATTCTCCTTCTTGAGTTCCTTGTTGTTCCAAGTGATCAATAATTTACTGTTGTGGGGCTGTATCCTCTGATATTGTACAGGTTCTCACTCATGGATTGCTCTAGTCTACCAGATAATGGTTTACTGGATTGCCTAAAGATTAACCAGCTAATGACAATTTATGTTCCACACTGCAAAACAGATTTGTCTACAGTAACTTTCTCCAGTCAATAAAACTATGCCAACAGCTAACAGGGCCAATAAATGCAGGCTCGGTCTGGGAAAGGATTTCTGTTTGCTAAAATGTCGTGCTCTTTTCAACGGAGTGAAAACACCAAGAAGACACCGGAATAAAATGAGGCACATTAATTAACGGTCACACGAGAGGTAAAAAGGGAAGCTAACAAAGTGCTCAAAGCCTCAGCAGGACTGACTAAGCCGTCCAGATTTACACAGCAGCAACCAGTGGCCGGGAATGAGCACGGCAGGACAGAAACACACTTCCTCTCTCCTCTGTGGGTACTGGTGGTGGAGAGAGAGGGAATGAGAGAGAAAGAGAGAGAGAGAGAGAGAGAGAGAGAGAGAGAGAGAGAGAGAGAGGTAGAGAGAGAGAGAAATAGAGGCTCCATTGCGCTGTGAGACCCCAGGGAGAGGCCTATCTCATTCCAGGTGTGGCAGTGATTGTGTGGGTCATCTGTGGGGCCTGGCTCCATGTCAGGTTCCCCTGCACTGCAGAGAGAGAGAAAGAGAGAGAGAGAGAGAGAGAGAGAAAGAGAGAGGGAATCACATTCTGGGCTTCTTACTCCACTCCTCACAGCAGAGAGAGAGAGAGAGAGGGAGAGGAGGGAAAGGATAGAGGGAGAGAGTGTGGGAGAGGGGGTAAAGGGAAACAGGCAGGAGAGGGAGAGTATGAAAAAGAGGGTGAGGAAAAGAAGGGGGGAGTAAGAGTGGGAGTGAGGGAGAGAGAGAAGGAGGGTGGGAGAATGAGTGTATGTGTGTGAGAGAGAGGGAGAGAGTGAGATGGAGGGAGAGAAAGAGAGAAGGAGGGTGGGAGAATGAGTATGTGTGTAAGAGAGAGAGGGGGAGAGAGTGAGACGGAGGGAGAGAAAGAGCGAGTGAAAAAGCCCAGCATTTCTGATAAAAGAAGCATTCAGCTGAGAACACCAAGGACCTAATCGCCAAAAAGCAGCCTTGAGATTGCGCCAGATCCCGAGGGCCAGTCAATGGGCAGATAGAAGGGTTTTCTCTCTTTCTCTCTCTCTCTCTCTCTCTCTCTCTCTCTCTCTCTCTCTCTCTCTGTACCCTTACGCTAATAGTTTTTATTTATTTATTTTCCCTTTTCCTGACACATCTCAGAAAGAGATTAGAATCCAATTCAATTAACTTTTATCTGGATAGAAAAAAAAAATAAAGCTTGATTTTTTTTTTTCTCACAGGAAATGGTCGGGTCGGGTGGGGTGGGGTGGGGTGGGGTGGGGTGAGGTGGGGGGGCAACAGGCTGAAGGCTCAGGGAGCAGCGGAGTCGAGGCCAGATCATGCCTGTAGCCGAGAGAGCGGCGTTGAGACCAGAGACGGAGATGCTGCCGTTTCTCCGCACCGAAACAAAGTGAGCTTACAACGCAAATCAAATCCACACGGAGCCGGGAATTTTTTTTTAGTCCTGTGTCAATCTTCAGTGGATTTCTTTGTTCTTTAAGTGTTCGCCACACTTCGGTGAGATCCGCTTTGTAAACAGCGATCTGCTTATCCTGTTTCTTGGATAGCCACCACACTGTATTGTACGAATCATATACATTTGAGAGTGTGTGTGTGTGTGTGTGTGTGTGTGTGTGTGTGTGTGTGTGTGTGTGTGTGTGTGTGTGTGTGTGTGTGTGTGTGTGTGTGTGTGTGTGTGCCGTGATATCCATGCTTCTTTGGGGAAACAAATAAACAAAATAAAGACTGTACATTCCAATGATGAATCCCGGCCCCTGGTATTATAGCCTGTGATCTGTTACACTAACAGATGTCTGAATTGTGACAGGGTACAGTATTTTGGGATTAGCATGGTCTCCATCCCATTCACTGGAGAATAACAGACGGTTTTACATTTTCCGATTACATATTCATTGTGCCGCAAATGACACAGTTTCAGACTGCATTTGCTGTAAAATGGTCAGCTGCAGAGCGAACAGTGGTGTCAAACATGACCATTTGAAATCCCCTCCTGTATATCACTGCAGTGGGAGTAGATTACTCCCATATCGTGCTTTATTTGATTAGGAGGTTATTATGAATACAGCGACTGCGACACTGATAAATTGCCAAAGGCATTGCATAAGGCCATGCTGATGTCTTGCTGAGGGCCTTTGAAAAGCTGCCCTGTGGCAGGCATCTGCACTGGCCTGCAGTGATGTAGTCAAGGAGGGAAGGCCATCTTTACATATGAGGCTATTCACCTACTCAGTGTCCTTCCTGTGCCTGCTTTATAGGAATCGTCCCTCAGGGGTAACATATTTTCAATTGAATTGAATTGAATTGAATCAAATTGAATCGAGGTGAATTGAATGCGATGACCATGTCTTTTTTTTTTTTTGCCTCGTTGACACCTTCTCTATTGACAGTGGATCTGGCATCAAGGTTCATTGCCTTACAACTTCCAGCAACTAGCAGTGAACTCGCAGCCATTATCACCAAAATGCACCTCCATCATATCTGTGGAGGGGGGGGAACATTTAGAATTTAGCCCACCCCGGCACCCCCTGCCATGCCAATGACTCCCAGCACTGTCTCAGGCAATAGCCAGCGTAGGGCAGAGAGTAGGAGACAGTGGTATCATTAAACCAATCTCATTGACAGAACCAAAGGAACACCTACTGGGCACGCTCAGTTGAAGTGCTGTCTTGCATACCGATTTGTTGTCTCAAGTATTTTTAATTAGTCGCACAGTGTGAAACGAACCTGCTTTATATATATATATATATATATATATATATAAAAAAATATATATATATATATATTAAATTCCCCTCAAATTGAATAGCTTCCGGTATCTTTCCAGAGGGAATATTATCTGTGGAGTTGCTGGATGGGCTGCTTATGACTTTCCGTCCGTTCCGTGACAGGAGCATAGATGCTCGACGCCAGCCGTGTGTGCCCTCTGCCAGGATTCAGCTCACCCTCTCCACGCCACTTTTGAGCGTGCTTTGAAAATTCACACTTTAGTATTAATTTATACCGGAGCTCTCTCCTTCCCTCGCTTGCACACATGTACAACTCTCTCTTTCTTTCTCTCTCTCTCACACACACACACATGCACACACGCACGACGCACACACCCACACACACACACATGAACACAATACACTCCCATATTTAAAGCCAAGCACAACACCTGGTCAACAAAGTGTTGTCAGTTCATCACTGTTGTCACGAGTCTGTCAGCTCTAATTAGGTTCATCTCCATGTGAAAGTGGCACACGTATCTAATTGTATTGCTCTTTTGAAACACAAAAAATAAACAACATGAAATCATAACTGTATATGAACCCCTCCCCCTGCCCACACACAGACACACACACACACACACACACACACACACACACACACACACTCACACACACACACACACACATCACCCAGCATGCTTTGCACTGCACTGCCTCTGTTGTGTCGTTCCAGCGTGTCATCTGGTCCTGCCTGCACTCGGCGACCATATTAATGAATGACAGATGTGTCCGGCTGATCAAAGATGTCCTAATTTCGCCCGCCTAAAAAAACCCTCCGAGGACCAGAGGCACACAGACGGACAGAGCGTTGCCGGTCTCTCTCTCTCTCTCTTTTATGCATGCTGATGAAAAGACGGCACGCCGGGGCTAAAGGGGGGACAGCGTCTCAACACGGGCACAGCAGCCACCACACAAGGAGTGTGTGACTCTACATGCCTGCTGCCCACGATGTTTCTCCTCTGACACATTGCAACGTTCGTTTCGTGCCCCCGCGAGAGACAGGATGCCAAATTCCAATTCCAAAAGAGTAAACAACTTTCATGGCGACATGTGGTGGGTGTGTGTGTGTGTGTGTGTGTGTGTGTATGTGTGCGTTTGTGTGTGTGTGTGTGTGTGGGGGGGGGGGGTGTTGGGGTGACCCAATCAAAACTGCCAGAGACAGGGGAAATGTCGCATGAATCATAAGCATTCATAAAACACTAAAGCGAGGCGTGAATAAATCATTCAAATGTCCGGGGCGATAACAAGGAGTTTAAAGCAGCGCAGCACAATGCCATCACACACACCCCCTCCCTTGGCGCGTGTCTACCCTTCAGAGCCAATGAGCGAGTGTTCGCGTTTTCATTATCGCACTTTAAGACAGGCGCCCCGCATGCCCAGGAGTCAGATTGGCCACCGTGACAGGTGAGAGACGGCCCGTGGGGGCCCGGCCAGACGAGGCAGGACAGAGACGGAATGGGATGGGATGGGTACGCAGGACGGGCGACCATCAAAGCAGGAGGGACCTCCGAGGACACCACCAAATCTTAGCCTGACCTACTTTTTGCATCTGATAGAGATGAGTGTGTGTGTGTGTGTGTGTGTGTGTGTGTGTGTTGGGGGGTTGGTGTGTGGTGTGGGCAGTAGTGAGAAGGTGAGGGATAATAAGAATGTGAGCAGACGGTCCCCCGTTGACCCTAAAGGCACGGCGCAGCGAGAGAGAGAGAGAGAGAGAGGCAAGAATGAAGATCATACCCGTCTTTTTTTTTTTTTTTACCCTGTGCTGAATAGCAAAATTATGGCCTACAGTAATCTATGATTGGCACTTAATGGGCAAATGTCCCTGACATCAGGTCTGCAACCCCGAGGTTGAACTGGCATGTCTTGATGGCAGATCATGAATTTCAAATAATGAAATAGTAAATGGATTCTTGTAGCCGGTGAAAGCCGGTGGAAAAAAAAAAAAAATCCAGGCTATTGATTTTCCTTACGCCGGCAATTTGTTTTTTGACAGCAATCAACCATGAACCATGCGGCATGGCGGACTTGCGAGGCTGTACTTACTCAGCTCAAAAGTGCTTTGTCTTATACTGTCCACTGCTGGCTTGGCCTCTTCCTCACGCCATAATGCAGGCGGCGGCTAACATTTAGCCTCGGCATTAGCGCCAGAGCCGCTATCAGTATCTCCACCTTTGGTGCAGCGAGGGGTGTCATGCTGGTTGGGTGTCGGGGGGCCACGGCTTCACAGGGGCCGCTTCAAGGGCCTGTACTGTCATCACTTTCAAATAGGGGGAAAATGAACAGCTTGGCAGAAGCATCACTCGCTCGTGCACGCTCTCTCTCTCTCTCTGTCTCTTTCTGTCATTCTCTCGTATCACTTTGCTCACACTCTCTATCTCTCGCTCACACACACACGCTCTTTCTGCCTCTAAGTCTGTTTCTTCCCTCTCTTTTGCTCTCTCTTTCTTCCCTCACTTGCCCCCCCTATTTTCTTCTATCTCTCTCTTCCCCTCCTCTCTCTCTATCTCTCTCTCTCTGTCTCTCTCTCTCTTGCTACACTTGACTCCAGTTCCTCCGTGTCCTCAAATCCCTCATTAGCATTCCCTGGCCAGAGAGAGAGAGGAGAGAGGGAGAGAGAGAGAGGGAGAGAGAGAGGGAGAGAGAGGGAGAGGGAGAGAGAGAGGGAGAGAGGAGAGACAGAGAGAGAGAGGGAGAAAGAGAGAGAGAGTGCCATAAATGGAGCCGGTAATTCATAGGGAGCCTCCTGCTGAGGCCTCTTCCACCCCTGCCATTATCACATTGCTCATGCCTGCGTGGGCCCCTCGGTGCCCGCCGCCCGCCGCCCGCGCCCGCCACTGCTACTGCTACTGCCCGCCGTCGTACGCCACCGCCGCCGCCGCCGCCACCGCTTCCGCCCGCCACGCGCGCCTCACGGCTTCCGCTTGGGCTCCTGTGCTTCTGCCCAAACAGCTGCTCGACAAACGCGGCTTTTCTGCTTGCACGCGCGAGCGAGCGACATCTGCATCCATGCAGCTCTCTGTGCTTTCTATTCTCTGTCTGTTTTCTTTCTCTTTTTTTAGGAGAGAACAGGACTACGTGTAACCATATGTTGCAAATGTGAAGAAACGATGTTTGCCTTTGTGGAGCTCCTTTATACGCTTAGCGCTCCTTTGGATTTGTGAGTGTGGGTGTCCTGTGTGGGTGTCCTGTGTGTGTGTGTGTGTGTGTGTGTGTGTGTGTGTGTGTGTGTGTGTGTGTGTGTGTGTGTGTGTGTGGTGTGTGTGTTTGTGAGGGAGAGAGAGAGAGAGAGAATGTCTCATAGCACATCTAAGAGGTTGCGGCTCGGCTGCAGAGCACATTGGCTTCTTATACCGTGTGTGT
>NC_085014.1:20413983-20476483 GCF_963854185.1 Sardina pilchardus | reverse complement strand
ATGCATGGGAAAAACTGCTGGGGAAAAAGTTCATGAATATTTCATAATAGTCTTGTGTTATCAAGGGCAGCCTGAGGGGTGAGAATATCATCAAACCCGCGTGAAAGAATGAAATGTTATCTGAATTGAACACGTTAGACAGATCTTCTCATATGTTTCTTAACTGAGAGCAGAAACAGTTTGCCTGCGAAGAGGGTAATCGGACACAAAATCTGTCACAAAACATATACAGCACAATCTGTCATTTGAAGTTATACCTGCATATGTTGCTGTGGCCACCGGTCGTGACATTTACAATCTGTGCTTGTTTGACGCACAGCTCCACAATGGCTGTGCTAGCCAGACTGAGAGGCCCGCGCCAGGTCGCCATTCAGCCCCGCGAGTCTGCGTCAAGCCTGCCATACATCATTTTACGAGATGAGAAAAGAGGGGGAGGGCGGGGGGGCGAAGGGACCGCCGACGATCCGTTAACCCGCATCACTGGGGTTATGATGCGTTTCCGTGGGCGTCGCCCTCCAGTGACTCACCGGCAGTCGCTCGTTTCGGCGGAACTTGCCGGTGCTCAGGCGGAACTCATGGGCCGAGCGGGCGGGCGGGCGGGCGGGCAGTGTCGGGGGCGGCAGGCTGACGGGGCGCGGCGGTTTCGGCGAGCCCGAGCCCACACACATGGCCGACTCCTCTTCACGGCCGGGCGCACTCGTAAGCACCTTTTCGGGAAAGGCGACCTTGCGAGCGCTCGCGCCCGTAAAACACCTGGAGGGATTCTCTACGTTCAATTACACCTCCGCTCATCTCTGCTCGTCCCTCATTCATTCCGTCTTTTAATGTTCACTCTCTCCGCCTCCACCATGTCACGCATCAAGGTCCCCCCTATCCCAAAAAAGTGAGGGAAAGATAGAGGGAAAGGAGGAAGGACTCCGAAAAGTGCTAACTTCTCAGATTGCATCATAGTCGAACGCCACTCTCTGTCCAAGTTCTCCACCCACTGTTCTAACCTTGCGTGTCTTCACATTCATCAGCTTGATTGACGTATTGGCAGAATGAAATGCCAAAAGAAAACAAATGGAAGACCTGATCGGCGACCTGTTTTTCGGTGCATCGATCTGTCTGACTTTCAAATGGAACTTAGCTCATAGTTTCAGAAAGTTGATGAATAATGTTAAAATAGCATCCTTTTGCCTGTCAACAGAAGTCCTACAACATCAGCTAAGCTTGAATTAAGGATGATGAACTAATTATTAGTTGCATTCATTCCGTATGTGCAGACAAATAATCACACTGAAAGGAAGTTCTGTGGAGGCTTAGATTGGTATGAGCACTCTTTTATTTCGATATTTCACCCAAAAGTCACAGCACAAATTGCAATATGTCATGGCTGAAGAGAAATGTCAAATCACTCAAGAGAATGCAATTACAGCTTGACTTGTCAAAAAATCTTAATCGTGGCACTGGTAATGTTTCACACAATATGAAAGTCTGTGAAACTCACACATTATGGATACAAAAGAACACCTACAAAGAGACAGCAATCATATCACAGCTAACTAGATCTGAAAGGCTGCCAGTAGTCGTGGTTGCCGTTTCAGTCATTAAAAGGAAAGGGAAAAAGGATTCATTTTAAGCAGCTCTTCTTGTCGGCGTGTTTGTGTGTCTTGTTTTTAGAGTGCTGCTCTTGACAGTAGGTGAGAGCTGTGCAGCAAACACCTTGTGCATATCAATAAGACACTCCCCACCATAAATAATGCCTAAGTCTGTATTGACATTATGCCCTTCCATCAGACAGTGATAAGCTGTGATCAAACACATTGCCCCAATAAATATGTAAATAGCATGTCATTTAGGATTATTTACTGAGGTGTATGCACAGACTTCTGCCAGGTACACCGAGGAGATCTGTCATCCTGTCCCCCCGACCACCCCCCGCGCTGAACACACTTCCCCGGTACCCAGAGGACACCTCCGGGGAGGAAGTCCGCCATCCCATGCGCAATTTTGTGCGGCGCCCGTGCACGGATGCGTGGCGGCAGCCCTCCCTGGACGTGTGTCCTTCACTCGTGGAGTTTTCCCTCCGAGAGGAGAGGCTCAGTGATGAGGATGGATGTCCTGGCTGGATGCTTACACACACACACACACACACACACACACACACACACAGATACCACACACACACACAGAGAGAGAGAGAGAGAGAGAGAGAGAGAGAGAGAGAGAGAGACAGACAGACAGACAGACAGACACACACACACACACACACACACACACACACACACACAAACAACACACACAAACACAGAATAGACTAGTGTTTAAAATCAATCTCTCTCCATTAACCAGCAAGATATCTCCAATTTATTTTTTTATCATCCTCACTCTTGTTTCAAGAGGTTAAGAAAACACTGGGCTTTGAATTGTCATTTTCCTGACAGCAGGGTTAGGAAGTTCATTTGTGATTGAACACCGGCGTTGTTTTCCATTCAATCTTCGAGCTTTGGGAGGGTTTCACTTTTGTTTCATCCCTCTTGAACCACTGCCATGGGAGACCATAATAATGTTCTTGGGAAAACATAAATTGTTCCACCATTACTCGCAACGTGAGACGAATGGGAAACAAAGACTTTAACCATGAAAGAAACTGAGATTCTACTGAGCGCCAGATTAGAAATATCGCGACTGTCTATTGTCGCCGAAGAGATCCAACGAGGAAGAGTTGAGAGAGAGATGATAATGGCAAGTAGCCACATGTGCACAGTTTCCGTCTTTTTTTTCCCAGGCAGCTGCAAAGGGTTGCCAAAATGCCTTACCATTCTTCCTCTAGGTAACATTGTGGAGTGTCACAGACATGCTCAATTACAAAGACAAAGGATGTTGTTCTGCATCTATTGAGGCTCCCCCGGATTGTACACCGAACAGAATGCCTTGTGGCCGAGACACACAGTGTCTGAAGCGGCATTTGCATATTTATAGGGCCATGTTTGTTGTGAGAGGCAGCGCGAGTTGTGTGAATGTGTGGCGCTTGATAACCCTTCCTGGTGCAATAAAAAAAAAAGTCCAATGGACCAGAGCCCCTTTTTCCACAAAAGCCACTGAGCTGGCTTCATGACCCTCCGCAAACGGCCATTGATTGCGCCGCCTCATTGTTCTCCTCGGTGGCCGGCCGGGCGGCTTTTTCATGGGCTCCGCCGCCACCTGTCCCCCCCGCCGCGCGTGCCATCCCCCCGCCGCAGTCCGTGCCGCGCTGCAGCCCCCGCCGCACTGCTCCCCGTGTGGCGTAACGGAGGTATAATTAGCTCCAGAGACGGGTCCGTCTTCATAAATTACACTGCACAATGGGCAGCACTGGCTCCTCCAAAACACAAACCATAAACACCAGTGGCTCCACGGGCCTTTCCCCGCCCGTTTATTCCACAGGGCAAATACTATTGACACGACCAGAGGCAGGGGCATGGCTCCATGCGCTTTCGCCACTGAGACGAATCAGACATTAGCTGGGAAGGGCGAGACACTCTCATTAATGAATAATTGGCACCAAAATTAGTTTTATATTGAACACAACACCTTCCGGGTCGATGCCTCTAGTCGGTGTGATTAAAATCACTTATCCGCAATAAGGCTCTCTGCTGTATGGACGAGGGGGGAAACGCATTTCTATTCCTCCGGCCCGTTCCTGATCGATCAGGAGCCGAGTCTTACGCCGTTGGGTTTCATATTGATATTAAGAGGCTGGGAGTGGGAGAGCCACACCGATCACACCTCCCATTATCACTTAGGGATCCTATTATATTGGCCTCTCTTCTGCTGCAAATTCCATCTCATTCCATTCAAGGCATGGCTGGGCTTAATACAGGAAGCCCCGGGAATGCTGGGTAATGTGCATATTCTCAAACACGACGCATGCAACGTTCACGTTAACGTCGCACAAACGTGTGCAATCAGTTTAAAGTCACGTGACGGCTTTCGGTAAAGGAGGCCGAAATACAAACAGGCGGGATGCATGGCTGAGGGCAGACAATATCCTCGACTGATTTCCCCGAAAAAAGGCTGAACGTCAGAGAGCGGCTGTTTCCGTATCTCCTCAGCGCCGACCGCCACCTCAGCCAATTCTGTATGTGTCAGCAACAGCCCATCAGATTGCTTTTATTTGAGATTTTCTCACTCGCGTCCAATTAGAAATGCATCACACAGCACCACGGTAAATTGGAACGGAGCCTTTCCCATGCAGTCATCCGCCCTGGTATTGGTGGATATGGTTCCACGGTCGCCTTCACAGATTTCTTCTTTATTTTTTAGCCTTATTGTGCACCTCGCTTCCTTCCTTCCAGACTCATTACCAATGAAGCAAACCGCAAGTACCGCGCACAAACAAAACAAAACCTCTTTTTTTCCTATATACCACCCATGCTTTTCTTCAATTGTTTCTTTCTTCTAAAACAAAAACAAAAACGGCCTGATCAACATCACCAACAGCCAGACATGTCAGTTAGAACAGATTGGCCTGACACAAATGCCCTGTTAGTAAAAAAAGTTTTCCTCTTGTGCAGTTAGCGTTAGCCGCACCGCTGCCATCCTCACTGGGACTGTTAGCTCGTGTAGTTGACTGCCTGGTTCAGGGAAATGGCTGGAATTAAGGCCTGAGAAGAATGCCTTCAACGCCAAAGTGTCTCCTGCAGGGCCCGAGCTGACGAATGCCGGGCCTGGTGCTCAAGCTGGTCGTCACAAATACTCCAATATTTCAGCTGGCCTATTAGCCGTGCCAACAACCCTGAGCGGCCCGCATATGGCCTCTCAGCACAGAAAGACGAACTGCACAAATACACACGCACACACACAGACAGACAGACAGACACTAGCACACACACACATACAGAGACCTACACAGACACTCACCAACACACACACACACAGACACACACACACACACAGAGACACATACACAGGCACACTTGTAAATATACACAAACACACACACATACACACACATGACAAACACAGCACATCGTAGTATAGCACCAATACATTCAGTATTTACTTGTGTGGCTGGAGAAGAAGAGTAGGATTACTTAGAGTGTGTGAGTTTCAAAAAAAAAAAACTTCAAGTCTGTGAGACAAATCCCATCATACGGTTCACAGCCAAATTAAACACTAGCTCTCATGGACAAATATTGGTTTTAACAGCAAATTTAAAAAGAAAGTAATCAAGTCTCTATCCCTTTTAAAATATTTCTTTAAACCAAACCCGTTATCAGAGATATGAATCTCCCATTCTCATCAAATTCTCAACTTGATAAAATCTCAATGAAAAACCATACTTCATAACCATACTTCATAAAAGTTTGCCTTTTTTTTTATCATATCCTGATCCTGTGTGTAGCTGAATACATCAACTAAGAGAATAAAATCAAATGCATATTTCATAAACTGCCATTCTCAATTGCAGCTCAAGAACTAATTAAGCATGGGTTCAAGATAGCATGTCCACTATCACTTTAATTGCATACGTTTCTAACAAATAGGTTTAATGTCAAGAGTAATGAATCTGCCAATTACATAGGCGGCATTAAATCACCACCCCCTTATTTGCAAAATAACTTTTGAGTGTGGTGCTCAACTTATGTGGCCCGCTGAGTGACAACTGCTGATGTGGCGTCCATGCTTCAGTGCCATTTCCCTAAGAGGCACGCTGAGACGGAAAATGATAATTAATTAATCATGTGGCGCGGTGCAGACTCCTCTCCCATTGGTAATGAGTGCCCTCTGTGCTTACACTTCAGATGGGGGCTCCAAACATGGCAGTGGCCTGAAGCAGCAAAGCTGTTCTTGCTCTAGCCTACTACAGCCATGGCTGCCTACTCTGGGACTGTAAATCTGATGGATAGTTAGATGGAAACACACATGCTTGTGATTTAAAGGCATACTTTACCGATTAGCATTAAGCTTTGTATCTTTAGAAAACATGATGTTTTCTATGATTTTCAATGATGTAAAAATCACCATTTTACATCAGTGAAAGCAGAAAGTCCTATTCATGGGATTCATTGAAATCTGTATCCGTATCTCAAGGCAAACTGAGGGAATGATGCACGACCATTCAAAAACATTACTGGTTTTCTATAGATACAAAGCTTAATGCTAATCGGTGAAGTGTCCCTTTAAGGACTAGGTATATTTGTATACTATCTTATCTACAGATGGAAGTGTCAGTAAGACTAGTAGTTCTGTCTCTAGAATGATTTCATTTGAAGTGTATTTTCCTGAGTAGCTTCTCTGACAGCACGCAAGGCATTATTGATGTGATATGTGATAGGGAAACCGTGCCAGAGTCAACACTCTGCTACAACTCAACACAGTTGCCAATAAACACATTCAGAAGCAGATCACTGGCATCCAACTCACCCTGTGTGTTTGCTATTCTATATCAAATGCCCAAACTAATGATGTGCAGAAATAGGAGGCAAGGAATTGCAAATGAATGTTCTCCCCCCCCCCCCCAGAATGTTCCAGAATGTTTATGTTGTAAACGTGTTTACTCATGCATATAAAAAATATATGATGATGGTGAATTATATCAAATATACAGTGATGGTGAATTATACATAATATATAGTGATGGTGAATTGTCAGCATTGCAGTGCAGGAACGAAGCTATAGGCCTATCAGTAGATGTTCATTTTCTGAAAGCACATGTTGTGAGTCTGTGCCTTCTAATAGAAGTTCCAAATGACTGCACATGCTTCTGCCTCCGTGCGGTCTAATTTACTGTAGTCATGCGACACTGTAGGATTATTGGACCCAGCACTTGTTGCAATATATTACTGTAAGATGACATACAGTCACACCCATAGATGTATATATACAGTATACAGTATGTCTATGGTCACACCTATGCCACTGGAATGGTAGCACTGGTTAAGAGACACAGCATAGCACAATGACACATACCTATAATAGTATATGTGCATGTAAGGTTCTGTGTGCTATCAGTAATTTCACTAATAGCAATTACATCCCGTAAGTGAAGGAAGTCACAGGAGACCTCGGAGTTTGTTCTTGCGCGCTCGTAAATCTAATTGTAGTGAAGAGAAATTGAGCCGTGGAGGAGGACCCCAAGACATAACTCATAACTAATGTATTACATATGCTAAAATATGCTTACCAAATTACAAAGCAGCCCAACAAATTAATTCCTGAATCTACTTTGAGTCACCGGAGAAAAGGAAATATGTCACATACATCACACGGCCCGCCTTGCTCTTGGGGAGATATACGGAAGCAGCAATGGAAACATGCGCGACTACTCCGACGTTGGGAAGGCTTCTGAGCTCCGCGCGGTCTCCCCAAGGAGAGAGCCAGACATCCAGACATCAGTGTTGAATGATGATGTTTTTGATCAACGACAATAGTCCCACTGTGACCCTGTCATAACACAAATTCACACTTAATCTCATGCAGGCACAGGCTCAGCATACGACCACAGCAGAACGAGGCCTCCGATTAACAGCTGTATAGCCAGACCTGGATTTATGTCATTCCAGGAACAAGGCCACCGAGGCCCTTTCGGTGGAGCATTTTGTAAGGTATCAAGCTGATGTGCTTAACGTCATGTCCTGCCCATAACAACACCTTCTGGGTGATGAGAAAAAATGAAGTGAAACAAATGCTGCAGGAAATGATGCAGATGTGTTTAGGCTGCAAAATAACAAAATAATATGCTAATAATCAGGCACATTAACATGGTGTCCATTACATTCCCTGTTAGTCACGCACCTTCACTGAGTCGTTGTGCTCTCGTGTCCCATGGAGTGGACGATCATAAAGATACATAGGGTGCTAATGCATCAGGGGTAAATTGCTAAAATGACAGTAAGTATGGCAAGGTTAATGATATCTATTGAGTTAGACATGTAGGGGAAACAGCAGGAGCAAAACTCCTCTAGAAAATGAGAGCATAAATACAGCTCACAGACTGAGTTAAGAAAAAATGAAAGAAGCTGAGAAGGATTAAAAAAAAAAGGAAAAGAGTTGGGGGAACGCGAGGGACAGATCGAGCTTTCCACTGCGTCTCCCGAGGTGGCGGGCTGTTTTGATTGGCACAATAAGGTGCAGAGAGGCACAGGTGTCGGCCAATCGGAGGCTGAGGGGGACTCCCCGAGGACCAGATAAAAGCACTGACAGAACCCCAGCGCCGCAGTGGCTGTCTGATTTGCATTTGATTAAAATTTCAACATGGATACAACAGCCTGCACGCTCGCAATTAACTGACTTCATCGTATCAAGGCTGCGATGGCATTGCACTCACTCTACTGAATGTCCTCTTTACATGTGTCTATAATTTCTTACAACAGGTGAATTTGCATATCTGTGGACATGTGGACAAAAAAAATGGGAATTAGGAAACAGGGCTGCATTGCAGTGAAATGTGGAGGAGAATAGAATTAGGACATCTAAAATACCGATACATTAGAAACGCTTTTAACACAATATCTTATGAATCATTCATGTCCTGTGAAAAACACCTCCTTCGGGTTTCTTCTGTCTATATATTGTAGGGCAAGTGCAAGTGAAATATTTCATTTGGATCACACTGCTTGGTGGTCTGACAAGGACAAAGAAATTAGCCTCATTCTCATTCATTAACCTCCTCTTCCTACTCCTCTCTCTGTCTCTCTCTCCCTCTCTCCTTCTCTCTCCTTCTGTCTCACTCTCTCACTCTCTCCTTCTCTCTCTTCTGGGAGAATCGCACTAGCAGGGGGATTGTAAATGGCTAATCAAGTGTTAGCTGTCAGGACTAACCACAGGAATACAGAATGTACACGCGTGTTTGGCCTTGCATTTCAGCATTGAAACATACCTTTTTTGTAGGCAGTCAAATTCTCTTTTGGGCACATTCCATGTTAACAGGTCGGTCCTAGGCAACAGTTGTGCTCTTGCACACAAAATGATGCATACACAGACAGACAGAACTGTTATAGTCAGCTAATAATAACAGACTGCTGTTCAGATGCTTCCAGTGAATTAATTTTTAATGTCCGACCCAGATCATTCCTGATGTTCCATGGGAAATCATTATGTTTTGACAGGTCAGAAAGAGATTTGCTCGCATCATGTTGGTACAGTTCCAATTCTCGAAATTTGCTGTTACCCGAAACACACCCTGCGGACACCACCTAACTGCCAACGCTGGGATCTCAGTCGGTTGTGAAGTATCATTTTACCCAACAGCACAAAAAGAAAAGCTCATTGAGGGAAGCAAGGCATCAAGCAATATTCCCAGTGAATCAGGACATCTCCGAGACGGAGGCCAGCCGCTGAGGCCCCAGAAGACGAGAGCTGCCTGAAGTGAAATCGATGGCGTGGCAGCCGGGCTCCTGAAGGTCCAGGGCTATATCCTAATTAGGGGTCAGTGCCTATTGAGAGTTTCTCTCCCTAATTGCGCCTGGGCGTTGGGCAGAGAGCCGGAGCCTAGAAGCCGACTGCGGTGATGATGATGATGATGGTTGGGGGAATGCAGGATGAAGGGTGGTGGTGGTGGTGATGGTGGCGGGGGGGCAGTCGAGAGACCGCCTCCGAACCTGTTGTTAATGGCCTCTGATTTGAAAAGTTAATGAGAGCAGAGTTTTTTAAAGCGGCATTAGCCACCGGCGGCATAAAGACGAGCCGTGTGGATTATTCCGCTGCCTTCTTTTGGCTGGCTCCTCATTAGGTGAGCCTGGGGGATTAGGGGGACCCCCCCCCCTCTGTACAAAATGAAGCATAAAAGCATCTGGATGGCACTTCTTAAACTGGTTTGCGGGGGGTGGGCTGTGTAAGGCCCCGGAGCCATCGCCATCGCCGCCGTCGTCGCCTCTTCCTACGTACCCACTTAAATGCCACCATTTAGCCATCATTAAACTACAAGAAGGTCAGTCCGAGGGAGAAATCTACTTTTCCCTCATGGTTTTAACCTCGAGAAAGTGCATAAAGTCATTATAAAGTTGAGTTGCTTGCTGCCCATTATAATTTCCAGTTTTGTCTTCATTTCCATGGTGGTGGTTGTGGTGCAATGGTGAAATGTCAGTGCCTTCTCTTTAATGAGCAAAGAAAAGCAGCACACAGGACCCTGGACTGATTAAATTGGTTACTACAGCAACTTCTTCATTTCCAATCTATGCCACCCAAATCAACCGCTGCGTCATAAAATACCTCGGCAACCAGTCTGTGTTCAACATTTATTTGAAAAAGAAAAGTTATGTAAGTCTCCTCAACACCTTGTCACCTCGAGAATATGTTGATACGAGCATCTGCTACTGTAGGTTCTCTTACCTGTGAACCAAAGTGTAATTTACATTTTGTATATACAGTACACATATAAATTATGGTACACAGGAACTGAGTGTCAGTGCGCTCATTAGTTAAATACAACAACATATAGAGATTTATTTTATTGCAATGTAATTTCTGAAAACACGTCGGTTATGGTTGCAAAACTCTGCTGGAGTTAGAGTCATTTGAACCACCTTTGTAGAGACATGCGGGTTTATAATGAAAATCATTGACATTGACACGGTTGATATTTTCTTGCTGTTTGATTATTGGTAAACGTAAACTGTATCGCTGTGTGAAAAGTGATGATGGTGAAAATGAGCCACTCTCATGACCAGTCAACTGATTGATTCATTGATTTATAGATTGTTTCATTCATTAGTCATATACTGTATGTCATTAGCTGGCTCGCCTGTAGAGATGGTCCATTTTTGTATCTGTTAATTGAGTCGACTTAGACAGTCATGATGACAGACTTCTAGCAGGAAGCACTGGAGTACAGCTCATTAAAGGAAGTCGTTGGATTTGAGAGATTCTACAGTCATGCTCTCCTGTAAACATTCAGGTGACAAATACCCTCTAGTGAATTCTCACCTGTTCTGATGACTGATGTGACAGCCCAGAACCTTATTCCCCAGGAACATGGAGATTTCCGTGTATAAATAGTGTATACCTTTGAACAAAAGGAAGAGGTGAAAAAGATAAGAGAATTAGTACTATCTTGTCGAAAGTATATCCAGATCCAATATAGCTCTGTGTTTAATATTGATCGTATCCAACATCATCTCTTGGGAGTACCTGAAGTTGGAGAAACCAATATACCAGCGAACAACTTCAAGAAGGCGTGAGGATGTTTGAACTCTACATCTGCTGTGGGAAGAATTACCTGGCCTTAATGTGCAACATTATTTGCATGAAGACTGGAATTCATGCACTCGCTATAAAATTGAACCCTGGAAATGAAATTTCGACGTATGTGTACATATATCATGTTGACAGTTATGCTCTTCCCCTAGACATAAAGATAATAAAGAGACTACACATTCTTTTCCACCGTCTGTAGTTGACAGGTTATATACAGTAGAGCTGGGTTAAGATTTTAACAGGAGTGGAAAATATAGTATGGAATCATGGTTATTTTTTTTTAACAGTCATGTAAAATAAAACTTAATTGACTGCACAACATGTAAATATATATTATAATATTAATTTATAAAATGTATAAAATATAAGATATATAATAAATATTTGGCAAAGGATATAAAAATGAGAGGTAAAGACTAGATAAATGAGAGTCAGACTGTCACTGTTTGTATCCATAGTGATATTGTAAATGTATCCATTATATAAGATGCCATATGCTTTAGTGAAGGGAGAACAGATTTGCCATATACTGAGGTGCAGAGAGTAAATTTTATAACAAGAAAATGATCCTGATTCTGAACCGCTGATGCAACTCTTAAAGAATGTTGAATTAATCACTTTCTCCCAAATGCTGTGCACTTCACAGACTGTTGGAGCCCTTGTCGATGCACTTATACACGTCTCTTGGGTCTCTGAATTCTTAATAAAGCTTGAAACATTTTTAGTAAAGCATTGACATGCATAGAAACTGTTGGTGAAAAACCTTGGTGTAGCATTGCATGCAACCCAATTCTCAAAAAATATGCATAATTAGACCACAGCATCCAACTAAAACTCATAAACTACATAATATTGCACTGCTGATAGGACTTGAATGAGGTCTTCAGAAAGCCAGGGCACTCATCATGTCTGCAGGGTGTCTGAGGCCAATAGTGATATGCATAATATGGCAAAGTGAAACTGTATAAGCACATATTACTAATTCTGTGAGAATAAATTCGAAATCATCTGATCATTTTGAGATCAAACTGCTTATATGCCGAAATTACAGCAAGATTCAGAGCAGCTATGTGAAGTCTTTGAAAAATTGTAAGTGGCATGTGCAGTTTAACTGAAATTGATATAATCATTCAGTTTAATTAACACCTTCTTCAGTTCCATAGGCTTGGCCATGAGAGTGATAGATTCTCCATAATCAATATCTAGCATAACCACATCAATGATGCTCACTAAGCACCGCGGATACATAAGACAAACATGAAGGCTGTGGCTGACTGCCAAGCGAGGAGATCCATAACCAGTCCAGTCCTCTGTTCATTAGGTAACAAATATCATACTGTACATGATATATGATCATGTTCTGCATATCAGCCAGATGTGCATATGATGGTGCACATGTAACATTATTAAAATATTCCATCTTGCATACTTAATTGTTTGATGTAATCTTATTCTCTGATGAAAAAAAAACATTAAACAACAATCAATCATCAAATGTACAGTAAAAAGATTTTGAAATTACACGAGTCCTATGAGATGACATATGGACTTTTACTTAACTAATCAACGGCAAATGTTCACTCTTTTTAAATCAAGTTTTTGGTGAAACAGCACTCCATCACACTGCCTGTGTGTGTAAGTTTGGGTGTAAAATAGCCCTCCATTCATCTACTATGGCGGACTCACAACCTACTCCCCCTCCATGTAAGACAGACAGACAGTTTCTTCGTGTCCGGCCATTGCAGGTTACACTATTCAGCAGGTCCCTGTGAAAGCGTGTGGAGATGTTTCATATGCATATAGCTAATATTGGCCCTTGACAGGTCCTCCCAGACATGGCTTCGCCAGTTCAGTGCGTATCCACTGCGACGCCATTTCAACAGCTGATTTCCCCTGTCGGCCAATTAGGCGGAGCACAAAAGACGATAGTTATGGCCTCAGCCATCCCTCGCCTTTCATAGAGCGAGTGAGCAGAAATCTGTACTAACCAAACAGGATCAACCCTCCATAGACTCTGATGCAAAGTCTCGTATGGGACGACTTTTTTTATACCCTATTCTAACTTGCCCATGAAGGCTGTACTCGTCTTCCCGCCGAAGTTGTGCCGTACGACAGTGGCATGTATAAACGCGGAAGGGTCCCTGGCATGAGGCAGTCGGCAGTTGATAGACCGATCCACTGCAGCTTGAAAAATATTCCGGAGATGCTACAGTGAGTCCTCTGCAAGTTTAAAAAAAAAAAAAAAGAATATTAATATTCCAAACTGAGAATGCCAATTATCGATCTTTATGAATAGGGTTATGAGGCAGTAATTCATCATGTGGTACAAACCCCCGAGTAATTAAACTGAAGTGCAATGCTCATGACGGCTATCATCAGTTTCTCGGCTAGAGCAGTCAATCATTCTATTAGGAGCCTTCCAGGAACTTTGCATACTCGCCGGCCGGTGGCTATGCCCAGCCCTGGGGCTAGGAGACCCAATTAAAAGGTGGCCCAGTGGAATTCTTCAAACCTGTGCCAATTTTAGCCCTCCTGCCCTCAGCTCTTGCAGCATTTCAGCTAAAATTTCTCTCTCTCTCTCTCTCCATGTACTCCGGCATGCTTTTAATTCACCCCCCCCCCCCCCCTCACATCATCTTTAAATCTCAGCAATTCACAGACACAGGCCCACATTAAGATTGATGGCAGTTATAAGCCCGTCTCTCCCGTCTCGCCAAAAGCAGGTAGCTTGGACCGCATTCAGCAGAATTTCTCCGATGTCTCGGCAAGATAGCAAAAAAAAAAAGAGTAAATTTTATGGATCCTCGCTCACGCACGAACTCCCCAGTAGAATCATGGCGGTTTGTGCCTCCTGCAATCAATGTGGCTGGCCCTGAGCATGAAATGTCAGCCTTATTTGTCAGGTGCATGTACAGCGTCGGAGAGGCTCCCAAGCGAAAGGGAGCGGGGAAGGGAGAGGGGAGCGGGGAAGGGAAGGAGAGAGGCCTGCCCAGGCAGCTGCACTGCATCATTACTGTCACAGACATATGTTTGGGCCCGGGCCCCTGGTGAGTGGGCTTTCTTTACGCCACTGAGACACTGCCGAACGGAACTAAACACTGTGGAAGTGGATGACAAAAGAGGCCAGTGTGACATGTCGTGATTGTGTTTTATTTTTATTTTATTTCTTTTTTTTCTCTTATTTTTTTTTTGTACAGTGAGAGCCACAAGTTTAAATGTTGGACTATGCTCAAGACAGTCAGCTGTGTTAGAGTGTGTGGGATTAAGGGGGGGGGGGGTGTGTGTGAACCATCTGCAGGAACGGTGTGTGAATTTTTTGTTTGTTGGTGCACCTCAAAGGGGCACCTCGGCGCAAACGCCTCAGCAGAATGGAGATGCTGTGTGCCTTGGTGGAGTTGCTCAGAGGTGCAGGTTGGGCTGCTGCTTTGACTGCACATGCTGGGTTCCAGTGATCAGCTCTCTCTGGTGGACCCCCCAAAGGCCTGCAGTTACTTGTCTATGTCGACAGTACAACCCCCCCTCCTCCTCCAACCCTCCTGCTCCCCAAACTCGCTCTATCGCTCCCCCCCCCCCCCCCACCTCCACCTCCCTACACACACAGGTGCAGCTCGGAAATCAATGTGCAGGGGTGTCTGGCCGGCTCTCTCAGGAGTGCTCCCCTGCCACGTCTCCGTCAGGTATGATTCATGCTCATAGGCACCGTGATGGATGTTTGACACACCCACTGTTGCCAGGGGAACAGGCATTACTCAACCTATTACTTTGCCATCTTTCAGGAGACTTTTTCAAGGCGAAGACTGTAGTCTTTAACCATCCAAACACACAACCTTATTACGCACGTTTATTTGACACCCCGACCCAAACAAGTGGAGAATAAAGTGAAACGGCGATAGATGTGTTTGTCGGCGGTTAATAGCTAAAGGATGTCACAAGTAAATACGTATGATTTTGTATCGCCCTCATAAGTTTACATTATCGCTGGAAACGACGAGACTTCAGTGGAAGGCAGCACAAACAAACAGAATACCACAGCTTAGCATCACAGCTTGTCTTTCCCGGTGAAATGGAAATGCTGACTTCCTTTCAAGCCCTCTACCTGATAACACAACCGAGGGAAGGCATGAGAGAGATGAAGACAAGAGGAGAGAGAGGAACAGAGACTGAGAGCGTGGGGGTCCGCTATATTTAGACGAGATGACATGAGTTTTCTTCTTCTCTGTTTCGAGTCAGGACTGGAAGCACTCTCTGGGGGGGTTGGGGGGGTGGGGGATGACTGCCGACACAGAGAAAGATGGATAATTGGTTATTTTGAGTAATTTCTACAAACCCAAAGCTCAGCAGTGGCTGTTCAAGCTCGAGTAAATAATACTCACTGGGAATACCGTGCATCCCGTTTCCCATCGCAGGGATGCACAGCGCTCGTAACGTTTGCCTGATAAAGTATGCCTAAGCCATAGGCTCGGCACAGAGGTTTTGATCTCCCCCTGATCTGTGGTGATCTGTGGTAAATTCCACTTAAAGCGCTGCTTAAAGCCACCAGCAGGGACTGAGGGGAGATATATAAACGTCGGCTGGGGACTGAGTTATGAGTGTGCGATTCACACGGGCCCCTCTCATTAAAAAAAGAGGAAAAAGGGAAGAAAGAAAGAAAGAAAGTAAGAAAAAAAATTGATAATGGTCCAAATACGGCACAAGCACGAGTGGGCATATACTGATTTGATCATATCGGTCTTCATCACAATATGTTCTGCAGCATTTTCCCTCAATAGAAAAATGTGAAACTTTGGGAGATAAGGAAGGGGGCATTATATTGTGTGACTCATAGCCATGGCCTTGGAACAGCCACTTGATCAGAAAGTGCCTTTGCAATGTGCTTCCATTCAAACATGATGCTATTCCTACCATCTGGTCATTCTGACTACATGGTCTTAACTCAGAGATTAAGGCTAATTCACTGTCCTTATCAATACAAAAATGGATGAAGTGGATATAGGTCTGTGGAGTGTCCCAACACACCTAAAGTGTTACCTAATATTGCATTACTTAAAACAATCTGATGCGGTTTCTACTTTGTGATTCTCTGGGTCGGGGAAAGCAGAGTTGCAAGGCTGGCAAGGGCTGGAAATGTGTGCCATCCTCTCTATTACAAGATAGTTTACCATCAGAGCGACTTCAAAGCTGTTATATTAAGGTAAAAACTGGCATAGAATGCATTTAATATAACACCTGAAGCATTATGCATCAGCTGCTAAATCTGGAATGACAGTTACAAAACTTGATAAAAGCAGGCTAGTTTTACTTTCTTAACACATGGATGAGTTCACCCGTGCGTTGTTTGATGTCAAAAGGGGGAAAAAATCCACTTGATTTGAATACGTCCTCTGGATTTAGGGAACTATGCGTCTGATTTTTGTCTTAGTCTGAAGTCTGTTACCCTGATTCTTATCTAAGCTTGATGTAGTCAAATCAAAACACACCCATTCCTGGATCCAAGGCAGAGCATCATTAAAAGATGTCACTGTAAGTAAGGGGGGGTGATGGGGGTTGGAGAGAGTTCTTTCAAATAAAATAATAACCATTAAGGAAGTAGACAGCAATCATTATAAATCTCTGTAGAAGTGAAAGCCAACTCAAGGACAGCCAGACGCGCAAGTGCTTTTGAATGGAGCTGGAAGAAGAAAAAAAGGCTGTCTGTAACAAAAAATGCTAACTTTTACCCGCTCAAAAAATGCATTTGTAAAATTTGTAGAGGAAATCTGTTCTGTAACCCTTCCCTCTTGCCCCATGCATGTGCTACACTTCCTCACATTATGGATGGCATAGATGTGCTACACTGCTCTCCCTCCATCACAAACATGATGTTAAGAAATACTCCATACTGTACATTCATACAACTTCACACAATCAGTGAGGTTAATCACAAAAGCATGCCAATTCCTTTGACATTTTCTGTGGCTTGCTCACAAATTCCAGGCTCGTTATCCTTTGAAGATGTATCTGTCCTCTTACTAAATGTAAGTGAAAGGCCAAGCAAAATATGAGACTTTAAACAAGCTGTCAACATCGGCAAAGGCTTCTCAAGAAAAAAAATATATGAGTGCAACAATAACACTGACTAATTTGAAATGGTCTCACTTGTTGCTAGGCCAACTGGCAGATGTATGTGTTATGGACTTGAAGTAATGATTTGCCATCCACATGGCATGCCTATTCTCTATGTGATTTAAAAGACAGAGCCAACAATCGACTATTTACAATTGGGCTATATCATGCTATATATGAAACATTAATAACAAAAATATTCCAAATCCGCTGCTTTGGTTTGTGTGCCCTTTTCTGCATTTACAAAACAACATTGTTGCTGCCACTTACAACAAGGTTGCATGTTTCCAAGAGACAGAGGACAAAACCAGAAAATTGAAGAGGGGGAAAACATTTGACCTCGGTGATGAAAATTAGAGGGTGCATCGAGGAAGCAATTTCAGCTGATTAGTGAAAGAATGAATGCCCCCTTTCATAATGGGTCCCCTGTTTAATGTCGAGCCAACAAGGGAGTAATAAAAAGCATGGAGAAGGGTCTCAGCTCAAGGTCTTTGGCCTGGGTGCAGATCCCACGGAGGGCACCTTCCTTACTACACCAGCCCGGGGGGAGATGCACTCCATCTCTGCACCATGCAGGACTGGAGCTTCCTGTAATCAAGCTTCCGCAGCGTCAACGGCAGAGCCCTCTGCTCGACTAATTGGAAATATAAACATTCTATAAGTGCAGTTAGCTCAGCTGCACAACATGGCTTTTGGTAATCATACCAATAATCACAATCAAACGCTACATCTTTAATTGATATAGCCTATTACAGTATGCATACCTTGTACTATAAATGCCATGTTTATGATTAACTAGAATTAAGTCTGGTATGCAACTGACACAATCCTGATGATGTGACACATGTTGAAACAGTTAATTAGTTGAAACAATGAAGTATTTAAATGGTAATGACTACAATGGTGTCTTCACAAGATATTACAGATTAGATTAGATCCAACTTTATTGTCATTGTGCAAAGAAAGTACAAGTGTAGGGACAACAACATGCAGTTAGCTCTCTCACACACACACACACACACACACACACACACACACACACACACACACACACACACAGGCCTACTTGTAATTTCGCACAGACAGTTTTGGTAACCTAACAATAAATGCCTGCTAGTGTGTGTGTGTGTGTGTGTGTGTGTGCATATTTTACGTGGATGTGCAAAACAAAAGTGGTGTGTGTGTGCAAAGTAAAAATAGTATGCATTTTATTTCGATGTGCACGACAAAAATGGTGTGCAAAATAAAGTAGCATGTGTGAGTTCTTGATGGGGATGTGCAAGTAAAAATGGGTCTAGGCTATTTGCAAGCTTTCCATATGCATGTAACAATGCATCATGTAAAAGTAAAAGCATTTCAAGTAGCCTACATTATGCCAAAAAAGTAGCCTAGTAGCCAACATGCACGTTCCTTACCATCTGTCTGGCTATGTATATCCATCTCCAAGCTTACTGTACTTATGCTACTAATAGTCCACATCTGGCACAAACTGAATGATTTCTGCCTAACATAAATCAAGCAAGGCATACTGTAATTGCTACTTGAATGAAACTAACGCAAATCACATCTTGAGAGACTTAGCTTAGCTGTAGCACTGCCACTAGCTACATAAAGTTTTGGTTTTTTTGGGGGGAGGGGCTTTTTGCCTTTATTTGTATAGGATAGTGAAGGGTGAGACAGGAAATGAGTGTGAGAGAGAGATGGGGTGGGATCGGGAAATTACCACAAGCTGGACTCGAACCTGGGTCCCTGTGGGCACACGGACGCGTATGTGATATGAGCGCTGTAGCCTGTTGCACCACAGTGCCCGCCGAGCTACATAAAGTTTTGAGTGCATATAGGCTATCTGTGCACAGTCATTGAGCCAACATAACTCAAACTGTGATTTGTGTGTGCACCCTCCATAACCACAGTAGGCTCTTCTTCTACAGTCAGGATACTGTAAGTGCAATGTAATTATATAGCACTAGGCCTTTGTCTAATTTAGGTTACATCAGCCTGCATAAACGACTGAAGATTTTGCAAATCTAATGCTGTGATCTCTCGCATGCTCTCATCCTTTTATATTTTATAATAGAAAAAAAAACAAAAAACATAAATGCATGACTTCAGTAGGCCTATCACCCTGTGAACGATACCGATGCTCATTATCTTTGGTTCTAAAACTTAACTAGGCCTAATTGCCTATTTGTACTGTTCAAGAATGTTCATGTCTAATATGATTACTTCCTAGGAACCACACCTTATACTTTAGCATTACTCGACCAAAACACGTCCGTTAAATGATGTCTATCAACATTCTTTAAACTATCTGTCTATCAACATCTATTAAATCATGTCAACCTAGCAACCATAAGCCCTTTTCAGACTGAGAAACTATACTTTAGCATTTAAGAAATAGCAGGTTCAGGGGGGTTTCGCAGTGTGAAAGGTAGACGTGTTTTGGTCCCGGGGTTGTTTGAAGCCGAGTTCAGAGGCGAGTTATGGGAGGCGTTGCCTAGCAGCGTGTCACTGTCACACACAAACAATTGGCCACGTTTCCCAGATTCGTTAAGAAGCTCTTAAGTGCTAAGAACTTCTTAGGAGCGTTCTTAGAGCGTTCTTAGAGCGCTCCTAAGAAGTTCTTAGCACTTAAGAGCTTCTTAACAAATCTGGGAAACCCGGCCATGATGTTAACCATGCCCTAGACCTCGGAGATAAACCGATAAACACAACTGTCATGCTAAGTGGTTTAGTTTCCCAAATGATGGCGGGCCACTTGTTATGTTATATGAATGCCAAATGAGCTCCTTTTGTCTGTCAAAGTCATATTTTAGTGTGCTGACCCAGAGGAAAGAAATTCTTAGAATGAGATCTCTTTTGTTTCTCATTTGTTTCTCCTAGACAATAATGAGATCACAGTGATACAAAAATGAGATTATTGCCTTTGTCTCACGCTTCTCAGGTTTGTCTCGGGAGCCAAAGAGTTATGTTATCTCAGTGTAGACTCCCTTTGATTTATAAATGAGATCTCAATTAGGTCTCAAATAATGCTCAGTTTTGTCCATGTTGTATGTCTCATATTTTACTCAGGCTGAGTCACCAGAGAGCTCTCCTTGTAAACTCAAGAAATTCTCATTTAAGTCTCTTTGGTAAATCTTGTGTTAGGCTCAGTGTAGACTCCCTTTAATCTACTAATGAGATCTCAGCTATGTTTTAAATAATGCTCAGTTTTGTCTCATTTATATGTCTCATTCTTTACTCAGGCTGAGGCGCCAGAGAGGTCTCTTTGTAAACTCAAGCAATTCTCATCTATATCTATTTGGTAAATCTCAGATTTGGCTCAATCAGTTCCATAAAAGATTCCTCAACACATTTCTTACCAAAAGATTTTTTTACCAGTGTTATTATACACTCTGTACATGTGTGTGTAGCTGTGCTGTGTGTGTCTATCCACGTGTGTGTGTTCGTGTGTAACTGTGCTGTGTGTGTCTGTCGACATAAGTATGTGTGTGTTTGTGTGCACAAAACATGTATTAGGCTACACAGTCCTAGATAGGCTAAATTAGCCAGAATAGATTGTCATGTTAATTAAAGGAGAAATTATCAATAACTGAAATCAAACTAAAAAATAAAATTGTTAGATTAATCTTTTTTTATATATATATATAAATCATTGTTTTGTCCAGCCCTCTCATGCTCATCCAAACCTATTTTTCAAATTAGAAATGAGTCTCTATAAACACAATACCCAAATACAGACAGGCACACAACTGCAAGCCACACACACACACACACAGCACAGCTCAGGGCCAGAGTGGGACACTTAATTTTACTGTGAAATGTCAAGTTTTAGCGGCCCTTGAGGGGCGTGGGTCATTCAAGTACACTACATCACATGCCTACTACTATAAGAGAGATGGGATAGGAGTTTATATAGGAATGGCCTCCCCTGAGCTAATAAAAGATTTTTGACAACTTTGGCAGACTATAGGCTATACATTGGGTGGAATGGTAATATTTCATTCATACATTTCAGGAGAAAAAGTATGACTTCAACACACCAATTCCAATTCCAAGGCCATTTTATTTCTGCACATAGCATAGGCCTATACAGTACCCGAGTAAGGCACAATAGCTGCTAGGCTACCACTGTAAATGTGCACTTTCTGTCCTGTGTCTGCGGGATTTGAACGCTCCTCTCGTTTCTCTTAACAGGGCTATTTGCTCACTGAAACTGAGTGCTAGATATTCCATATGAGGAGGACCCAATACAATGATTTAATGATATTTTATCTTCGAGGGCTTTTGAGATTTGGGGTTATTATCTTACAGTCAAATTGATTATTATTAGCCTACACATCTCCCTTGCACACATTCATGGTCATGGTTGTGGCACTGGAGAAGGGGCCGCTCATTCACTTCCGTAAATGATTGCAAAAATAGACTTAGTTGCGACTTCCGAAACATTTTTGTGAGTGCTACTTTGTTCATATTTGGGAAACTGCGAGTAAGGGGCCGAGACCGCACAGCCCAGGCTGCAGAGGTGCTGCGAGGGCGCAGCAAATGAACTTCAGAAACAATATATTTAAGCTCACATATTCATACCGGCCCAAAACGTTAACGGCCCACCGGGAATCCTCCCAAATCTCCTGATTAGCCGGGCCTGGCACAGCTGCAATACACACACACACACACACACACACACACACACACACATACACATGCAAACAGAGACACAAACACATACAGTGCCTATAGAAAGTCATCATACCCTTTTGAAATACTCACTTTGTCTTAAAGCCTGAAATCAAAACCGATTTTTAAAAAGTATTTTTCCACTGATTCCACTGAAATTTAAAGGGTTTTGATTTCAGGCTGTAAGCCAAGAAAAGCAACTATTTCAAAAGGGTATGATTACTTTCTATAGGCACTGTACATGTAGACAGACACGCACAGCACAGCTACACCCAAACACCAAAGACAAAGACACACACACTCATACGCACATCCACACACACACACACACACACAAGCAGACACAGACATTTATACAATAGACATAGAAAGGCACACAGCTACACACCACACACAAACACATGTAGACACACACACACACACACACACACACACACACACACACAAGCAGACACAGACATTTATACAATAGACATAGAAAGGCACACAGCTACACACCACACACAAACACATGTAGACACACACACACACACACACACACACACACACACACACACACACATACACATACAGAGCAGAGACATAGACTCACATAAATTCAATACCCAAACAAATACGGAAGGAGGTTCTTTGATTTGTCTACAATGTCAGGTGTTGTATTTGCTGCACACAACGAACAGTGTAATTAGACTACTACACATGTAGGCCAATGTATGATTTTGGTGCTTTTGAGTTATTAAATAATATAAGAGTGTCACACAATGGTTAGCAAGGACCTAATGGAAGGTTAGCATGGAAGGTTTTGAATATCCAAACCACACACCTGCAAATATCATGTTTTCTTGTTTGGCTACGTTCCGCAAAACTAAGTTTATTAATGAATTAGATCTACATGTCTCTTTATTAAAAGTACGTTGGAGGTAGTCTTTTTCTAGTTTAACATGTTTGATATTATCGGAAGTCTTTTTAGTCGTGGCTCATGCAAATAGTGACATGAACATTAA
This sequence comes from Sardina pilchardus, assembly GCF_963854185.1. Classification (NCBI taxonomy): domain Eukaryota; kingdom Metazoa; phylum Chordata; class Actinopteri; order Clupeiformes; family Clupeidae; genus Sardina; species Sardina pilchardus. The sequence continues at coordinate 20,453,540 of NC_085014.1, read as the reverse complement.
AAATCAATAGTGACCTCTCCAACACCAAACAGGAAGGGGCAAAATAGGCGACAGCTGTAGCCTATATGATTATTTGTTATTTCATTTCTTATAAACTATTAGTCGGCTATTCTTGTGACAGAACAGCCCTATAACTATTAGGGATGTCACACATGAAACAGTGCTGCAGAAACGCGATAGTTTGATATGAGTAGGGTATCGCATGAGTTCCTTCCTGTTGATGTAGTGCGCGATGGAAATAATTTGAATGAATAGGCCTAGCAGTCTAGTAAATGTGACCCACAGTCTTTGCAAAATCCTAATCTGAGACTGGCCTAGTCTTTCAAAAATCTTTTCCAAATCTTTGCTAAGTCTGTCAATGTAAGGTAGGCTTAAGTTGACACTTGTCAGTGTCCATTCTTTTGTTGGTCCAGAGTTTATTTTTACTGCATTCGGTGTTTATAATCTCGTTCAGAGAGGGTGAAACCGAAGCCAGTCAGGCTCTTGGTTCAGTCCTTCGGGTACCCATCTGACGTCATTACGTCGGCAGACGTCTCTCCCTGGAAGTCCGAAGTTGCCCGAGAACAATGGCTGCCTGACGACGGCTGTTTGACTGTTTGAAAGCCAAGGTAAGATAATAAATGTAAGATGTAGTTTGTCTAAATAGTTGCCCAGCATTTGTAACTTTTTAAGAAACATTCCCGTCGTCCATGTTTAAACTTAACATTCGTGCTGAGGATGTACTAGGTTGGGGAATACCCGCAGTATCGTTAGCTATCGTGCTAACGTTAGAACTAGCAGCTAGTTTAATGATAGCTAACGTTAACGTTAGGTTAGCGCACTAGCAACTTTTAGCACACGATATCAAAGCTGACCAAACTCTTTTTCTGTTAAATAGTGGGATTGAATTCGTGAATACAAGTGTTGGTCATGTTTTACTTTTCTGTAAGAGACGTGTAGGTCGACGAAGCTTGCCTGCTGTGTAGTGTAACTGTAACGTTAGCAGCTAGTGGTTAGCTCACCGTCAATCTGTTTAAAAGGCAACAAACTTTTCTGTTGAAAGTTAGTGCTAGCATTCGCCCCCACCATCTAACTGCTAGTGCTACCTTAATTTGAATTTCGTGGGGAATATAATAGGCCAGTCAATCTAGCTCAATAAAGGGCCAAAAATGAAGCTAATTGCAAAAGTAATAGTAATGTTTCATACTTTTTATTGATCCTTATACCCTCCTGCATCACAGAAAAAATCTACCCATTTATATTTAATGGAACATACGTTTTTTCAAGGTCAAAGGTAGCAATTTCCAATGCATTTTGCCATTGGGATTTAATGGGTAAAATTTTAAACTATAGATATCAACTTGAAACTTTCTCAGTTGTTTACTCACATTAAGGCAAAGATTTTTTGTTTTGCAAGTTTTCTGAAATGTGATGTTTAGATATGCAAATGAGACCAGTTGTACTTAAATATGCAATAATTTGCATATATTTCTAGAAAACTAAATCTGAACAATAGGTACAGTCAGCTTCAAAATAATTGCTGCATTTTGCTTATATGTTGGATACCAAAAGCCTATGCAAAGGGAATATTAGATAACACTTCATAATCAAAAATGAGGAAATCAAGTCAAGTCAAAATCAATGCGTTTCAATGGAAGTACAGTAAAGAACAAATGATTGTCAATGATATGGTATGATGGAAGTATCTCAATGCATGCCAAGTTACATAAGGAAGATATTGACCTTTAGACAACATATCAAGTGACTTGGGATGCATTGAGATACTTCCATCATACCATATCATTGACAATCATTTGTTCTATAATGTACTTCCATTGAAACGCATTGATTTTGACTTGACTGGACATCCTCATTTCTGAGGTGATATGAAGTGATCTCTAATATTCCCATTGTATTTTGGCTTTTGGTATCCAATATATAAGCAAAATGCAGCAATTATTTTGACGCTGACTGTACCTATTGTTCAGATTTAGTGTTCTAGAAATATATGCAAATTATTGCATATTTAAGTAAAACTGGTCTCATTTGCATATCTAAGCATCACATTTCAGAAAACTTGCAATACAAAAAGCGTTGCCATAATGTGAGTAAACAACTGTGAAAGTTTCAAGTTGATATCTTTAGTTTAACATTTTACCCATTTCACCTGTAGTAAATCCCAATGGCAAAATGCATTGGAAATTGCTGCCTTTAACCTTGAAAAAAAACTATGTTCCACTAAATATAAATAGGTAGATTTTTAATATATTAATTAGATATACCTAGGGATCACAAAAAACTTGGAATGATTACTATTGCAATTAGTTATGGGTCAAACGCTAGATTGACTGGCCTATAACCGCTGGTCAGGTTTTAGCTTGCCGTTTGGCGTTTTCTTTAATGTGTCAACGTCCTTATTTTTTTTTTCCATAAAGGTTATCAAGGAAACAAGTGGTGTACTGGATGAAGTTTGATGGACTCTTCTGATCAGGTAAGGAAAGGTCCTAAATTAATGAATATCCACAATTACATTTTGATATATTTTCCTTTTATTCAAGTCAATGAATCAACAATTCCAAGAGGTGAAACAATGCATTTTCGACATCAACCAGTAAATTTAGACGTGTATATTAGAACATTTTTCACGATTAAATTATCTATAAAACATTTGGCCACTGTATTATTATTTCAGATGATCATGTTTTGACTTAACTCTTGTTTTGTCTGTGTCATGGTGATTGTAGGTGCTGCAGGTCTTCCAGCTACTGTTTGGAGAAGATATTTCCTCTCAATTTATGGAAGTAGGGAATTTTTCTGAAGGCAGAAATCAAGGATTCAAGAACCCAAGTTGGACTGTTGATTCCACTGTGACCACTGTGTGCATTTTGAAATGTTCCAAATGTGTGTCACGTCCATACGGAAGAAGTTCCAAGCCCACAAGTGAGTTCACTCACCAGATAGACACACATACGCATATAACACTAATATGTGTGCATGTATTTGTGTCTGTAACGGTTAGTTTATCCCCTCCTTTCATGTGTCTGTTATGACTTTGTAGTGGGCTCTATGAACTGTCCAGGGCAAAGTCGGTCTACCCTGATGACACTCCCTGTTCCTTGATGGTAACCATGGCTGCTGCCCTGAACGTGGTGGGTGTGGACTATAGGGTATGTTATTGAGCATGCTCTAATTTGTTTGTCATAAGTGCTATGCAATACATTAATCCAGAAAGTAATCATGATTATTGCAGTTACTTAAAAGTAGTCTTGAATTTGCGATTAGCCATGTTTTACCAATTCAGTTTGTTGTACAGCATGCATCATTTTGTTTATTCTTATTTTTATTGACAGAGCCCTCAGAAATAAACTGATATCAATAATTAATATGGATGGTGATTGTGGCAAGGGTGCCTCCATAAGGTAATTATCGTTTATATTTGTACATCTGATAGACTTACCTTGCTTATTTTTTTTAATTCTATGATTTTACAGATTAATCAACAATAACTAATTGTAAGGCAATCTTTTTTTTTTATTATTATTTTTTTTTAAAGGTGCCATCCAGAAGCCCCAGCCTGGAGCCAGTGGCTGCTATTGCAAGACTCATGGGGGATGATCTGCAGGCAAAGCTACGATTAGGTATGATAACACACAGACATACTACTGCGCAGAAGTGTAGGGTCACTTTCAAATGGCCTCTCTATTAAACTAAATAAATAAATACCGAACATATCTAAGTGCACTCCCAAACTTTCTAATACAAGTATATGTTGTTCACATCTGCATTACTTATATAACTATTGTGCCTGACTGCTTGTGTGGGTTTGCTTTTATGTGTCACACACAAGAAGAGTAGTTTGCATTGATTATATTCATGGACAGGGTCAATTGTAATGTATGCTTCCTTTCTCTTTCACAGACACTTGACATTTACTGCGAAAGGTACCATCAGAGCACCTCTCCCTACCCTGCAGGATATCTATACCAGAAAAGTACAACAACGGCCCAAAACTATTTCCAAAAGACATTTCACACCCTGACCATGGACTGTTTAAACCACTGAGGTCAAGCAGACGTCTCTGTTCCCACATGGCTAAAACAGAAAGGAAACAAGGAGTCTTTTCTCAATATGCTGCTCCATCGCTCCACCCCTGAAACATCAGTTTCGATCTTGGAACACATGAGGATGTTGCCTCAAGTTTGCCTGCAGACAGTCAATATAGACAGGTGTGTTGTTTTGATTTGATGTTTAGACTGCCATGCATACAGTATCTTTACAATAATGATGGAACAAATTCTCATTTGGTTTTACCTACATTGGGATTAAAGGAAAACTTAACCGTTTTTTCATATTAAACTACATTATTCCCTTAACTAAGACGAGTTGATACATACCTCTCACGTTTCAATGCGTGCACTCACTGGCTCTGGCATTGGGAGCACTTAGACTCTGCGCAGTAATATCCTCACTCCAAAGTGAAACTGAAAGTGCAGGATATTATTGCGCCACACAATATAGTTATCCCTCTTACCTGCTTACAAATGCACCACGTTTTATTTTGTCTCACCATACTTGGTCGTGTGACTACTCGTGTAACTGTATTTTGATAGGGAAAACATGGAGATGTTTTGTCGCTTCTAACTTCATCTCTGTTTGGATCCTAATGAATGCATTGGGCTAGCTAAATGCTATCAAAGATGCGCCGCGCGCCAGAGCCAGTGAGTGCACGCATTGAAACGTGAGAGGTATGCATCAACTCATCTTAATTAAGGGAGTAATATAGTTTAATTTAAAAAAAAACGGTGAAGTGTTCCTTTAAATAATTTTGATTCTAAGGGCTCTCAGGGAACAAGGAGACGATGGCCCATGGGAGCCATGCAGTTTATTTATTTCAGTTAGCCTATTGGCTGGTTTCATTCTCATTGAGCTCATTTTGTGGGCAGCCGTGGTGTACTGGTTAGCGCACCGGGCTTGTAACCGGAGGGTTGCCGGTTCGATCCCCGACCAGTCTACCATGGCTGAAGTGCCCTTGAGCAAGGCACCTAACCCCTCACTGCTCCCCGAGCGCCGCTGGTTGGGCAGGCAGCTCACTGCTCTGGGTTGTGTGATTCACCTCACTGTGTGTTCACTGTGTGCTGTGTGTTCACTAATTCGGTTAAATTGGGTTAAATGCAGAGAACTGAATTTCCCTCACGGGATCAAAAAAGTATATTCTATTCTATTCTATTCTATTCAATGCAATTCAAACCAGCTAATAGGCTAACTGAAATAAAACCATGCCAATCTCTTGGTATGGTGAAGGGTGTGTGTTGATGTGGGGTGATTTTAATTCCAGAGTCCAAGGGGACATAGTGTCCTGGATACATGAAATAACTGGCATTTTAAAAATAAAACAAATACAAATCTGCTAACCTCTATGGAAATGTAACACATAGGTTAACATAGGCATTCCAATACTTATATCCCCTGTATTTTAAGGAACAATTTATTTATTTACGATACATTAATTCACAAAGAAAATGTATGTCCTTAAAGGTTGAATATTTCCTCATTTTTTCATTTAAAGCATTAAGAGCAATTTCCAAAAGATGATTTTATATTGTCAACTTTAGCTTGTGTTCCAATACATTTGGGCTTGACTGTATGTCATTATTTATTAGTTAAATGTTTATGATTGCTTTTTGTAATGTCTGCACCTTAAAGTGTCAAAGTGTCAATGTAGTATATAGTTCATTAAATAAAAGTTTTAAATGCTACGGAATGGTCTATTTTTCTGATCCCCAAACTGATTTCTCAATTGTAACTCCTCCTTCTCAATAGTGTCTCATAGCAATGTCTCCTCATTTGCTCTATTATTTCTCCAAAGGAGAAACAAGTTATAAATGAGACTACACTCAAACATAAAGGAGATCTCCACTAGGTCTCCCCTATTTCTCCAAAGGAGAAACAAGTTATAAATGAGACTACACTCAAACATATAGGAGATCTCCACTAGGTCTCCCCTATTTCTCCTGTGTCTCAAACGAATATCTCTTTTGTGGCTCCTTCTTGTCTCATTAATGTATGTCTCACCTATTTCTCCTAAGGCCATTTTAGGAGAAAGAACTGAGACAAAAATGATACTGCAATGATCCTAGAATGATCCTTAAATGAGAATCTCAATTTTGGCTCCTGAGCAACAGAAGAGATACAAATGAGAAACAATTTTTTCCTCTGGGGAGTCCTGAACGACTGCCATTTCAGTTAGCTCGTTGGCTAGTTAGCTAGCATAAGGCAAGCGTTCCAAAAAAATGGAAGACGGTTTTGGTAACATAGCAACAATAAACACTTGACCGAAGAGCTGAGAAAGGGTAGAAAGTTCAGTGCGCTTCCAGCATAAAAAACGTGATTAGTGGACACAGCAGCTAAAGTTGTCCTCATCTCTTGTGTGTTTCCTGTATTTTAACCTCCTGCCTGGCCAAATACGTCATCAGTCACACACCCCTAATTGCGGGGTTGACCTGTTTCTTTCACATTGAGCCTGCCTCGGCAATAATACTACCCCCCGAGATGGGTTCAATTACCGAGGCGGGTTGACTCCCCACCCCGTGTCGGTCAGTGTGAAAGGAACAGCCTAAACATTAAATTCGGCTGATTTAGCGGTAAATTCGGTCAATGTGAAAGGGGCTACAGTAACCAACATGATTACCCTAGCAATCAGCATAGCAACTACCATATATATCCTAGCAACACCCTAGCAACCCTCACAAGTACCCTAGCAATGTTAATGCAAACCACTGTCTATCCAACTTTCTCTCTAACCATCTACTTCCAAGCATGCATTCATCCATTAAACTATTTGTCTATCAACATTAATTAAAATGTGTTTGATATCCCTATTTTCATGTTCTTCAGAGAAATAAGAGGCCATCAATTTAGATTTAAACACACTTTAGGAAATGTGGTCACAGTCACTCTTAAAGGTCATTGGCAATTTTGTGATCAAGAGATAAGTACAAAGCCAAAACTTTCTTTAAGTTTAGATGTTAAAATCTAAATTCTATGATCACAGGAAGTATGGGCACATTCATTTTAGACGTGCATATGCTGCAGTCTTGGCCACTTAAGTTTCGTCCATTTTTTGGGGAAATATTGATATTATTGGTTGGTGTTTTTTCTCTTTGTTATGTAGTTTTTATTGGCATACATTTTTTTTGTGTTTCAATCCAAACCATGAGATCTGTAGTTGGTGTAATAGCCCGCTGATGATAATTGTAATGGCCAAACGGAAGTTGTACAGTAGGTTGTATGAAATAGTAAGAGCTTGAGAGTGCTTGACCCTCCTAAGGGAATATTGTAGTCAGACTAAAATTGCAGCATCAATACTAGTATTTTCAGATAGGTCGTGGTAGACAAGGAGAAGGTGGTGTTACATAAGACGCTTTCTAGCTGGTCTCTGTGACCATATCACATGATGGTTACATGACTGTGATGATTTAGTGTAGTTTAAACAAACTCCTATCACAGATGACAGGTAAAGTTATAAATCACCTCTACAGTATATTAATGGACTTATCCATTATCAGACAAGCAGTTCTCTGAAGTTCTCGGCGAAACACTCTTTGTGACTGTCAAATGAGAAAAGCTGTCATCCTTGAAATATAATGACAAAATTGCGCTTCTATCCGTTGCGGATGCCTAGAATAAGCCTCTACATTGTGGGCATCCCCTGGGGACGGCAGTGGGCTTACAGGGCGCCAGGAAGTATTGAGTTTTACCGCACGCCTCACTTCCTCTTATCAGGTCTAAATCAGCTCTAATCCCTCAAAACAAAGGCTCCCATCCAGGAGCTGATTCTTTGATCATTGTCAACAACGCTCTGATTGCTCATCTTAATTATAGCTTTGTGCATTGTGTTCACATGTCTCAACAACAGACTACTGGACTGATTAGTTGACTCTGCACCAGTGACGTCACTCTGTCAAGAATGTCTCTGTCCTTAATCCACGAAGGTAAGATTCTTTTGACTTGGATGGCGAGACTTTTCACTACTAGACTGCAAAATAAGCAACTCTCTGCCTTAACATGCCACCATTTGACAGAGTAATACCAATTAATTTGCCTGACTGTGAGGTGAGTGTTTCTTTGTAAGAAGTGCATTGCATCATCAATCTCTCTCAATTGGCCCATGGAGGGATGAATATAAAAATATGCCTTGCGCTCAATGCTAAAATCCAGACAAATCATCTGCACAGGAGAACCAAGGGGGAGTAATCTCCTCATTTGCAAACGCTGCAGGATTATAATATTTTATTAAGGCAAATAACACAAGCAATAGATCATATGTTTTTGAATTGGTATTGCACAACCAGATACCACCAGCAAACAATGGAATCCATGATACATTCATTCTCTACCTTACACAAAACACTAAGAAGTGCTATCCATGGACTAACCATGCTCAATATGCTAGCATCTCTGCCTCTCTCTAGTCGGGTGTCAATTTCAGTTAAGCCCAAATGCCTGTATTTAAAAGTGTAGTCAAGTGTAGTGTGGGGAAACTATGAGACAGGTGTAATACTAAACAGAACAGAAACACCAAATAAGAGAAGAAATATTCTAAAAGACATCACAGTATGTCTTTACAGTATTTACAGTATCTTTACAATTACAGTATTTGATTTAATTTGATTTAATTTAAATATTTTTTAAAGGGTGATATGCATTTGTTTTCTGTTCATATGCAGTGTTCTGTTCATTTACACCACTTACTAAGAACACAAACAAAGGTCCTGTATGATTTACATTTTGCATTGCATTGGGCTGAATCACCATTTTTGGAATGAAAACAAAAGATGTGTCCCTAGACAAGAAGATTGAGCTGATAAACAACATTTTTTTTCTTTGGATCATATTTGGCCCGAACCACACCAAATCATTTGCTTGCAGGTAAATCTTGCTGTGAATTCTGATGAGCATGCTTGGGGTGCACCATTGGCAAGATAAAGAGTTTACAGCAGGAAGTAAAACTGAGTGTCGCTATGGGGAATGCTTGGCATTGAAATGTTGTGTACAGGCTAGGACGGAGGGATGCTCTTTTTATCCGATGAATTTTTTGAAGCTCTCAACAGAGAGTTTGGAGAGACCAGCTTTTTTTTTTAATTGGAGTGTTAACCCATCACTGTTTAAATTAGCTGTATTCCCGTGTTAACAATTACTGATAGGAAAGAACGCTAGAGTGGTGCTGGTTCCAATCAGCTGTAAACTGACAACACCAGCAGACAAAGGAAGACAATGTATCTTTGCATTTCGAAGATGACTACAAGAGTGGAAATACGCTAACACATCCAATTAAGAGAACTCTCACTATAGGTGCCACAATGTAGATCCAAGCAGACATCTTAATCAGACATGCAGTATGGCAGCATCATTTCTAATTCCACTGAAATTTTGAAGTTTTCGAAGAGGAAATCAGTAGGCTAAATCAGTAAGGAAGAAAGTGTTTTATTTGTATAGTGCCTTTCACAGATAAAATCACAAAGTGCTATACAGTATAATAATAAAAAAAAAACACATAACAAGGATGAAAAGTCAGGCATAAGATACACACGATTAAAACAGGTCACCAGAGAGTTAAAAACAAATAACCTTTAAAATTGAAAAGCGATAATAAATAAATAAATAAAGAGAAACAAATATATAGAAAAAGGGAATAGATATATAAATAAGGAACTGAATAAATGCAATGTTATTTGTTTAAAAAGGCCATCCTAAAGAGGTGGGTTTTTAACCTCCCTTTAAAAGGGTCAATACTGTCCGCAGACCCGCTGTAACCTCCGTGGGCAGAGGATGCCAGAGTGTGGGGGCTGCAACAGCAAACGCCCTATCACCACTTAAGTCTTCAGTCTACATGTATGGTGTCTATTACAGTTCATCAGTTAAATAACATTACATTTGAAGCGTAGCCCAATCAGGAGGTACAGATGGGGGGAGCTAACACAGCTAACTAGCATCAGACAAGCAATTCTCCTCTTCCTATGACTTCATCATACTGTCCATCAGCTATCTCCTTAATGACAATTAGCCATTGCACAAAGGCCAATAGATTCACCAACAGGCCTATTAGTTTGCTCACACACACACACATGCACACACACTCTCACACACACACACACACACACACACACACACACACACACACACACACACACACACACATGCACACATCATGTGAAGGTTAAGGTGGGGTTCTCCCTACTAATTACAGTATGAGTCTCATTCATTATGGAAGTGAATCAGGCTGAAATGCCTTGCCCTTGCTCATTGCCTTCTCGCTCCAATCAGGCCGCAAATGAAGCAGAAGGAACCGGGGCTGATCTCGGTAATGGAGCAAGTCTCCCGCAGTCTCTCTCTCTCGCCCTCTCTCTCTCTCTCGCCCTCTCTCTTGCACTCGCAGGAACCTCAAAGCCCTCTTATCAAGTCCAAGAAAAAGAACCTCGCAATCGCCCTCAATCAGCTGCTTAAAGACCCCCGCGCTCCCACCGCAATACACACACACACACACACACACACACACACACGGACACACGCGCGTGCGCATACACACACACGTTCACACACAATGTCAAACATTACATCATGCACACCCTCAGGAAGGGGCCAGGAGTTTTCATGTCCGGTAAGGATCGCGAGCAAAAATTTCACATCTATGAGCTAAAAGCCTGACTAATTACAACACATTGAATAATTGAATGGCACAAAAATATGGGTTGTTAACCCAGATGAATAAATGAACATGGTCCAATGCTACTAAGAGGGTCAGCTAAAAATACCCAAAGGGACATTAGGTGGAAGGCATCAATATGAAGGAGGGGGCACTGGGGGTGATGTCCATTCATGGTATTTAGCCTGCAGATATATCCTTTAATTAGAGCGCTATACTGCGCGAGGCCGCTGCACTGTGGACAGGTTTGTGGCGTGGCGGGTTGAATGTTAGCACCCCGGTGCTCCACAGCAGCTTGGATTAGGATCACTGTGACGTACATCTGCTGTGGTATTTCGGGGCGCGCGGGTCGTCGCGGACCGCGCCACTGATTAGGAGTGAAAGGAGTCGCGGCACCTCTGCGGACCGCGTGTCCAAAGCGGCGTTATAGTCGGAGTTGAGATGGTGGAGACAAGATGGCCCTCCTGGGCATTTGCCTCTCAGGGGTTATATCCTCCGTCACACACTGCTCTTTTCCTCTTCCAAGGTGATGAGAGCAAAAGCACCTGTAGAAGCATGAGCGTGAACATATCATTTTATAGACCTACAGTATTATCCCCTGGTGAATATCCTGTTGGGAAGTAGCCTGACAGTGCGGTAAATAAAGGATCTCTAATGACTGACCCGTGTAGGTTTAATTTCCCCTTACAGAGTGATTATTGTGCAACATCAACACTACAGAGAAGAGAACTCAAGAATACATATGTACCGATTTGTAGAAAAACAATAACAACCAAAAGGTCATGTACAAGAAACAGCATACCGCAGCATACTCATTAATTAATTATGTATATTACGTGTGCCATATGCCACGTTGAATCAAACCTTATGCATAAGCAAATATGAATATGCATGCAGTGTGCTTAACTGTTATTATATTTTGTCTGTTACAGTAATACCAACTTTGATATGTCACCTTGTGTTGTGAATTGCATGCAATTACATTGCTTTTAGCCATTGCTTTGTTTTGTGTTGTCAACTAGGAAACTGAAACTACAAGCAATGTAGTTTCTACTTGAGGATTGCACAAATAGGAGATACAGGAAAGTTGACAAGCGTCGTTTATTTTTGAGGAGAGAATGTGCAGAACTGAGCGGCGGTCATATTTTGTACCGCAATGCGGTACATCTAGTTTAAGTATGCCTCCTGCCAGGAGTGTGAATGCCTTCGCTTGACCTGCATAATAATTCTTGGAAGGCAGGTGTGTAGATTGTTTTCAAAACTATGCCATTCCCTCCCATGACCTGTAAGCTTTTGCAATATACTCAGAGTATATTGCAAAAGTTTTTTTTTTTCTAGTGTGTGTTGTTATAGTTCCACGTCTGACAAACATTATTTCTTTTTACAAAGCCGTGCACTTTTCTATGTAGCTTTAGTTAACCAAACTAGACTTCTCCCTTGGGCAGCTTTGCTGTAGTTCAACTTATTCCAGTGTGAAGTAATTGGTAGCTTGCAAAGCTATGCTGTCAAAGCAGTTCCCCAACACTGATTAAAAGCTTGTCATAAGTTCTCTTAAAAATATTTATCACAGAAAGAACTACACGCTTTGACAGTCATTCAAGGAACTCATAGTGACTACAATACATCTTCCGTACCAAGAACAAGAACAAGCGCTTAATCATCAATGCTCAATCAATGCATCAATCAAGGCTGTACACTTATTAAGGACTGTTCTTGTACATATTTCATAAAGATACAAAAATCATTGTTTTCAGCATGTAGAACCTATGAAAAATGCAAAGGCTTGTCAAATTAAGAGCTGTCAGATCTTCTTGATGTCTGTCTACAAGAACATGGTGAGCAGAAAGGGAAGGATCAAAACCCGCCGTATTGTGCTTTTGGCGAGGATTGGGATGGTCCCTAGAGCTCCTCTGAATAGATGGGGGGGAAAAAATCAACATTCAAAAATTCCAATTCCTTTGCTGCTTTGTCCAGTATCCGGGATTGCAGTGGTTTGAGATGAGGCTGACCGTGAGCCGCGGTTGAAACACATTTTCATTAGTCATCAGAAGAACTGCTGAAGCGTGATGCCCACTGGTACAAGGCCTCTGTTATGCACATTGTAGTGCTTCCCAGCAGAAGGCAAATCCCTCCCCGCATCTGTGCTGCTCTCTGATACACTCTACTCCACTCCATTCTATTCTATACGGCTGTGCTTGATTGACTGGACTTCGCATGCATCATTCATTGAACAGAAACCGGTGAGAGCCAGAACCCCCCAAAGTCCCTCACCGACTGAGATCTGTGTGTTTGTAAGACGGCACATACAGTAGTGTGCGTCTTTGTGTTGATCATGTTTTGTAGGACTCGTCTAATTCACTAGCAAGAGAGCCCCTTCTTTCCTGCATGCTATTTAACTAGCAATTATGCTTTGTTCTGGAGTAATTACAGTCTTATTGTATGCACAGCAAAATATAAGGTGTCCACATTCGCAAAGTGAGAAAGAGCAGGTTTTTGGCAAAGAGAATGCTCTGTCATGTATTTTGTGGATGATACATCCTTTCATACGTAATTGTAAAGTTGAAAATACTTATGCATTCATGAAGTAATATGCTGTGACATTTCTGTTTTGTACTTTCGAGCGGTTACCGATTTGCAAGTGCACACTAAATCGCCTCTATTTTGTAATTTTGACAAATGTGGCTTGACTCAGATGAGATCCTTCAGCTACACACGGCTTCATTCTATAGGCTGGATCTGCTACTATCTGGACAGCACAAGACGAATACCCCACCCGTTCCCTAAAACAGATAAAGGGAAATCGGGGTGGCTACCTTTCATATGAATGCCACTACATCATGCAGTGCATGTGACATTTCCCATTAAACTAATTTTCTCCAGCGTGGACTCGGGCTCATATAATGCATAAGTCTTGTAAAATGGGGGGAAAATGAAATTCAGTTAAACCTCCCATGGATCGCGCTTGATTGATGACTTTGTGGTGGTTTTCTGTCGCGAGCAATTACAATCGCAATCAGATAGGCAAAGCTTCTCTTCCCGGCGCTCACGGGCATGGCGCTCAGACAGAGATGTCACAACCGAGATGCAGCAGCAGGAATTTTTGCTCTCAAATGAGGTGTAGTGGGTGAACTCCGCATCTGTGGAGAGCCCCAGATGGAGGGGCTATTATCAACAACAATATTCATCTCCAGTCGCATTTCCACCCGAAAAAAAAAGGACACCCACATACTCTGTGGAGAACTTAATCTTAGAGGCCTACACACTGAATAAAATGTAGCAGTGTTCCAGCTCAGTGTTGTGTGGGACAAAAAAGGGAAGTGTGTGTGTGTGTGTGTGTGTGTGTGTGTGTGTGTGGGAGAGGGAGGGGGGTATTTTGCAGTAGATGATCCACCGTTTCCCATGGGTCTTGCCAGAGTGAATTACCTGACTGCCGTCCTCATTGGACACCGCACTACCTCCGGTAGTCTTTGTGCAGCTGTCATCAGCTCTCTGTCATTGGAAACCTGTTGACAGCTTGTCAGTTCTCCAGGGGCCCGAGCTTTCCCCATCCGCCCCAAAAGAGACTCTGCCTGACATCTATGGTCACCTCACCTACGCCGCATTTCAAACAGAGTTGTGTCAAAAACAGCACCTAATGAAATCAATTGCATTTCAAACGCTACAGGAAACAGTTGTCGGAGCAGTTGGAGAGATTGAGTGTCTGACTCATTTTCTCATTGTTATTTTTTCTCCCCCCGTAGCTAATTGCAGAGCACAAATACACCTAGCCTGGAATAACTCAGAGCCTCGGCGACCCACGGTGAAATATATCTCAGCGGCCACTGCCACCGACCACCGCCACTCCACGAGTTGAACTTGTGAAAGTGACTTTCAGTCAGCGCGGCCTCCGAACGGCTGTCTGGGTTTTGGCGCGGGCGCCTCTGACAGGTTGTGCCCCCGCTGCCCCAGTGCCCACCCCTCCACGCGCTCGACTGTGAAGGCAAGCCGCTCCGCAGCGTTGGCATTCGAGGGGAGAGGTAGGGGGCCCTTTGGCCAGGCCCCATCAAACAGCAGCTGTGGTCTGCTCCTGGCTCCGGCTTTGGCTCTCCTGTCCACTCACCACTACTGTATGTCGCCCGTGTGACTGCCACAGAAAGGATGGGGAGGGAAGGAGGGGTGGGGCGGGGTGGTGGAGGTGGTGGTGATGGTGCGGTGTATAGAAATGACAGCCCTGGCAACTAATTAGCCAGCCAACAAGAGTTAACCTTATGGAACGCTTCTATTGGCAGGGCTGTCAATGGAACGTAGCTGCTATTTCTGTTTCAATGTGAGGAGTGAATCTGCTATCTTTTGTTGGGTGTCATATGGTACATGATTCATATAATGAGCAATTTAATAGAGTATTGTGTGAGATGTTGCACACTGACCTTCCTTTAATAAGAATAAAATGACCATGTTATAAAGTTGTCATAGCAGGCATCTTACACTGTCATAGGGTTTCATGGTATTTCAAAAGGTAGTGGTGTGCTATCATTATCTTTAATTGTTCAAATCATGTTTTTGATTCCATGATAGCTTATAAAAATGTTACATTTGTTATTGTACCATCAAAGACTTATAACTGTACCATGACAATTACTTCTACAAACTAGCTATTTTATGCTATTACCAATTAGAGAACGCTATTTGCTATGACATGTTTGGAAAATAGTCATGACAATGTTATGATAGTGAATTCAAGTACATTTCATTGGTGAAGCACAGTGCTAGTTACAGAGCTCTCTGTGTGTACATTTAAAGGGGCCATTGTTTTTGTTTTAAATAGATTGAATTGAACAATGGGATGTCTGGGGGGGTGGATCGTAATCTATCTAATAGGTTGTTGTTTTTTTTAGAGTTAGGCATTCAGTGGCCAGCCCTCTGTTTTGATGGTGATGCAATTTAAATGAGTTACAGTGACAGAGCTCTCACAAAAACCTTCGACAAACAGATCTCTGCGGAAGCTCAGATGCTGTAGCGTCCACGGATCCTCTGCATGTAGTACATCATCTGACACTGGCTCTGAGATTTACATTTACCCATTGTGTACTTTAGAGACCAGCACAATGCCTCTAATAGGGACCAGTCAAAATTGTCTAAAAAAAAATGGTAGATCATTTTTGTTTAAATGCCATAAAGTACTTTGCTGATGTGCTGGTGTACTTTGGCTAATACAGTCCTTTTTCAGCTTATTCTTTTTAATGAGAAAGAAAAAAACAAACGACACATGCTCAACATTACGAGACAGCGATGTACCCTCCGTCTAACACACACTCTCTCTCAGTGTCTTCCCATTAGGCTGCAGAGGAAGTTGATTGATGCACGGACTATATGATAACAAGCTTCCCTTCAATGTGACTGACGTGAGTAATTTAAAATATTCACTGCATACACTAGCGGTAGCGCGCTCAAAAGACACATCCTGAGAGCCAGTCAATGTCTCTTGTGCTGACAAGCCGTGTCAAGGTCATGTCACATTCTCGTCTGTTGCTGCGCATAAGCGCTTGACGAAATCTCCCGGCAATATATTATGCGCGACTGTGTTTTTTTTTTTTTCCCTCGTCTCTCCTCCTCCCCATGCAAATATACCTACTTACCAGATGCAATATAATTGCGTATATCTGCCAAAATGTGTCAAGAGGGAGCTTAAATGCGGAATAGAAGTGCGGCCGCTTTGTCTCTTGACTTGAAGGGAGTGAGTGAGTGAAACACAGTTTAGAGTTGTGAACATTTGAACCAAACAAAACCCAAGTGCCTTTACCTGTTGTTTCCAGCATCTTACAATGGCCACTTTAGGATGGCCTATGGGCCTGCTCATTAAGCACTTCTGACACCTTTGTGTTGCGACTCGTGCTTGTGCTTAGCTTTTAAAAAAATATTTGTTTTATTAGTTTTGCTAAACAAACCAAAATCTCACACCATGGTGATTTGCTGTGTTTTCTGACTAATCTCAGTGAGAAGTCTAAGCTCGTTAAAAATCGCTTTGCTCGGCTGGATTGTGTGAATTTGTTGTTGTTGTTGTTTTGTCTTTAATTTAAAGTGTGGACAGTTTCACCCTTATTTTACTTCTGCATGACTGACAGTGTAACAGAACTGAACCGAGTCTCTCTTTCTACTCTGACACACATTTAGTCCCTCTTTCTCACTTACACACACACACAGACACACACTCTCTCACACACACACACAGACACACACACACACACACACAGACACATACTCTCACACACACACACACACACACACACACACACACACACACACACACACACAGACACATACTCTCACACACACACATAGACACACACACGTGCACACCAAGAAGCGGGGAGATAGAACACCTGCTGAGTGTTGTCGGTGAGTCTGTGCACGACCTTGTCAGGAATCTTCCCGAGATTAATCCCTGCCGCCCACTTCCACAGCTCGGCACGGAGAGAGGAGGGGGAGAGAGGAGGGACATTTTAAGACAAGGTGTGGGGAGGGAGCGGCAAATCTTCAGTAATATTCTCCCAAGGATTAAGAGAAGGAAGGAAGGACGGAAGAAGAAGAGGAAGAAGAAGGAAAAAAAGAATCAGCATATTACCCCTCTCATTTTTTGTTCTCTTTCATTTATTCCTTTGTTTCCAGGCATCATTTCCTTTTTGGAATAGGCTGGAGTCGTCCGAGTCCCATTCCGGGGGAATCACTCGCGTTCGCCATTCTCTGAAGAGCACGCTTCAGGACGCAGAGACACAGAGACGCCGCGCGAGTGAAATGAACCTGCACTTTTGTGATAAAATAACCTGGAGGTCAAAAAGGGGGGGGGGGACAGAGAGAGGAGGGAGGAAGGGAGGGAAGGGGAAATGGAAAAGTAGAAGAAAAAAAGAGAGCGAGATCCCTCCAGGGTAATTTATTCCCCTATGTAATTTCAGCATTTATGGGATTCACCTTCAAGATGTAATGTGCCATAGAGGAAGGTAAGGCAGGGGAGGATATGAACGACAGATGAGAGGAGAGGCGTAGAGAAGGGCAAGTCAGAGTTGGGAAGTCAAAGCGCACTCCTCCACAACCAAACAGGTGTGAACTCACCCCTTTCTTTCAAAACATACACCCTCCATACGACATATACACTATAATATTATATAGCACAACCTACCTACATTTAGTGCAGCAATAAGTTGCTAAGTTAGATTGCTGGAGTCAGGGAATATAAATGTATGCTTTTAATGCATCATACAAACAAACAAAAAGGAGAAAGTGTAGATTGCACACCCAGTTGCTGCCCAGTGAATTGCAAAATATTCTCTGTCACATTGAGACCATTTTCTCTACACATACTGTTAAGAATGTACTGTCCATCTTCTGTGCATGTACTGTTTAGAATGTGCTGTATGTCGAAACAGCTACAGCAATATGCCTATATTGTCCATTTGAATAATGCATTGAGAGGACAGGCATATGTGAAGCCCTCTTCCAGGGCATGCATGATCTCCCAGGAACTCTGAAGCTGTGTGTCCACAGAGGTGGTCAGTTCAGTTCATATGTCCGCAGGGCTTGCGCCTCCTATGCACGGAGAAGTACTGTGTGACAGTGCCCACTCCTCTGAGAGAACGACGATTACGTAACCCCAACACCCCCTCCACCGTTGAGCCCACACACTTCCCCCTCACGACTACTGCTGATTTACTGATGCACGAGAGCCATAAATAAACAAGCGAGCCTGAAAGTTTTCTTTTTTTCGTTTTCTTTTCTTTTTTTTTTTTTTTTTTTTAAAGCGCTCATCTTTTTGAAAAATGTTCATCTTGACAGTCACCCAAGCAGAAACACTCAGAGAGAGAGAGAGATAGAAAGATAGAGCGATAGAGAGATAGAGACGGAGACAGAAAGAGGGAGATATGAAATGAGGATGAGTTGTTCTGTCGGTGTGCCCCGTGGTAGCTGTCAGAGAGGTTATGACATGAGAATCAAAGGAGGAGCTGTAAGAAGCGTCGGCCTGTCAGGGTTCAGGTACACTCATCATGGCGTTGTGTATGCTCTGCTAAGGTATTGCACACAGATTTCAACAAAGTGAGAGGGAGGGGGAAAGAAACTGACTGGAGAAACAGAAATCATTCAGCGTGTGCCCATGTTGTTCCATCAACGGGCATATACATACTCCTTGCCTAAACCGCCAGACAGTTATGTAACTGCCCAAAATAAGCATCTGAGAGAAATCGTACATCCTTTGCTATCAAATTGGCGCGTAGCTCTTATATTCAAATAATTGTAAAAGTATGTGACAAGTCAGTTTAAAGCACAGACTTACTGTGGTGCACAAGGTTGGGGAAAGACAACTGACTTTTCCAACTCAAAGAAAGACTTGCGACTGTGGAGTCAACTAGTACACCTTTACTAAATGTGTGGAAAAGGAAAAAGGGTGATTACATACAGTTGTAGCATTCCTGTCATAAAAAATGTACTCGAGTGACAAAACAAATGCAATTTTTGAGCTCAGAGACAGAGCATTGGGACGCCGGTGGCAAACGCACTGGGTGGATCATTAGGAATATTAGATGTGGCCATCCTAATAACAAGGCAATCGTGCAGCCGGCTCTACAATTTCCTGAGAAATGTGAGCAAAAGGGAAACAGCTCATCAACGGGGCCCCCAGCTCACAAAAACAAAAAGAACAAAGCCACAGAAGAGAAAGGAGAAAGAAATCCCAGGCAATATGATTTATTTCCCCCTAAAATCAGTTAAGAGAACTTGTGAACTCATCTGAATCAGTTGAAGGTGCCAGTACAAAGATGAAGGAATTTACGTGCAATACGGAAGCTACTCCAGGGGAGTAACTGTTGTGTCTGCTGAAACAATTAGCTTCCTCTATAATCACAGGAAGTACCTAGACCAGGCACAGGGGCGTAGCGTGCGACGGTGCAACCGGTGCAACGCACCGGGGCCCCTGAGCTTCGAAGGGCCCTTTGCGATTAGAAATTTGTCCAGCGCCTCCCAGATATGCGCAATTAACTACTATTATCATGACGCCGGCCCTTACAAATTACATACTATTGGAAACCGAATGCTATTTAAGTGCTTCACTATCTCCTACAACTTGGTCTCATGGTGGCACCTATCCATTCCCCAATTCTTGTATTGTCTCCTACTTTTCATATCATTTTGATTTTACTAATGATATGTCAATGTTAGAATCAAAATTAATCAATAAAACTAATACCATTATTGATTATTTTATCGTCAAATTACAAGATGTTGTCACATGGCCTGCTGGGAAATCTGTTTGTCCAGTCATAACATCTTTACGTCATCTCTGATCATAGGCTGCTGCACATGCTAGCAAAATAAACATGTATGCTACTACTCTTACTAAAGTCGTGGAAAGTTAGCAAATTAATAAAGACCTATCTGAGGGGTGCCATGGGTCAGGAGCGATTGAGTGGATTGGCCATACTCTCCATCGAAAATGACAGGGCGAGGAAATTGGATTTCACCACGATAGTTAACGAGTTTGCTGAGCAGAAGGCACACAAAGTACACTTCTGACGGGTGAGTGCAAATGTTTTTTTATACGGCAACTGATCGGCGTACAGGTTAGTTAAATGGCCGCTGTGCCATAATTTATGTGTCTGTTTGTTCTTTGATGAGTTTGCAGAGAGAGGCGCGCTCAAACTCCAAGATATCTCCTTCTTCGGGTGCGAGTTAAATATCGTAATCCAATGTGCAAAATGTCACACTCACTAGTTAGTTATCTTATACTTTATTGTAGCACCATGCCTATAAAACAAACGCGTTTCGGCGTCAAGCCGTCCTCAGTGTATTCTTTCATGAGGCCATTGTTGTGCTGCAAGGGAACGTGGTGTGTTCAGTTGAATGAATTTGTATGCGTTCTGTTTTTGATCGTAGGCTGTGTGCAAGTTACGCAAATAGTCGCTGTCCATGTAATAATGACCGTGCGTGCGTTCTTTCCCTCTGTGGTCGGTGTGTGTCTTGAGATATACAAGGATGGGTCGAGATAGCGGGGGAGCGGGGGCTTGGGGGGGGGGGGGGGGGGGGGGTCCAGCGCCAGACTTGCACCGGGGCCTTGCGCAACTACGCTACGCTACTGACCAGGCATGATAGCAACGTGTAAGTTCGAAAAGAAATAGACCAGTCTTCTAAAATGTTCTTTTTTCTTGTTTTACATACTGGAATACTTCAGTTTTGCACCCTGTGTAGGTTCCCTGTTGTGCTGTGCTCTAGTCTCAAGAATTAAGAGCCAAGACAAAAGCGTCCCCCGATGTGCAGTCAGATCCAGAGCAACCACGGGGTGTGAAGAGCGGTGGGAAAGGCACGAACATGTTGCTGTTCAGTATCACTGCAGACACCTGCACGTTTTGTTGTTCTTTTCTCCTTTAACACAGCAATGGCTACAGTTGCCTTTTTAAAATTTGGTCAAACCAAGTGATGCCCAAAAAATAACAAATGTGTCAGCCATTGCAACTGTAAAAAGGATTTTTCACATACTGTAGATCTCTGTCTCTCGAGGTCATCGAGTACTGTCGTTACGAAAAAAAGGGAAAAAAAGAAAAACAATCTGTTCTACCTTGCTTGAGCTGCCAGGCAGCTACAGTGCTACACTCTGGGGGCATGTTCATGAGCCACCCACGTTCATGCCCCCAGAGTGTAGCACTGTGAGAAATTGCCGGAGTGCTCCTTAAAGGGCATAGGCCAAACGCGGAGAAGGAATGGAAAAAAAAAAAAAAAAAAGCTCATCATTGTTGCGACACCTTTGCTTTTTGTAACACCTTTGCTGTGCTCTAAACAGATCATCGGGATTAGACTGCAGATGGTGATGAGTGGACCGCGAACAGCATGCAGTGAGCGCATTATACTCCTCACACCGACACAGTACCTGGAGTGTTGAGGTTGTGTGGCTTTGGTTTGCCACATCAAATAACAAGGGTGTAGTGTGTGTGTGTGTGTGTGTGTGTGAGAGAGAGAATGTGTGAGTGTGTGAGAGAGAGAGTGTGTGTGTGTGTGTGTGTGTGTGTATGTGTGTGAGAGAGAGAGAGAGAGAGAATGTGTGTGTGTGTGTGTGAGAGAGAGAAAGAGAATGTGTGTGTGTGTGTGTGTGAGAGAGAGAGAGAGGGAGAGAGAGGAAGAGAGAGAGAGAGAGGAAGAGAGGCTCATCCATCACGATCAATGTCTTTATGTGACTATCATATCAGTGGTGAGCCCCGGCGTGTGCGCCACGCTTCCTGCGCCCAACCAAGCAGAAAATCGAGGCGGAGGCTTTTTTCGACGTGACACAATTTTGAAAGTTTGTGGCGAAACAAATGTCAACACGATTTCCAACAGGCCGCAAAACGGGCCTGCCCGGATGGCGGTATCTCGCCCGCGGTGCGCGGGGATGGAGAGATTGCCGTGTTTAAACGGTGAACTCATTTGCGTCTTGTTTCGCGGACAGCATGTGTGGTGGTCCCTCTTGTTTCCTTTGTTGCTCAAAAGCCCGGAACCATATGACTAATCCACTTCTATTTTTAAATCGGGGCTTTCATTTGAAGCCAGTGCACGGGCAGGACCGGGGAAGCATAATGCATGAGCAAAATACTTAATGGCTAGCCATTAAGACATCATTATACCAGTCGTTACAAGTGCACTTCACTTCAGAGTCCACTATGTCCAAATAAACAAGATGACAGTGATACGAAAATGCACCATGTGCTTGTTAAACTGTGTCTGTAAGTTAATGCTGAGTCTAATGGCACTGAAATTTGAGAAAAAAAACTGAGTTTGTCCCCATTATTTTTTGACGTTGAAAAGATATCTGGTCCGTACGTGGATGTCTAAAATGTCATGGGGAACTTGGGATGGATTTTCTGTGAAGAAATGATTTCGGAAGAGACTCCATTTTGAATCCCCGTCATAATCATCACCAATTGAGTAAGACCACCTTGACATGTCTGAGACGGAAGACCCTGCGTCCCATCTGATCATATTGATACGCGGCTTATCAGGATGTTGACACTGCACGCTCGGATCTGGCGAGATTGTGTACCAGGAATAACTGCACGAAGATACAGCAAATCTCACACAAATTCACTGTAATCTGCGATGAGCCCGCGGACAGTGTGCTGTGGTTGAAAATGAGATAGATTATCATAAATCACTCAACCACTTTGTTCAGCTGTTAGCGATGAAATCTAATCTACAGCAAATGTTGCTTTTGGACACAAACGCCCTCGCCGGCGCGTGATTACGAAGAAGCAGACAGTCCATCACAGATGTCCCTCGCACTTTGCACAGAGCAGGCGCGAACGCTCCTAGTAATCCGCATTCTTAGTGTAAAGCTTTATTTTAATATCTCCCCGTGCAGTAGACAAGAGCATTCACAATGGAAGCTAACAGATAAAATGGAGGCCATCGGACGTGGGCCAGTTATCCAGGAACTTCACAGTTGATTTAGTAATATGGGTAGGGTTGAGACTGTGAAATGGTCGCAGTGGTGGGGGCTAGAGAATAGCCTTTTGGTCTGTGGGGAGACAGCCAGATTGGATTTCACATTTTGCTCATAATCTGATCATCCCGGGGGAGTATAGAGTTTTCAGAGCGTTTAGCCGCCCGACTTTTATGTGGTCATTACTCAGCAGCCCTGGCCAGTAAAGTCACCCGTGACCGACTCCTAACCTGTGCCTCTCGCCCCCCTCGCGCCACATGCTGGACCTGTCAATCAAGCACGACTGCAGCGCCACAGAGCACTGAGGAGTCAAGTCACCCCTTTGCCCGTCTGTAAACATTCTCTTTGCGTCTAGTGCAAACCAGTGTTATTCCCTCTCAGACAACCGCGGAAACCAAATGTGTGGAAACCATCCCCCTGCATGGTCAGTATTGTGTTGAGATGCAAGGACATCATTGTCTCTGTGCAGACAGAGTGAATATAGCACAATTTAAATTCCACAGTGTGAAGGAGAGTAAGAATGGTTGGTGCACTGATGGTAGGTAACGGTGTGATTAAATGACTAATGTGGGAGTGCTTAGACAGTGACAGGCATTCTATCATGTGTCAGCAAAGTTTCTGAGCTGTTTATTGTAAATTAGGTGCTAGTAGACTCTTAGCTCTTAAAGGCAAAAAGTACTTTGGCTCTTTAAGGCAAAAAGTAGGACATTTATATATATTATACATAAATGGCAAATGTTGTTATATTTTATGTTTGTAAAAATTTCAATACAATATTTTGAGTTATTGCAGCACTTTCTAAGGATGAATTATATTTTCTAAAGTACACACAATACTTTCACGTATAGTGATCTATGACTTTGTTTTGAGTTTGCTTACAATTGCCCCCATTTCAACACCAACTTCTAAATGAAACCCCAGAAACTTTCATTAATCTGGCCATGTTTCTCAAACATTCTGTCTCCAACCACACCAGTCTCTGTTTTCACTGTGAATGCTTGAAGAGGAAAGGCCCTGCTCCGTGCTGTAGCTCCCTTCTCCCGTGTAAGGACAGGGAACTGTGAGGCCTCTGCCCAACTGTCCATTTTTTTTTTTCCAGGATTAAGGTCTCCGAGGGATCGCGGCGGTTTGTCTCTTGCCAAAGGCAGATGCCGGTGGGAAGCGTATAAGAACTCACGGCGCCAGGAGCCAAAGCATGGGGATGCTTGACGTGAAATGCGCCTCAATGATTTCCCTATCACAGAGGAGCAAATGTCAGCCCGGTCTGTCATGCTGTTAACAGATAGTGTTGCCAGTGAGGACTGACAGTAATCTGATATGCATGAAGAAATTCTATTGACACCTGGCTGAGATTGTCTGTCGCTGGAACAGGGCGCATCTTGACTTACCTGTGATATCCCGTTCCTCTAAACTAAAGCAATAACAGAGGTAAACAGTGTATCAGAATGCAGAGGAGCAGGAACACAGTCTACTAGCCTTGTAGATGTAATTAAACGTCTATACTTAGCATCCTCTTTGGTTTTGTTTTTTTTTCTGTGCAAGTAGTTTATTTTAATTCACACACATGAGGACCCTATTAAATATTAATGAGAAAGCCAAGCCTGCGAGTGCCTTGTAAAACACCACAGCTTGAGTGGTACACTGTGATTACTTTCTTTTATAAATAAAAAAGACTCTTTTACAGCAGACCAGACATGCATCTTCTCTTCAATGTACAGTTTTACAACAAACACATCTTATATGGAGCACAAACTAGCATGCCTAGAAAAAAAAAGAAATAAAAGAAGTAATAAAAAAAAATCATAAAAAGGAGGCAGATAATAAATCCCAATAATCCTGCACTGCTTATCGATGTGGAAGGCTGGTCCTGAGCAGGAGGGAGCCCTGCTGGGCTTGATCCTCTCCCCGTGTGGCCACAAAGCTGGGCCGAGCAACAGAGGGCCCAGGTGGAGACCTGGATCCGTGTCATGATACTCCCAATGACACAGTCTGTCAGGTCGGGCAGGGGAACAATGCAGGACACGCCAGGAAAGCTTGAACCTTCCTGGTTCAGTTGTTCCGGAAAAAAGAAAAAGAAGAAGGAAAAAAACACTATTGGAATGGATAATTTATGCAATTGAATTGAATAAGGTTCATAAGCTAACTCAAAGACAACTCTTATGTTAGAGATCAGCCATTTTGTGAGTATGATTTGAAAGTAACTGCAATCTCGAGATGGTTTTGTTGTTTTGGGGGGTTATAATAGTATACGTTGGAAAATAACAAGCAAACACATACAATATAACAAGCAAACTGAACTGTGAACATTTCTAACAACATCTTCAAATGGTGAATCAGAACTGAAATAGTTCCACTGTAAAGCTTTTTAGTGGCTAGTATTTTTCGAGAAAACATTTTTTTTTTTAAATGAAATACATTTCACAATATATTTATCACTGTACAACAACGACCTTAATACAGGTACAATGTTGGAAAGAATGTCAGCTAATAGCTTAGCGTGTTTACGCCTATCAAAACAATTACATTAGAATAGAAAATATGATCAACAGTTATATTGTGTGTGAATAAAAAAAAACAATTATTGTGGTGAGAGGTTAACAAATTGTTAAACCAATTATAGTGGTAAGGCCAGGGTTGACAAATGCTTTCTGAACAAAGCTCAATGTGAAATACAGCATGCATTCATCATCATTACTTTGGCTGCCACAAATCCCACAAGGGACATAAAAAAAGCATGTTTGGGTGCATTTTCATTTTTCAAGAGATGAAATGAAATGTGGGTCAGTGATGCTAATTCAGAACACAAATTGTCACATTTTTGACAGCTGTCAATGACTGGTAGGCTCAAAGGGAATATTCCGGCTGTTGTAACTGCCTGGGGCACTGTAATGATGTGGACAAAAACAAACAAACAAACAAATCAGGAAGTTATGAATGAGCCAACGAATCAGGACAGGGATTTGTGTTTACATCATGTGGCCCAGCCATAATACACTGTATACTGTACGCAGAGAGGTGGGACTGATGTATCCCAAAAACATAAGTATTCAGACCTTTCAATTAGTAGGGTTCACTTAGTTGGCAGCAGCGACAGACTAAAAACTTTCTGGGAATGCTCCTGCAAACTTGGCTCTCCTTTCTTTTGGAAGTTTCGCCAGATCTTCTTCGCAGAACAATTCAACCCCAACCAGGTTGGATGGGAGTGCTGGTGCACAGCCATTTTCAGGTCTCCCTAGAGATGCTCTATTGGGTTCATCTCCAGACTAGAGCTGGGCCACTCCAGGACTCTAAGAGTTTTCCAAAACCCATTCCTGTGTTCCTGTGTTGCTGTGTTCCAGTCCTTGGCAGTACACATTGGGTCGTTGTCCTGTTGAAGTGTAAACCTTTGCTCCAGTCTGGGCGGTTTTTGGACCAACAGAGACAACGTTCTTGAACTGGTTCAATTCAGAATGGTTTGAACCTTTGTGCTATCTGGTGAATCAGTCCGAATTTACACCAGTTTTGATCAGAACCAGGGATGTGTCAACAACTGAGGGTGATGTGTGCATGAAATGCATATATAGGCCTAAACGAGAGGATGATATGACTGCGTGTCCCATAAAAAGGGCAGGTTTTTTTTTTACTTGTTTCGTTTACTCATGGCAACAGTTGCTGTAGATGGAAAATTAAGATAATGGAGCCTTCTCCCTCTCTGAACGGTAGAATGATATGGCCACAAACCAACTACTTTCTGGTTCAAGCTCCGAACCAAAGTTCTTTTTTTTTTTTTTTTGGAAGAAATGCCATGAACGGTTCAATGTTGGTTTGCGAACGGGAACCAAACCGGTTCTCTGTCAGTGGGAACAGGCTATCAGAGAGGTTTTCACTCAGAATCACTCTGTATCTTTCTGCATTCCTCTTTCCCCTTATTCTCCAAGTCCCCATCACTCAAAAACGTCACCACAGTATAATGCTATCACCACCACTATGTTTGACTGTACCAATGGTAGTAAGGAGCTATAATACTCAGTGTCTGGTTCCCTCTTCACACGCCGTTAGCAGTTGTGAGCAAACATTTCAATCTTCATCTCTTCAGACCTGAGGAGTTTTATTGTCATGGTCTGATTGCCGTTCAGGTGTTTTATGGCCAACTCATGTGCCTTGATGAGGAATGGTTTCTGTCTGGCTGCTCAACCATAACGGGTTGATTGTCAGTTAAAGGCAACTCGCCTCATGTTCCTCTACCAAATTATGCTTCATTGAGCAATGTGATACGTGATTGAAGTGCGTGTTTCAATTTCAAATTAGAGCACTGGACCTCATTTACAGTGACCACTGGGTTCTTGGTTATCTGGTTAAGGTCATTCATCCACCTTTGATCAGTATGGCTTTCATTGTTGGCAGGTTTTTTGTAGACCTCCCCAGATCTGTCGTGACACAATCACTCTTGCATATCTACAGATATTATCTCCACTTTAGAGAATTGTGTGTTTACATCAAGCGAGAATGCGAGGCTTGGTTTTCATTATGACATACACCATTAACTGTGAGACTCTCGATAAGAGTGTGTCCATGTGTCTTTGTATGGCCGGTGAATGGACCACATGCATAGAACACTCTTAAGCCAGTTAATTTATTTTCGATAGGGGTGTGTTATATTGTTTATGAAATCAGTCTCTACATGGAATTGGTTGGGTGTTGCACCTAGTGAATCCAAACGTTACGATGTAGAAACAATTATGCGTGTGTTCAATTTTTTTTATCGGGCAAACAAGATATTTAGTGTTCATGTAGGAGCAGAATGTAACAGAGAAGATGCTATTACAACACAGCTAACACTCCACAATAAATAAATTAACTGGAGTCCTCTGTTCATGAGGTCTATGCAAGTAGGCACAGATGGGTTATTCTATGAAATGGGTGCCTTTTCCATTGTACAATTTTCAAGATTTTAATTTTGATTTTCAATTTATACACAGCAAGACATGATCACCCTCCAAATATTATGTTCCCACCTCAGGCATATTGTTTTTTCACATTGAAATATGATGGATTGAAATATAACTAGATGTACCGCAAAGCGATACACAATATGACCGCCGCTCAGTCCTGCACATTCTCTCCGCAAATATCAATCACGCTTGTGTTTCCATCGCCTACTCCATCCCTACTGCAACTTTTATGTATGTAAATGAGTGTGTGCATGTGTGCGCTTGCTTTTGTGTATGAGTGCTTCTCTGTCTAGTGTGAGTGTGTGTCTGCTTGTGTGTGTGTTTAATGTGTCTCTGAGTATATGTTCACTGTGTTCTCTGCCGTCACTGTCACTCCAATATCAGATAACACACACACACACACACACACACACACACTCACATGCGCGCGTGTGCACACACACACACACAAACACACATACACAGGCACACACTCACACACGCACACACACACACTCGCACACACACACACACACACACACACACACACACACACACACACACACACACACACACACACACACACACACACACACACACACACACAGGCACACCCAGAGAGAGAGAGAGAGAAAGAGAGAACACACACAGAATACACACAGATAACACAGACATAGAGAGAGAGAGAGAGAGAGAGAGAGAGAGAGAGAGAGAGAGAGAGAGAAGAGAACACACACAGAACATGCACATACACACATATACACACATGCAAACACACAGATGGGCACACAGAAACGCACCCACACACACAGGCTATAGTACATCACACACACACTCACTTCTCAGCTCCGGTGGTCTCATAAAATGTACTCAAAGATGTGTGTGTGCATGTGTGTGTGTGTGTGTGTGTGTGTGTGTGTGTGTGTGTGTGTGTGTCTGTGTGTGTGTGTGTGTGTAGGTGTGTGTGTGTGTGTGTAAGGGTGTATGTGTGCATGTGTGTGGGCGTGTTTGTGCATGTGTTTGTATAATGTTTTATGTACATGTGTGTATGTAGTGGTGCGTGTGTGTGTAGGTATGCGTGTGTGTGTGTGTATTTATGTGTGTGTGTGTGTGCGTGTGTGTGTGTGTGTGTGTGTGTGTGTGTGTGTGTTCCTGCATGTTTGTTGCACCCAGAGCAACCATTCTCTTTTAAAACATATTTGGAAACTAGTTGATTAAAGGTTTCTAATGGTGTCACTTATATGTTTCTAGGACAAAAACTAGCAGAGATTGAGATGTTTGGAACAGTTTTTGAAATCCCCAGGGGGGGATTTAGACTCCAGATAATACCACCATCTACTGGCCGATGGGTATACAGTCCTGAATGTACACATAAATCCATTTATTTTATAGCCCCCCATGGATGAAATTCCACAAAACTTGGCATACTCCCAGAGGGTGTCAGGTTAATCATACACATGAAATTTGGTGCAGTTCATAACATCTCATCTGAAGATAGGGGCAATTAAAGCAATATTACATTGCATTTTCAATTTTTACGATGGGGGGGCAAATCACAAATGACTGGTTATAAGCTAAGTTGATGCAAGCTCTAGAGAAAAACATACCATAAACATTTTGTCATCCTCGGTGCCACGGTTCAGGTAGTTATGTAGGAAAAACTGTCATTTTTGGGCTTCGGGCGGGGGCAGCGCGGGGGTGGAGTGACCCCCGGGGACGAAACGAAAATTTTCCATAGAACTCTACTGGGGCTACATGCCCACCAAGTTTCATGCGCTCCGGTGTTACGGTGTCCCGGGAATCGTTGACGAAAAATGACGGGAAAAAAGAATAAAAAAAAAAAAAAAAAAAAAAAAAAACTTTGACAACAACTATATGACCGCTTCGCTAGCTACGCTAGCGGCGGTCATAATAAATGTGACGGGGTGGTGCATTTCATGATAAAATGGCTCCATGTATCCAATAACAGACAAGTTATTGACTTGACAAACGTGTCTTCTGTTAGAAATGTCATTTGCTTAGCAATGATAGTGTTAAAGCTGTAATGAAGAACAGTTATTCTTGTAAATCTTGTGTGACATGCAGGTTAGATTCTGTTTGACGGATCTCCTCATAATAATAATAATGGAAAAAAAACAACAACAAATAAACAATTTAAAAGTGTCATAATTGTCTTGGGTGCTCTACAAAAGACAATATTTCTAGTAATAGTATGCTATTTACAGACAAAATAAATGTGACTTGTTGGTAAGCCAAACCAGAGGACGCAAAACAATCTACTGTCATCAGGAAAATATATTTAATTCTGAAAATAACAAAAGTTTGATAAGAATATATCATTTACATGGTGATATGTTAGGTGTAAATGTCATGTCAGTCAATCCGGATACATGGTAATGGCCATGCACTGAAAAATGTGTGTGATACTCTTTAAGAATGTAGAATTT
Source organism: Sardina pilchardus (assembly GCF_963854185.1). Taxonomy (NCBI): domain Eukaryota; kingdom Metazoa; phylum Chordata; class Actinopteri; order Clupeiformes; family Clupeidae; genus Sardina; species Sardina pilchardus. The sequence goes on along the minus strand of NC_085014.1, from coordinate 20,423,072 downwards.
TCTTGTACATCATGTCATCAAGAACCTCCTGAACTAATAGCTTTAGGCTTTAGAAATACACTTTGGCTCTAGTTTGTACCTTACACATCTCATTAAATGCTATGGACGTACTGTAGATAGCACCCGTTTCATAGAATGACCTGGATAGACTTCTATCAAGTTGTAGGCATCCCAAAGATCATTGAAATACAATCAAGTACGATGCACCATAGCTCAACTGCAAGTCTCATAGCAGGTTTTAGCCTTGTATTTCCAATAAATGACACAACACATAACATAACATAACACAATTAGCCTGTTTTTGCTTTGTCATTGCGGAGTATTGTGTGTAGTTTTATCAGGAGGGGGTAATTGAATCCATTTTAAGATGAGTCTGAGAAAGATGAGAGCAAAATGCAATGTCTGGGGGTAGGAAAGCCTTCTGAATGCACTGTAGGCTTACCCCTCCTCAGGGAACGCGTCTAATGTCCTGAGCACAGCCCATACTTTTGTTCAATTCACAATAAACAAAAGGTGTATTACTAAATGCAAAGACCTATAAAAGTATGATCAAATGCTCCGCAATAATCCTTGGGTTTTTCCGTCCTTTGATGTTGCTAGTGTCTAATTTCTCTTTGTCCCTGGTGTTTTGCCATACACAAAGCCAGAGCTCGTGTTCAGTATACTAACAGACAAAAAGTGCACAGTAGGAGAAGCTACAGTACAACAATAGGACTGATATTGGATGAAAAGGGCTCCATCTTGGATTGAAAGTCAGTGTGGGTCAGCTGGCCTCAAGGCCATTGTACCTAATCATCTACAATGTGTTGGGAGCTACAGAACATACTGGACAGAGATCAGAAGTACGTTGTGAATCACTGTGCCAGTTGGCTTCACAGAGAGTGGGGATTGTGGGTGAACTGAGTTTGTAATGGTTATATCAATCTGGTGCCTCATGAAGGTGGAGCTGAAAACAGAAGGCTGGACTCCAAGAGTGCGGAGAACAGGGCGCTTGTCAAATTGTGGTCAAGTTTTTATAAAGCTAGCCAAGCCTATAGCTGTACCACTGCAGTCGACTGTAAAATTGTAAACACTTCAGAACATTTCCGCTCATAATGTTACAAGTTTCCCCTAGCCACACGCATGCACTATTGCAGAGACTTTCTAATGAGGAGACAGGGCACTCTAAAAACCCTCCAAAGTAATCCGTGGACTTATACATTATGCAATATACTGTAATATATTACAGTAATATATTTCCCCTTGAGGATTAATAAAGTATACCTATCTATCTATCTATCTATCTATCTATATGGCAGTTATACATATTTACACATATCCCGCCCTTCCGCGCCCAAAAGTCGACATGTGAATACATTGTGCCAATCATGTGTTATGATCTCGCCACAGGCTCCAGGTTGGTGTCATGAGGCCTTGCACATATGCAGTTGAAAGGACTTTGATTATTGTTTCCATATGCTTACAAATGGTTCAGCAATTATAAAACTGAATATTTTATATACCTTTTTAAATGAGCTATTCTTTACATATAGACTTGCTTTGAGGACTTTGAAATGAAAAAAATTATAATTGTGTTTCTGTAGCCATTTCATGTAAATTAATTAAAAGCAAAGATTGGGAAATTGTAGGCTTGCTCCCTGTCAACATATATCTCTCCCCTGCTGGCTAGTCTTTTTTTAGACAGAGGTGGATGGCACTGCTGGTAGGGGAAAAAAAGAATCCCGCTTAAAAGAGCTGCTGTCAATCATGTTCCGTGTTCCATGGGCCTTCTTTTCTAGAGGCCATATTCAAACCCTCAGTCCTTGCCCACCTCGTAATTTCACACTTCCCTCTCACTCATAAGCTATTCCTGGCTCTCTCTCCCCCCCCCCCCCCCCCCAGCATAGCCCACACTCTCCCTCCTCACTTAAAACCTCTGTGCCATGTTAACAATCATCATTATTAATTTAACCAATTACATAATCATTCAAGAAGCCTGAGGGCAGGCAAATGTTATACAAACCAAATCCACAGTGTGGCATGCATCACAATTAGATGTGTGTGTGTGTGTGTGTGTGTGTGTGTGTGTTTGTTTGTATGTGTTTGTGAGTGTGTGTGTGTGTGTATGTGTGGGGGGTACGCCCCCCCCAGCGCATTGCTGTTAGCCGAGTCGAGCTTGGCCAGAGTGTCGGAGGTGGGAGACAGTTTTTAAAATGTGGAAAGATGTGAAGAAGACTTCCTACATGGTGCGGGGGGTTGGGGGGGGGGGGGGGCGGTACAAATGATTATGGCTTCCCCACAAACAACAGGAGAGAACCCCCTGGAGGGAACACTGGGCTAGAGACACGAGTCTAACATCCTCGGCCATAATCTCCAGTCTTTTTTTCTTCTTCCTCCTCTTCTTCTTCTTCTTCTTCTTCTTCTTCTTCGTCTAACCCACCCCCGGTATCCTGCAGTTCATTAACCCCTCCATGGAACTCCCAAGACGCTTAATCTAATGGAGAGGACACAATGGTGCGATTCCCCGTCGCCGCTCCAAGGGAAGACTGGAGGATAATTAGTGCCACACGGGCCAGAGGAGGATGCCACCGGACTTTTTTTTTCCACCGCGCTATTCAATTACGATTCCTGTTCTCCATGGGCGCCACCGCGTTCTCTGGAGACGGGACTCGGTGGCGTGCAAGGTCAAAGGGTCAACGACCGGCCTCAACTTTCGGTTCCTCAGCCTGAGGCCCGGGAGGATTTCAATCAGTATCCAGGGGAGGGGGGGGGGGGGGGAGTCACAGGTGAACGACATGAGTAGCTGCTCTTTGAATCTGAGTCTGATTAAACACCTGAGTGAAGAGAGCCACGCTTCCGAAACTCACGTCGACAGGCAGTGGAAGCAATAATCGGAGAATAACGAAACTTATCCGTCATGGATTCCCCTTCAGGAAAAAGAGAAAAGATTCAGAATGAGAGGGCAGGTGTGTTTAATGTGGTTTGAAGAGGTAGACTGTTGAAGTCGGGGGTTATTAAACTCAAGTATTCTACTTCTATGTTCTATGTTTATATTTTCCTCCGTTTTCCTCTGTTTACTTCGTCACGTTTACATCCAGACTTTGATTTGTTTTTCATTCTCGCTGTACTCGAGCCTACTCTGAAAAGCACCTTGATTAGCACGATTCTCTCTCGCAAACTGACTTTAACTGGGAGTCTGGAGTGCTCGAGTCCTTCCTTGTTTCCGTTGAACCTTGACAGTACTTACTCCCTGGCACCGCACGACTCTGTGCTCGCCGCGCCTGAGATGCGGAGTCGGAGGCGCCCGCAGTGTCACAACAGCTGACACGCATGATGTTGATAAATGAAGCTCGATAATGTGCTACAGAGGTCCTCAACACCTGAGGCCTGTGATTATCCGAGAGCAGGGGAAAGGCGACACGTCTTAGCAGTCAGCGTGCGGCTTGCAGTGTGTTGCACGTACATGCACACAGAGCAGAGATATTAGAAAAAGGAATCTACAAATAGCCTGAACTTGACACAATGTTGAAGTTTGTGTAGCGCGTGCACACACGTGTGAGTTTCTGCACACACTTGGTGCAATTGGAAATTCAGGCGGCTAAGCACAGCATATGACTCACAGCTTTCCTATTCAAATAACCTTGGCAAATATGATTAATGTAACTCTCCCTCCCTCTTTGTGTCAATAGAGTATGTTCCACTGGCAACAGTGCCAGGGAACAAAACCTACAAGGTTATGCAGCCATCCGCTTGGTGTTTAAATGCTCGACTCGAAATGGCGGCTACCAAGATGTCCTCATGAAGATGCAGTCATTGAATGGGCGGAAAAGTGTCAATAGTGAAAAGTAGAGGCTGTTTGTGCCAAGATCCACCACATTAGATTTACACCCAGGTATACATCCAGCGCGGGCGCAGCGAAACTGGCACACGGCAGAGCACTTGGCACAGGCGGCACGGAACAGATGTTAATCCAGGACGGATAATTACATCAGCGAGTGAACAGATATTTTTCCACTTAATTTCGGCCTTTTGAAAAAGTGTGACTTGTCCCTATGCTACCCGACCATGAATCACCCTCACACCCATATCCTAGGAGGATGCCCAGAGCACTGACCGGGGAAAGAGGGTGGGGTGTTGTGTTTGGAGGGTGTTGAGTGGTGTAGGGCGGTGGGGGGAGGGGGGATTTGGATACTTTTTTGGCCCTTGTTTCGGCTGGAGTATTTCACTTTCAGCATGAGCAACAGGGTGGAGGCCTGCAACATTAATCTCTCCTGTTATATTTTGACACCCTTTTGGCCACACAATCTATCTGTTTCCACTGGACGCCATTTTCCTAATGGGCACCCAAACTAATTAAGCTGTGCACACTGGGGTGACAAAATAGGTTGTTTCCTAGACAAAACAAAAGAACAATGTTATTATTCTAAATCAACCCTGAAAGAAAACATATTACGTCCCTTGTGTAAATTATTACATATTTATGAAACTTTTATTGCATACAAGCACAGTTTTCTTCAGTCCATATATCTTAATGGACTATATTTCATATTTGACTTCATCAAAACAAACTCTTTCCCTCCATCTACCATGATCATAAATGTAGCCTATTTTTTAGCCGATAACGATTCAGGGCATCGCCAGACTCCTGAGTAACGAGTGTCTACTTCTGTTTATGTCCTTTACTCCCGTGCACATCCGCCGCATGGGGTCGGGCCACAACGCCGCATGAGGAATGATTAAAGAAAGTAGGTTAGATGCGCGCGGAGCGATTTATCAGTCCCCCCCCCCTTAGTTGCGATTTAGTGACCCAAATCCAGGCGCGTGTCAGAGTTGAGCTGAGAGACAGTGCCACCGCCGCATAAATCTCACCTCAAATTAAGTTAACATGTTTGCCGCTACAGCACGTACAGCACGTAATGAGCTGTGTGATGTAAACAGATGATCAGAGCTCTCTCTCTCTCTCTCTCTCTCTCTCTGCGGTGCGTACAGGATTGATTGGTCGGGGAGACATCTGATTATGGAGGGGACCAGACACGGAGGGATGACAGGTCTGTCGGCACTTTTGTTTTGTTTTTTCTTTAGCGGGTCCCCTTTGTTAATAAATGTGCTGCCATTTTCATCTTCTCAAAACTCAATAAAAAAGGAGGCGCAGTCCTCCAAAAAGGTGACTTCAACCAGCGTTTTATGGTAGCGTGGTGGAGACCGGTGAACTGCATCAGGGAAATTTACAGTCCAAAAGACATTAGATAATTCATGGCTCGGAACTGCGCAATAAATAAAAGATGCAGGCCATGGGTAAATAGGCTGCACCGCAGACGGGTAAGAAGACCTTTTGTTGCCCTTCGCCCAAAAACGCGTGGCAGTGTGGGCGCCAACAACCCCTGACGCAGGTGGCAAGCCACTCCTCGGGCAAATGCCCTTCACACTGGCGGCGAACGGGTGCTCCCCTGACGCCGAGAAACTCGCCCATGTGACTTCGAGCTCTGATAACGGACATCGATTCGGTGTCCGGAAAGCGTGACGACCAGTCGCCAATTGCAATGGTACTGCGGTGGTGGGGGGAGGAAAGGCAGCAGTATCGGGTGACATTTTGGGAGCCATCACCAAACCCCAGGGGTCTACTCCTCCTTCACTTTATGACACCTCCCATCTCTCGGCAGACAACTTTGGGCTCCGATCTAGCTCTTCTGGTCACCCTGATTGCCCACCGTGTCCAGGGGAGTCATTGGAAAAGCCATTCCGCGGCGCGCTCATTAGCTTAGCCTGTACTAGTAATGGCTCCACGACACACTGCTTGACATGCAAGCAGCGAGAGAAGACGCCGCGGAATGCTCTGCCATTGAACAATAATTAAGTGCACCTTCTCTCCGGCGGGGGTGATAAAGTGAACAGTATTGAGCTAGTGTGGATGGGTTGGGTGCCCCCCCCCCCCCCCCCTCTGCTATTGATTGGGTGGGAGAACTTAGTTTAATGTCCTTGGGAAGCAAGAGCAGGTAATCCATTGTGTTATTAATCTGCGGAGGGGCCTTCGCAACGCTAGCCGCTGCGGCAAGATGGCCGATCCGCTGGGAATTCCCATTTCTTCCTCATCGAAGCCTCGTCGCATTCACCGCTCACCTTGCCCGGGCAGCGAGACATTTCTGCCTTAATAATAACCCATTTCTGTCTGTGACCCCGGAGATATTATGGTGTTTGACCCCAGGTGTGCTGGAAGTGAATTGGCCCGAGATTTGGGTCGTGATGGAATTCATTTGGCACGGGTGCATCTCCTGTCGACACGCAGACGAGGCGAGGGAGGGACATAAGTGACTCCCCGCCAGCGGCTGATATGTGAGCGGAATCGCTTGAGCCGCGGCGGTGGTGGTGGTGGTGGTGGTGTTGGTGGTGATGGCAGCAGCGGTGGCGAATCCTTATGCTTAAGCGAAGCTCGCCTTATTTCAGGAGGTGCACACACAGTTCACAGTTTCAACACTTCCCCCTAAACCGGAATGCTGACAACAACAGAAAAAGTGGCCACGGTCATTTTGTTGGCTGCCATGATTCCCCAACACATAAGAGGCTTATCAAACTAAAATTACCTCAGGTTTTTTTCCCCATCCCTCTCCACTTCAGCCCCCCCCCCTCCCCCCCCCAAGCTGCATTCCAACCTAGATGCCAGGGATTGAACCCCAGCCTACCGCCATATCCAAGGGCCCCGAGCCAAAGTGACAAATTCATTTCTGAAGGGGTGCAGGTGGCACATGAGGCCCAGTGATTGGGGAAGTGTATCTATGTGTATGAATGGATGTGTGTGTGTGTGTGTGGGGGGGGGGGGGGGGGGCGGGGGGGTTCCAGCTGGCCAGCTTTCAGCGAGAGCACCAATAGTGTCCACAGAGTGAGTGCCCAGGCGCACCAGCGCGGAGGCGGCCATAACAGAACAATTGTGGACTGGACTGGAAGTGCGAGGACAAGCCTGAGCCAGAGTGTGTAAGTGCTGAGGGGTGAAAGTGCTGAATGGGACAGAGAGGAGAGGAGGAGTGAGGAGGAGTGGAGAAGAGGAACAAGGACAGGACTAGAGAGGAAAGGAAAGGAGAAGAGAAGAGAGGGGAGGAGGAGTGAGGAGGAGAGGAGAGAGGAGAGGAAAGGAGTGAATTGGAGAGGACAGGAGTAGAGTGAGGAGAGGAGTGGAGAGGAGAGGAGAGGACAGGAGTAGAGTGAGGAGAGGAGTAGAGAGGAGAGGAGTGGAGCGAGGAGGATCTGCAGCAGATTGTGCTCGGTTCCTCCCCCTGGGTGAGCGCTCTGCTATCCTGTATGCACTGTCACGCTCCCTGGGGCTCATCCAACCACAATATGGCTCAATTATGACAGCCTGTTTTCTCTCCCGTGGCCCAAACACAGGTATCACCACTAAACAGATAGATAGCGGCTGACTCCCGGGCCGGGTCCGGCGCACATCCGGCGCTGTTCGGTCCCCCGGGTCAGCAGCTCAAGGGGGTATGTTGTTCCAGAGGAAGCCGTGGCCCTGAGGCACTGACCCCAATAGCTAATATTACATCCTGACTGCTTTTAAAGTGTTCACTTTGAACATTTGAACACATCTCAAAGGGTCTCTAAGAGCTGACATATATATATATATATATATATATATATATATATATATGTTTCTTTTAATCCTTAGATTAGCAGAAGGACCTAAGATGGATGTCAGTTGCTGAATGTTTGTGAGAGAAGTCTCTTCACATTTTACAGAAAGAAAGAAGGTAACAAAAAGTGAAGGTGAGGGAGAAGTGCGGATGTTTGAAATGTTTCGATGCCAAAAGTGAATATCAGGGAAATGAATGCCTCCATCGCATGAATGACATTTTCTGAATGCACCGCTTCGAGCAAAAAGAAAGAGGGAAGGTAAATGCATACTTCGGAGCAAAGAAAAATACAAGCTGGTGCGTTTCAGAGAGAAATGGAGTTGGCCCTGGCAAATGTGAACGATGCTGGCACAAACAGTTTAAAATCCAACTCGTCTTTGACACCGCTGAGAGCAGTGAAATAGAAGGCCTCGCCATTAGGTGTGATTGACTACAATAGCGTCTCCTGACCTTGGCAACAAAAGGAGCGGAATGCGCGAGACGGCGGGTATGTCGGAGAAACACCTGTCGACGGGGCACATATGACTGGCATATCAATGCCCAAATGTCAGTCGGATGCGTGTGGCATTCTCTCACGCTGTTTTGCTCGCAAAACAGATCAATAAGGCAGCGTTGCTAATAAGTGCGGCAGTGTAAAACAGCCCAAGGGCCTATTGTTGTGCCGCCAGTCTGTCATCTTTAACTGCTAAATGCAAATCAAAATGTTATCGCCACACACACACACACACACACTCCGGCGCGAGATGCTGATGCCTTTGTGCAGGGGACGCGAGCAGCAGGAGGTTTCTGGCCTTTTACAGAAAAGGAGCCTTTAACACCGAAGCGTTCCTCTCTTGTCTGAAAGAGGCTTGTCAATCGCATCGCGAGGCGCGCACAATGCATCTCCTCAGCTGTAATGATGTGTTTCATTACACAACAGCATACCTTTCACAGGAGCACTCCTAAAGCAAAGGCAAATATGAATACGGTCTTTCATTTTTGGTCTTGCATTCCCCCTGCTCTAATCTCCTTAAGCGAATTTACACTTCAAAACAAAAAACATGGGAAATCCTTTGGCTTGAAACTGTTGGCAGTGGAAAACAACAGCAATGAGAGAGAGAGAAAAAGAAAGAAGATGGTGGGAGAGAGGGAGGGAGGGAAGGAGGGAGAGAAAGAGAGAGAGAGCGTTTGGAGTTTTTGTTGAGCAAAGGCATGCCGTGGCAAGATGTCAGAGGAGATTTTAATCACAAATTGTACCACATTCAAACAGCAGGCTGAAGCCAGTAATGGCTCTCGTTTTTTTTTACGAGGCAGAACATGATTTATTTACATAAAAAGCTGTTCCATGAACGACGAACACACTCAGCGCAAATGACCTTCACCCGGCTCACCATGCCTGGATCAGTACAACACTCCCACTATGCACAAAAGACTACAGTGTTTTCTTAGCACTCACTGTAGTGATTTCTAGTTCAGTGTGATTGTGCAGCATATTTCCCATTGCTCTGG
>NC_085014.1:20391483-20393983 GCF_963854185.1 Sardina pilchardus | reverse complement strand
TCTGTCTGGAGTTCTGAAAGCCTCTCTGAAACCCTCCCAAAACACATGGCGTTCACATGGCAACAGACTGACGTCAGAACGCCATTGGCTGTGAAAGCTGGTCCAAGTGGCGTCTGGGTTTTGAAATATGAGACCAAAAAAAAAAAAAAAAATGAATAAAAAAATAAACAACCCCAAAATAGGTGCATGTGAATGATGCACCGGCTTGCTTAACAAATATGTCTACCATTAAGCTGCGACAAAATGTTTTTCTTTTTCCCTCCTAGAGCAAGCAAATTTCATTCAGAGCTTGCAACAACTTCAAAACCGTTAGGACAGCAATACCAAAGACTGACTGACCTTCACCGAGTCGCATACACACACACACACACACAAACAGGACTTCGCCGTGCATCAATAGGTGCCAAAATAAGAACCAACCCTAGACGAACACCTAGAACAGCACAAAGAAAGACCTTGGCTTTCCCCTTAGGTGCGCTACTTTATTGATTCCATCCATTATGTTGGGTGGGGACGGGAGACCGGTAAGGGACACGGAGTACCAGCGGGCCCTCACAAAAGACGTGCCACTGAGCGCTCCGCTCTGAATGCCCGGGTCTCTTGCGAGCGAAACGAGCTAATGAAAGCACCGGGCAAGAACTTGTGGAGGAGTATCACCGCGCGGTACCAAAAGGTTCTGGACCGGAGTCGGCCAAAGGCCAGCGTCAGCACTGTTGTGACAGTGACAGTGACAGTGACGGACAGGACACGAGGACAGCCGGCGTGAGTGACGGGCCGCCGCAGGGGAGCGCGGTTCGGACTCGTGACCAAACTACCCACTCGCGGCTTTGCCGCATTCCTTCCCAGCACGGAACCATCTGTTGAGCCGAAAATAGATAAATAAATAAATAAAATATCAATGCCACCAGCGGACATGAAATCAAGCGGTCGCTCCCCTTCCATGACTCCGATGACATTTCCACGAGGGCGCCCGTCATTGGCTTAGTATTCCGCGGAAGTGTCCACGTCCAAATGAAATGAGGCTGGGCAACCTTTTGAATGGGAAATCAAATATTCAGCAGTGGAATTACAAAATGAAGGCTGACACTTAGAGCCCATCAGTCAAAAACATTGTCAAGCAAATCAGACGGATCGGTTGAATTATGGATCTGCGCGGCATCTGCATTCCAATCCGACTGTATTTAAAGGTGAAATCCAACCCATCTGAACCCAGCAACATCATGTAGATTAGGCCAATTTATGCGTTCCACTACACTGGCATAATAAAACTGGGGGCCACTGTAACATGAAACCTAATCTTACTAATGCTTGTCTGATCTCCTCTGCAAACATGACAGCTCCATGGTTGTAAGGCATATATATTTTGTTGATTTTTTGTCGCCTTTTCATTAATTATGCACCAGAGAGTGGCCAAAGGCTATATTGTTGTCTACAGACAAGATTAAATATTGATAAGAGCTCCAGCATTCACCCCAGATTTCATTCTGTTAACAAATATGTTTTGTTTGCAAAACAATCCGGCTTTTAATAATTCATCAAAAGGGAGGAGGAAGAGCTATTATCATTCAGCATCAGAGGCGCGTTGACTTTTCAATAGCAGGGATCACGTCCCCCGTCCTGACAATACATGCAAACCTCTGGCCTCGTCTAATGCATTATTGAAACGTGGTCCTCTCAAGCGCGTTCACATGGAAGAGGGCAACTAATGCAGTACATGCACGGCACTGACCCCCAAGACTGCTCTTTTGAAGCGTCCGACGTTGACTGATGGCCACGCTTGAGACAAGCTCACTTCGTCCGTGTTTACAACAGCCAAAGAAATCTTAACCTACTCACCCGCCTCGCCTCAGAAGTAAGACAAAACACGGAGTTTTAGGGGTTGGCTGGGGTGGGTGCAGTGTGGAGGGGAATTGCTACAAACAGAGAGAAGTTTAGGTATTTTGTAAACATTTGTTCAATTGCTTTGGTATCTCAAACGCATAAATCTATTATTTAATACAAATACACAAACCGCGCCGCTGCTTGTCAGTTCAATCGGAGACAACAATGCAGCACTGCCAAGAATGAATGCAAAATCACGCTGATTGACACATCTAAGGGAAACGCGGGAGCCGGAATGAAAGTTTTAAAGTATCCAGAGATGACGGCCTGATGTTAAACACAGAGTTCAGAGCTGTGCTATTTGTGTTTGTGTAAGCTTCCCGTGACAATGCTGACACATTTTAAATTTTGTGATATTTGTATTATTCACAGTTGTTCAAGGGACTCTGGCCAACTGGGTAATATGGCACAGAAACTAGTCAAACAAAAGGCATTTTTTCCCCCTCACTCAAAACCATAACTTTCTGCACCATCTTGTTGTGAATAATGAGGTTTTTTTTGTAGAAAAGGACATAAACAAGACACCTCTGACCCTAGAAGAGAATCAGACTTTGGGACATGATTGGCAGGTCAGTCACCGCATCTGTCTGAAGTCTGCTTTGACGTTCCACCTCTCGTC
>NC_085014.1:20373983-20376483 GCF_963854185.1 Sardina pilchardus | reverse complement strand
AGGAAGGACGTACGGCAATGACGCGACACAGGGCAAAGGTCTTCAGGGAACAGACAGAGAGGGAGGGAAGAGAGAGAGAGAGAGAGAGAGAGAGAGAGAGAGAGAGAGAGAGAGAGAGAGAGAGAGAGAGATGAGAGAGAGAGAGATAGAGAGATAGAGGGAGACAGAATGAAAGGCAGAATAACAATACATGTGCTATGCTAAATATGGAATGCCAAGCAAAGGAAGTGCGGAATGACAAAGCAAGAGAAATCAAACCCAACGGAGGGCTCTGCTCAGGATCAATGCAGCAGGCAGAGTCCCCCAGTTGATTAAGTGTATGAAAGCATGCAGTCCTCGCAGGCGGAAAGTAGATACTCCAGGCTTCACATGCGTCAAACATAATAAAGGTCAAACTGCATCCCAGCAAATTCGGCTGATCAATGAGAAATACTGTATTCTGTGGTGGTAGTGTGTGTGTGTGTGTGTGTGTGTGTGTGTGTGTGTGTGTCTCTGTGTGAGTGTGTGTGAGAGTGTGTGTGTGTGTGAATGTGTGTGTGTGTGTGTGTGTGTGTGTGTGTGTGTGTGTGTGTGTGTGCGGCAGTGTGAGGGGGGATTGATTGGCAGTGTATACGGTAGAATCAGGGCAGTATAAAAGTCCCCCCTTGGAAAAAAAAAACACAAAAACAAAAACAAAAAAAAATCAAATAAATAAAAACAAGTTTCTGTGCAGAACAGAATGGTACAAAATGAATATCATAAGCTGATAAAAACAAGCAGAAGATAAATAGATGAAGCAGAGTCCTTCACACATAAAGCAGTGAGCGAGTGAATGAATTGATAAGGCTTCAGACAGCGCTGTGAGTATTAGATGTTGTTTTTGTGGTGGATGTTGTGTTTTTTATTTTGTCGTTTTCCTCGTTTGTGTTCCTTTTTCTTGTCTTCTGTTTTTTTTTCCGCCCGCGTTGTCTCCGTGGCGACGTCGAGGGTTGTCTATGTGTCTTTGAGTGTCGTAGTTTTTTTTGTTTGTTTGTCGTCGTCGTCGGGACCTCACCCTGGCCACACGCTCTGCCACAGTCTGTCCACCGGTCAGACGTCCTCAGTGTCCAGTCGCCCCTCCCTCCCTCCCTACCCCTCATCAAACCCTGACCTCCTAACTCCCCCACCCATCCCAATGTCTACTGTCCACATTTCCGCCCTCACCCCCTCCTGCCCCTACTGGTTTTCTTTGGCACTTGGCTGACGTCTGTGGATGTCCGGTGAGCTGGGGTGATCATCGGGGCAGCAGGCTGGGGTTGTGGCGCGAGCGGGACCTCTCCAAACCAGCACGCCGGTTATCTGCTGCAGCGAGACAGAGAGAGAGAGAGAGAGAGAGAGAGAGAGAGAGAGAGAGAGAGAGAGAGAGAGAGAGAGAGAGAGAGAGGGGAAGGGATAGATAGAGATAGAGACAGACAGAGACAGAGAGAGAGAGAGAGAGAGAGAGAGAGAGAGAGAGAGAGAGAGAGAGGAAAGAGAGAACAAAGGGAGGGAATAATTAAGTGTGAGGAAGTGAGACTGGAGTGGGGCGGAGAGTGTCTGGTGTCATAGTAACTCCGCTGAGCTCTTGATCTGAGCCTATACTCAAGAGCTCCTCTACCAACTCTCACATCACAGGCAGCACACACACATGCTTATTAAACACACACACACAGAGAGAGACATCAGCACGCAATAAATAAGACAATATTCATACACACTGCACCCCATCAAAAGAGACAGATCTTCCACAGAGCTCTGGGGAGAGAGAGTACATCTTGAACGAACACTGGAAACAGACAGACTAGTGAAACAGACACAGGATGTACACAGGGATAGAGAACGTGTGTGTCTGCGTTTGGTGTGTGTGTGTGTGTGTGTGTGTGTGTGTGTGTGTGTGTGTGTGTGTGTCTGCATTTATGTGTATGGGTATGGGCCAAAAACAGAAAATGACAACATAACAAAAAAACCAAAAAACAAAACAAAATGACAACGTCCACCCCATTTGCTCCAAGACGACATCTGTGAGACATTACTGCAAAGCTGTGCCCGTGCATTAGTATTTGGTGCATGTCCCCAATCGCTCCCACCGGTACAGCCACACACGTAGAAAGTGCCAGTCTCCACTTGGCAGGCGCGGACAAGCGGCGCCAAGGAGCGGTCAGTGACAGGTGGACCGGGCAGTGCCAGCCTTTACCCCATGGATGGGGTCCCTACCACGCCCACGTTCTGGCGCGCCTGGCATCGGGCGGAGCGGCGCACAATGGCCGCTCGTTCGCTCGCTCGCTCGCTCGCTTCTCTGCGCCATGTCGGGAGGTGCCAGGCGCGGTGTGGCATAGCGTGGCGTCCCCGGGAGTGGGCATTGTTTAACGGTGCCCGCTGCCATCCATCACGTCAGGTAATGAGCTGCGAGCGACTGAGACAGGGCCACGCGTGTGTTCATCTGGGAGAACACCCGCCAAGCAGCGCGGGCTCGCTCACACTCCCGCGCACACACACACTCCCA